>NC_134696.1:71091148-71396398 GCF_050947455.1 Rhinoderma darwinii
CGTCCGTGTGGTGACCAAAACACAGCAATACTGGCATTTTAGGGTGTTTACCGTGCGGGAAAAATAACATGATAGTTTTTTAGTTCAGTACGTTACGGATGTGGATATACCAAGTATGTATACTTTTTATTTGATGTTTTCACTTTTTTCTACGTATATTAAAATACTTCTGGCAAAATATTTGGTTTTTTTTACAAATATTTTTGTGCCTCACCAGGGGACTTGAAGGCAGGAAGCCCTGATTTATATTCTAACACATTGCACTCCAGGAAACCTTTTAAAGCTACAAACCACCTAAACAACGCACTTGCTATTGACCGTGGCATCTAAAATGTAAATTGGCGGGGATTGGAGCTAGCTACTGCAGTTAATGCAGAGCATCAGCTATAGCATATAGCTGACACCTGCTGGTGATGGCGCACGCTCAGCTTCTGAGTCTGCTCCATCACTGTCACTTACCGTTACGTGACATTGCTCTAACTTGTAGTCGGCAGCGATGTAACTGCACGTGACATGTCGCCAAAGGAGTTAAATGTCATTACAGGTCCACGATAGTTTGGCACTTTGGCAGTAGTGTATCAGTCTTGTCATTTGTACGATGTTTCCAATGAGTATTCTGTGATGAATCTTTAATATACAGTTCATTAATCTGACACAACTTGAACTAGAAAGTAAGCACCTGTAAAACACCTGTAGCCTGTCAAACAATTTATTTCGTGCATACTAAGCCGCAAAAACCGGCAATGATGTCAGTATACACTACCGTTCAAAAGTTTGGGGTCACCCAGACAATTTTGTGTTTTCCATGAAAACTCACACTTATATTTATCAAATGAGTTGCAAAATGACTAGAAAATATAGTCAAGACATTGACAAGGTTAGAAATAATGATTTTTATTTGAAATAATAATCTTCTCCTTCAAACTTTGCTTTCGTCAAAGAATGCTCCATTTGCAGCAATTACAGCATTGCAGACCTTTGGCATTCTAGCTGTTAATTTGCTGAGGTAATCGGGAGAAATTTCACCCCATGCTTCCAGAAGCCCCTCCCACAAGTTGGATTGGCTTGATGGGCACTTCTTGCGTACCATACGGTCAAGCTGCTCCCACAACAGCTCTATGGGGTTGAGATCTGCACTGGCCACTCCATTACAGATAGAATACCAGCTGCCTGCTTCTTCCCTAAATAGTTCTTGCATAATTTGGAGGTGTGCTTTGGGTCATTGTCCTGTTGTAGGATGAAATTGGCTCCAATCAAGCGCTGTCCACAGGGTATGGCATGGCGTTGCAAAATGGAACGATAGCCTTCCTGTTCAAAATCCCTTTTACCTTGTACAAATCTCCCACTTTACCAGCACCAAAGCAACCCCAGACCATCACATTACCTTCACCATGCTTCACAGATGGCGTCAGGCACTCTTCCAGCATCTTTTCAGTTGTTCTGCGTCTCACAAATGTTCTTCTGTGTGATCCAAACACCTCAAACTTCGATTCGTCTGTCCATAACACTTTTTTCCAATCTTCCTCTGTCCAATGTCTGTGTGCTTTTGCCCATATTAATCTTTTCCTTTTATTAGCCAGTCTCAGATATGGCTTTTTCTTTGCCACTCTGCCCTGAAGGCCAGCATCCTGGAGTCGCCTCTTCACTGTAGACGTTGACACTGGCGTTTTGCGGGTACTATTTAATGAAGCTGCCAGTTGAGGACCTGTGAGGCATCTATTTCTCAAACTAGAGACTCTAATGTACTTGTCTTGTTGCTCAGTTGGTTAGAGCATGTGTGTGCTGACCTCTGAAGGGAGTAGTACACACCGTTGTAGGAAATCTTCAGTTTCTTGGCAATTTCTCGCATGGAATAGCCTTCATTTCTAAGAACAAGAATAGACTGTCGAGTTTCACATGAAAGCTATCTTTATCTAGCCATTTTGAGAGTTTCATTGAACCCACAAATGTAATGCTCTAGATTCTCAACTAGCTCAAAGGAAGGTCAGTTTTATAGCTCCTCTAAACAGCAAAACTGTTTACAGTGGTGCTAACATAATTGCATAAGGGTTTTCAAGTGTTTTCTAATCATCCATTAGCCTTCTAACACAGTTGCAAACACAATGTACCATTAGAACACTGGAGTGATGGTTGCTGGAAATGGGCCTCTATACACCAATGTAGATATTGCATTAAAAACCAGACGTTTGCAGCTAGAATAGTCATTTAGCACATTAACAATGTATAGAGTGTATTTCTGATTAATTTAATGTTATCTTCATTGAAAAAAACTGTGCTTTTCTTGCAAAAATAAGGACATTTCTAAGTGACCCTAAACTTTTGAACGGTAGTGTATGTGAAACAATGACACAATATATTTACATACATGGGGCATGTTTTCATCACACTATGTTCTTTTGTACTTGGGCCTCATACACACGACCGTAGTGGTGCGCACGGGCCGTGACTTGCGGCTCGGACGGCCGCAGAGTGTCACCCACGGCCACACGCAAATCACGGGACTTGCTCATTGCCGTGTACATTCATTTCAACGAGCCTGGACCGCAAGATGCGGCCGTAATAAGACATGTCTGACCTTTTTGGGGTCCAGACTCCTGGGCAATGCAGGGACTGTGGAAACCATGGTCGTGTGCATGGGCCCATTGAAATGAATGGGGCCGCAATAATAAGTTCGTGTGCATGGGGCCTTGAACTATCGTTTTACCATATGTATCTTAATATTGCATTTGTGTATTCTCAGCACAGTTCACACCAGCTAAGACTTATGAAGAGTGGTGGGCATATAAAGAAGCAGTCCAAGGGAGCTTTGTGCCAGGTATGTGTGCTTAATTCTGTAATATTTATATTTTTAAAGGAATATGCATAATGCTTCAAATGCTTCATAATGCTTCAACATCTACAGCACCTTATATCACAGAATTACTACTATGTTTTATGGTACATTAAATGATATTTGTTAATGCTTCGTTATTGTTCATTCAGTACGTAAGACACAGACAAGCAAGTCTGGATTTTGATGTCTGGGGGCTGCACAGAATGACATTGCTGCCACATGTGGCCACAGGTCGTGGGTCCCTGCTATAGATGCTGTGAACTGTAAAAATATCAATAATACAGGTTCCAAGAGACAATTTGCAAATATATAACTATGGTCTAGAAATATTTTACTGCCTTGATTTTGTGTTATATTCAGTTTCTATAAATATTTCACTGCAGTTTTATCATAAAATCATGGTAATTTCTTATAGTCTAAAGAGAATTTTTAATGTAAAGTACCCGGGTATATACGTCAGAAGTCCTGGGTTTGAGGCATCCTATTGCTCCACAGCCTTCTCAATGTCCACTCCGTTCATTTGTTTCTGCTTCAACAGCGGCACCATTTTATATCTAAAGTTATGATGGGGTACATACATTTAGGGATGATGGGGATTATATTAGATATTTGAGGTGCAGTCACAGGATTCTGTGACCGCACCTCAGATAAAGCAGGTGTTAAGGATCTGCCAGGCACAGCTTCTGTATCCACGCCCATGGTTAATCAGTCTGCACCTGCTTCTATGTCTGTGAGACTGACTCCATCTTCCACCACTCAGGATGGCAGGCTTAGGAGTGGGAGAGCCTATCACAGCCTGGCCAGACGGAGCTAGCTCCCGCCCTCTGTCTATTTATACCTGCCTTTCCTGTTCCTCCTTGCTTGTGATTCTTCTCGTTTTGTTTCCTGGCCCTGCTGCAGCTTCTTGAACCATTTGACCCTGCTTCATATTGACCCTGGCTTACTGACTACTCTCCTGCTCTGCGTTTGGTACCTCGTACACTCCTGGTTTGACTCGGCTTGTTCACTACTTTCCTGCTCTGCGTTTGGTACCTCGTACACTCCTGGTTTGACTCGGCTCGTTCACCACTCTTGTTGCTCACGGTGTTGCCGTGGGCAACTGCCCCTTTTCCCTTGCTTCTGTGTACCCTTGTCTGTCTGTCTGTTGTGCACTTATTGAGCGTAGGGACCGTCGCCCAGTTGTACCTTGTCGCCTAGGGCGGGTCGTTGCAAGTAGGCAGGGATTGAGTGGCGGGTAGATTAGGGCTCACTTGTCTGTTTCCTTACCCCCATCATTACAGCAGGTAGCAATGGTGGATTATCATAGGGCATTTTGGGAGGCCACCAGGGGCACGATTCTCCCGGGGGGCCCATGGCAGCACAAACTAATCACATCAAAACCCGCGACGGACCTGCATTGTGTATGTCCTGCAAAAGGACCTTTAGACATAAGGTTACATGACCTCATCTCTGAAGTTCTCACTACTGCTTAGAGACCTGCTGGTCACATGATCGCAGGACCTCGAGCAGCAGCAGCAGCAGCAAAATTCCACAGAGAAGACTGAGGAGAGTTGCTATGTAAGTATAAGGGGATTGATTTGTTTAAGGGGTCTGTATATAGGGGGGACTGTATTTAGGGGGCCTGGTTTGGGGACTGTATTGAGGAGGTTTGGTGTCTGTATTAGTTTAAGGGGTCTGTATTTTGGGGGTCTGTATCAGTTTAAGGGATTTAGGGTCTGTATATTTAGGGGTATGTGCTAGTTTAATGGGTCTGGGGTCGGTATTTAGGGGTCTGTATGATTTTGAGGTCTGGGGTCTGTATTTAGGGGACTGGTCTGGGGTCTGTATTAGTTTATAGGGTCTATTTAGGGGGCCTGTTCTAGGGTATGTATTAGTACAAGGGTCTTTAATTAGGGACTGTATTTAGGGGTCTGGTCTGGGGTCTATATTAGAATAGGGGGTCTGCACTGGGGTTTGTATTACTTAACCCCTTAATGACCAGCCTATTTTAGACCTTAATGACCAAGCCATTTTTTAAGTTTTTCCATCGTCGCATTCCAAGAGCTATAACCTTTTTATTTTTGCATCGACATAGCTGTATAAGGTCTTGTTTTTTGCTGGACAAGTTGTATTTTTTAATAGCACCATTTTGGGGGACGTATTATTTATTGATTAACTTTTATTAACTTTTATTTTGGGGGGAAATAGAAAAAAACCTGAAATTTCGCCACTCTTTTTCGCGTCTTAAATCTACGCCGTTTACCGTGTGATATAAATAACACAATAACTTTATTCAGCGGGTTGTTACGATTGCAACGATACCAAATTTGAATCGTTTTTTAAGTTTTACTACTTTTACACAGTAAAAACGCTTTTTTTTCAAAATTATTTGTTTTTGTGTCTCCATATTTGAAGAGCCGTAACGTTTTTATTTTTTCGCCGATGCGGTTGTATGAGGGCTTTTTTTTGCGGGAAGACTTGTAGTTTTTTTTTGGTACCATTTTAGAGTAGATGCGACTTTTTGATCACTTTTTATCACATTTTTTTAAAGTCAGGATTCACAGAAAACAGCAATTTTTCCATAGTTTTTTATTACATTTTTTACGGCGTTCCCCGTGCGGGTTAAATAATGTAATAGATTTATAGTCGGGGTCGTTACGGACGCGGCGATACCAAATATGTGTAACTTTTTAACTTTATTTTGTTTTTTTAATAGTAAAGCATTTTGAAAGGGGAAAAGCTGAGTTTTTCATACTTTATTTCACATTTTTCTTAAATTAACTTTATTAAACTTTTTTCACTTTTTTACTAGTCCCACTAGGGGACTTTAATATGCGATTCTGCGATCGCATTTATAATACACTGCAATATTTTTGTATTGCAGTGTATTACTGCCTGTCCGTTTAAAACGGACAGGCATCTGCTAGGTCATGCCTGCGGCATGATCTAGCAGGCATTCACCACAGGCAGACCTGGGGGCCTTTATTAGGCCTCCGGCTGCCGTGGGAGACACAGACACTCGGCGATCGTATCGCTGGGTGTCGGTGGGAGAGAGAGGGAGCTCCCTCCCTCTCTCCAAAACCACTCAGATGCGGTGCACGCTATTGTGCACCGCATCTGAGGGGTTAAACGGGTGAGATCGATACTAATATCGATCTCACACTGCAGAGCAGGGACGCCCCCAGCCCTCAGCTACCTCTGGCAGCTGAGAGCAGGGAGATTTGACAGCTCCCTGCTCTGTTTACTTATTCCGATGCCGTGACGTAAAAAGTCTATGGCATCGGAATAAGGCCCGTTAGTGACCGACGTAAAAAGACGATGGGTCAATCACTAACGGGTTAAGGGAGTTAGATATTTTGGTCATTATTAGTGTAGGGGTCAGGTCTGGGGTCTGTATTTAGGGGTCTGTATTAGTTTGAGGTCTGGGGTCTGTATTTAGGGGGTCTTGTCTGGGGTCTGTATTTAGGGGTCTGGTCTAGTTTAGGGGGTCTGGTCTGGGGTCTGTATTAAGGGAGTCAAGTCTGGTGTCATTATTAGTGTATGGGGTCAGGTCTGGGGTCTGTATTTATTGGTCCGGTCTGAGGTCTGTATTAATTCAGGGTGCTTGTTCTGGGGTCTGTATTTGTTATGGGGGGGTCTGGTCTGGGGACTGCAATAGTTTAGAAGGTCTGGGGTTTGTATGTATTCTATGATCTAGTCTGGGGTCCAAATTTATTAGTCTGAGTAAAAGGGGTTGTCCTGGCACATCGTCAGATCATCCGTATAAAAAATGGTCCGTGCCCAGGCAACCCCTTTAAAGAGAACGTTTCACCTCCCCATACATGTGCAGCTGAATGCAGCATGTAATGTTGAGGGTTGCACAAACAGTGGGGCACTTTACATTTTTTTCTACCTCCCTTCATTATTTAGATATCGGTGCCGTTATATTTGGCACCCGATATTTAAATAACCCCCTGAACAGTCAACGGGGCGTGTACTGGCAAGGGGGCATGTTACTATGGCTGTGACACTGTCCAATCAGATATGGACAGTGCCACAGCAAGAGCGAGGAGAGAGAGTGTGCGATCGCAGTCTTTTCACCCAAACTGGCAAGGGGGCGTGCCACTGCTACGGTCAGTGTAATCGCCGCGCTCTCATCTCTTCAGCTCTTGCGAGAGATCAGTCTCGAACTGGCAAGGGGCGTGTCCTCATTACATGCTGCACTCTGCTGCACATGTATGGGGAGGTGAAAGGTTCTCTTTAAAGGGGTTGTCTGGGCACGGACCTATTGCTACGGACAGTGTAAGAGCTGGGGAGTGCTTACTCTGTCCGTAGAAGAGACACGCCCCCTTGCGTGTTTGGCAGACAATACAAGACTAATCTCTCACGAGCTGAAGAGATGAGAGCCACCTCTCCACAGCTCTTACACTGTCCGTAGCAGTAACACGCTCCCTTGCCAGTTCGGGTGAATAGACTGCAATCACATACTCTCTCTCCTCGTTCTTGCTGTGGAACTGTCCATATCTGATTCGACAGTGTCACAGCCATAGTAACACTCCCCTTGCCAGTACACTCCCCGTTAACTGTTCAGGGGGTTATTATCGGGCGCCAAATATAACGGCACCGATATCTAAATAACGGAGGGAGGTAGAATTTTTTTTTAAAGTGCCCCAGGGTTTGTGCAGCCCTCCCCATACATGTTGCACGCAGCTGCACAAGTATGGGGAGGTGAAAGGTTCTCTTTAATATAGGGTCCTGGGCCTTGTTGACTAAATTTGTGTGTTTCTATAGAGGCTGCAAATGGCTGCAGAAGTGATGGGCAAAGATGTCTCATCAGGAGAAGTCGCCATAATGATCTGCGTCAGATGGAGAAGAAAAGAAAACGGCTCCCATCAGAGAAGACGTCACTTGTGAGTCACTGGATCTATAGGGGATCTGTCACCTCTCCTGACATGTCTGTTGCAGGTAATCCTGGGGAGGGCCAATAGACACAGAGGGGGAGGAATAAGTAGTAAGAATAACCCTGTCATTATGTAGGTCAGTGAGGTAGACACACAGGATGGTGTGTATACTAACTCTCGTGCGCGAGCCTGTGTAATGAGAAAAAAAAGACACAGATGAAAAGCAGAACTTCCAGCAGGGCAGAGGTAGGGAGAACAGGAAGGAAAGTGTTCAGATTTAATACAGACTATATATTAGGAACTTTGTTAAATATTTACACAGAGTATTAGTTCAAAAATGTTGTGTCCCTGGAAAACCCCTTTAAATATAGAAAAATGCGAAGCCTTCAAGGTGATCATGTGAGCGGCGTGTTCCGTGAGCTCTCTCTCTCTCATATCTCCTCTCCTCACATGTTCATAGCATGGTGTTTGCTGCAGGTATGCGGTGAGGTTCAGCAGGACTCGGTATGCACAAGCAAGATTGTTGTGGGACTCTGGTGGCTGTTTGATGGGGCTAGAAGAGTAGGCTGGAAGTGTATGTCAAGTGGGACACTACTGTGATCTACCTGCTTCCTTATTAACTACGGTGTTTGCTTAAGATTCCTGGGTGTTTCTTATGCTAATCTCACTGTACTGCATTCACTCATCACTCATTGTGTGCCTCCATTGCTGCTGACCTCCTCCATTGCTGCAGAGTGCCTCCACGGCTGCAGAGGTCATCCACGGCTGCAGAGGTCCTCCACAGCTGCAGAGGTCCTCCACAGCTGCAGAGGTCCTCCACTTCTGCAGAGGTCCTCCATTGTTGCTGAGTTGGTGATGTGTTCCTCCATTGCTGCTGAGTTTCTCTATGGCTGCTGAGTTCCTCCATTGTTGCTGAGTTGGTGATGTGTTCCTCATTTGCAGCAGAGTTCCTCCTTTGCAGCCGAGTTTATCCATTGCTGCTGTGTGCCTCCACTGCCGGTGAGCTCCTTCACTGTTGTCGAGACCCTCCATGGCTGCAGAATTCCTCCAACACCGCATAGCTCCATCATTGCTGCGGAGCTCTTATACCGCAGCAGAGTTCCTCGATCCCTGTTGAGTCTCTTTATTGTTGCGGAGTTCCACCATGGCTGCTGAACTTTCCCACTGTTGTTGAGTTCCTGCATTGCTGCTGAGCTGCTCCTGATTTGCAGAGTTTTTATATAGGGAAGATAAACGCCCTGAATATGCCAGCTAAAAAACAGCCCGAAAAAGGCAATTCTCAACGCAGATCAGGGAATTGTATACCAGAATCCCAGAAAGAGAAAAACTCCCAAAATATGGATAAATTCCTTAGCTCCTCAGTGTCAACTGGCATAAGAACAAATATAACTTTGCCTGCTTTAACACCTAAGCAAGGAGATTAAGGTACAACTTCAATATGCTCTTTAGGAGAAGTAGGCTCACATATTATTGTAGACACCTCAGATACCAATCCAGGGTCTCAAACAGAACCCCAGGGGTTGGATAACCATCTGCTACTACAGGAGATACTAAGTACAGTTAGGGCCTGTTCATCTCAGCGTTCGCTTTCCGTTCAGGAGTTCAGTCGGAGGGTACCGTCGTGGAACCCCGCGACGGAAAGTCAAATGGAAACCTTAGCTTCCGTTTGCATCACCATTAATATCAATGGTGACGGAAACGTTGCTAATGGTTTCCGTTTGTCACCGTTCTGGCAGGTTTCTGTTTTTTCGATGACATCAATAGCGCAGTCGATATCCTCTTAATTGATGCTATGAAAGCTTTCGATACAGTCGAATGGCGTTTTCTTTTTAGGATTTTGGGTTGTTTTGGTATTGGGGAAAAATACATAAATTGGATTAAATTACTGTATAGGCAACCACAGGCCAGTAGGCATGAATGGTCAGAAATCAGCTTGCTTTAACCTAGAAAGGGGAGTGCGGGAGTATTGTCCTCTATCCCCTCTCTTATTTACTTTAGTAATTGAGGTTTTTGCAATGAAGATATGAATCTCCGAGAATATAGTGGGTTTTCAAATGGGTAATAAGGTCAATAAAATCTCATTATACGCAGACTATGTTCTTCTTTTTATAGGGGATGTACCTTCGGTCGGGCATGTAATTCGGTTAAACCAAGACTTTAGTGAGCGGGCCAGCCCTCAAATTAATTGTCAAAAATCTACTGTTAAATATCTCGGCTGAGGTTAACCCCGATCAGATTTCCTCCTTGAAATCTGCTGAGGTTTTTGAATATATAGGCGTAAAAATTTCTAGGGACCCCGCTGACCACATTACACTGAATATAATTCCTCTGTTTGTATTTTTGAGGGGCAAAGTTAAAGCATGGTATAAGTTACCATTGACCAGAGCTGCAAAAATTGCACTGATCAAAATGTTTTACCTAAAATATTAGATATTTTCTCGAACTGTCTGATTTGGTTACCGGGAAATTGTTTTAAAACTCTAGAAGCTCTCTCTAATGACCTAATTTGGAACGGGAAAAATAAAAAAAATCGCAATAAATCCCGGTAGGGTAAGAACAGAGGGAGCTTTGCCCTTCCTGATTGGAGGAAATACTTTTTAGCTTCTCAGTTCCAACAGGCAGCAGACAAGGATGGTCAATAGAAACGGGCAGAGGTCAAACACAGGAAATCACGTATACAACATTTTTGTTAATTCGCTAGACACCCTAGAATGAACCAAATTGCTCTGGCTATGTGTCAAGGAAAGGGAAGTCATTTTATGCTCATGGAGGATGGGTAGATAATTAACGGGACATGGCATTACTGAGACCTGAACATTACCACTTGATGTTGGTGAATGTGAGATATCTGGCCATGTCCACACAAGGCAGATACGCTGTATAAAAGTACACCGCTTATCCACCGTGAAACCAGCAGCGAATTCCGGACCAAAAAACGCACAAAATTGTGGTGCAAATTTTTGTGGCTGCAGCAGTCACACAGGATGAAACGTCATCCCAGAAAGCCAACCTGAACGGAGAAGTATAGAGAACGGGGTAAGTATAATTTTTTTTTTCTGAGTTGCGATTTTTACAGCAGAATAGCAAAAATCGCAACATCTGCTACATGTTGTGGGTTTTATATCCCCATTGAATTCAATAGGGAAAACCCGCAACAGAAAAGCAATGTTTCCGAAGCATAAATTGACATGCTGAGGAAAAAACTGCACTGCAGGTCAATTTATGAATGGTTTTTCGACTGATTTTTTGGCAGCGTGTGCACAAGATTTGTTTAAATCTTATCCACTCTGCTAATACTGTATTGTGATGCAAAAAATCCACAGTGTTTACGCTACGTGTGGACATACCTTATTTGTGTGCTTGTAGAAGGTGTGGTGAATTTTTATTTTGGGGAAATGCAGAAAAAAAGCAGTTCCGCTGCAGTTTTAATATTTGTTTTTTTTATACCATACACCGATCATCATAAATAATGTTATACATTTGTTGCAAAGGTTGTAAAGGTTGTTACGGTCGTGGCGATACCAAATATGTCTATATTATTTCATGTTTTCATGACTTATATTTGAAAAAGTTTATTTATTTTAAAAAAAAATTATTTGTGTAATTCTTGTACTTTTCATTTATTTATCATAAAAAAAATTGACATTCATTTAACATTTTTTTTTAATCCCATAAAGGGATTTATCATTTTGATTTTGATTTTGTAACTGTAATGTACTGGCATAGATCTATATGCCAGTACATTAGCCTGTGTACTGATTGTACACAGGCAGTTGTTAGGGCATACCTCAGTATACCTTAACAACAGGAAATATGTTCAGACAGCCCTGGTGTCCTTCAATAGACCCTGAACTGTCTGGCCGTACAAGTTATGGGCTTTGATCGCTTCACAGTTATTTTCTGTGACGCGATCAAAGTGCAATCCCCCTCCTTGAACGCGGCGATCAGCTTTTATCACGCCATTCAAGGGGTTAACGGTGGAGAGAGGATGTTTCTCTTCTCTCCGCTGTTAGAGCGGGGCCGTGGCTGTGTATTACAGTCATTGCCCCACTCTCAATTGCGCGCAGTGACGGCTGTCACACAGGACGAGAATACTTGTCCTAATGCGCGAAGTACCCGCCACTCAGGACGAGCATTCTCGTCCTGTGTCGGCAACAGGTTAAAGGGGTTGTCTGAACTGAACTGGTCCCTGTAAAAATAGCCTTTTGAAATTTTCTTGAAAATTTGAGAAATTGCTGCTAAAGTTCTAAACGTTGTAACGTCCTAGAAAAATAAAATAATGTTCAAAAAAACTATGCAAATATAAAGTAGACATATGGAATATATAAAATAGTAACTATTTTGTTTGGTATTACTATCTGTTTTACAAGCAGATACATTTAAAATGAGAAAAATCATAATTTTTGCAAATTTTCTCTAAATTTTGGTGGTTTTCACAAATAAGCAATGAATTTATTGACCAAATTTTTCCACTAACATAAAGTACAATATGTCACGAGAAAACAATCTCAGAATCGCTTGGATAGGCAAAAGCATTCCGGAGTTATTACCACATAAAGAGACACATGTCAGATTTGAGAAAATGGGGCTGGTCATGAAGGTCAAAATGAGCTCGGTCTTGAAAGGGTTAAACAAATAGACTTGAATAAAAATACATATAGAGGAAGGTCCAATTTAGACCCCCAAACAATAGATGTATACAAAACTAACTATACCATCAAGAGAGGGCGCTGACAGTAAAAACCATCAGCTATCTGGAGAAAATATTATCTGTCCTACTAAATATGTGGGCCATATGGGTACTCCACATTCAACCCTTTGGGAGACATAGTGTCAAGTCTATATATCCACTCCAATTCTTTCCTTTTGAGTGCATGTTCCCTGTCCCCGCCTCGTCTCATCGGGGGTACTGACTCTATGATTCTGAATTTCAATTGTTACACCCCATGTTTGCTATCCATAAAATGTCTGGATACAGGTAGTATCTGAAGAGAGAAAAACGTACACAGCGCCACATGGTGCAAGATAAACCATAAAAGCTAGTACTGGCAGGTACAGCTTAATGTAAAAGTCCGTTAGATGAAGACAGGTTGCAGCTTTCCGTATCCAGGTACCGGCATCAATGTGATTGAGCCGCAGGAGAGTAAGGGTAGTATATTTCAGTGAAATATATAAATAAAACTGGATATTTTTTGGAGAGCGCTACTTGATATGAAGAAAAGGCAGATGAGTAATCATGAGTTGATTTATTATGCAACGCGTTTCAACGCAGGACATGCGTCTTCGTCAGGCAAAGAAATCGGTATAACAGAGCAGCACAGTGTACAGTTTAAATATACAAAGGAAGATGGGGAGGGGTTAAAAAAACCGCCAAAAAACACATAGTAATTAAGAAAGTAAATAAGACCAGGTGTGTCTGACAGCATTAGGTACATATTCACATTTAAAAAACATTGGATGCGTTTAAAAAAGTACATACATAGGGGTATATATGGATCAACAGCAGTGACAGCAGAGATAGAAAAACATGAAAACAGTCCCAACAAAGTGGAACAGAGTATTTAAGGCACAGATGATGAACGGATGTAGAAGACAAAACGGGGAGGGTAGTAGACCAGATGACATTTCAGAGCCTGAGGGGATTAGTACAATTAAGAGGCTTACCGCAGTTCAGAAGAGGCAATAAAAGGATGAACAAACAAATGAGAACACGATCGGCGAAGAACACCGAAGTGCAGAAAGATAAGGCAGCAGTAAACAAATACCGGCATAAACGTAGTCAAGACGACCACAGTAGCTACGGTGGCCGCAAAGGGGAAAAAAAAAAGTTAAAAGGCAAAGGGACAGCACAGACAGAGGATGTATCGCTACATAGCGAGGGGTAAGATAAAAAAGGATTATTACATTGTGATCATATTTTTTTGGGAATACAGAGGAAACAATGGTAAAGGGTAGTAGA
This sequence comes from Rhinoderma darwinii, assembly GCF_050947455.1. Taxonomy (NCBI): domain Eukaryota; kingdom Metazoa; phylum Chordata; class Amphibia; order Anura; family Rhinodermatidae; genus Rhinoderma; species Rhinoderma darwinii. The sequence goes on from NC_134696.1 coordinate 71,104,800, forward strand.
ATAGTTACAATAATAAGATTATCAATCCGATAAAAGGGAAAATGGAGAAATAAGTTCATTCAGAGAAAGTGAATATGAAGGAAATATGAAATAAAGCATATATATAATAATAAATATATATCAATAAATACATATGAAAAATAAATATAGAAAAATCATATAAGATTTGACATCTTGATATATTAATATAAAAATAGATACATAAATGTAATGCATAACTTGGTCAAAAGTAGCACAAATATAATTCGGATAGGCTAATAGCAATCAGTCCAATGCAGATTCTGAAATATCATTAAGACCGCAAGGCTGCAGACACGACAACTTAAAAATCCAATAATTCTCCCTTTGTTTAAGTCTATTGTACCTATCGTTCTCACTAACCGGAAATTAATGACTGAGCTTTATCTTAAACTGGAGGATTGCCTTAAAGATGAAGCTTTCTCTAATATTGATGGACGTTTTCTTGAGATATATATCACGGAGAATATTTCCCCTAGGGGTCTTAGACTAATGCTTGATACACCTTTTTCCAAGGATCCAACCTTCAGCAAAGATTGGTTCGACTATGTGGACCTCTGCACATCTGGTTTTTTGAAAAAAAATTTGTATAAGAGGGTCTCCTTGTGTACAAAATTAGCTACTGACATAGAGAATATCAGAGAAAACCTGAGAATTTACACAGACCATCCTGATTTTGAAAAACTGTGTACATCCACTAAAAATAGACTGAACAAACATGAACGAGAAATCACCCTCAAAAAAGTAAAAAAACTTACTCGTGACAGGTCTGATTACCTTACTAACCCCAGGGGTCTCTATACTACTAACTCTACTACTGATACTTCAGCCCCTGCTGACTTTGCAATGAGGAACCAAAACTCTATCACTAGTGCCTATCGCACACCTTACCACTATAAGAAACAATTTAGGAACCCTAAATTAAATGTTACCGTCAATAAACATGCTAATAACGTCAGGTCTGCTACTACAGTCAGTAATATCTCTGTCTCTACTAATACTTCTGTCTCTCTCAATACTAAGCCAGAACACACAGGCAACACTGTTTCCAAACATACCACCAACACCTTTATTACTAAATCTCCCATCTTCACCTGCTTAGGTTCAGTTCCCATTCATGCATTTAACCCTTCCGAATTAGAAGCCAGACTTTTACTTCTCAATTTTCCCACACATACACCTGTGCCCCTTCACACTGATACTTCCATTTTCAATGAGTCCATGGACATGGCCGTGTCGGAACATCTCTCATCTTCATTACTCAACCTCACTACTCATGATAATACATCTACCACATTATACCAGCTGTTACCCACTCCCATGTTCCCTATGCTGTCTACCACGTTACCCTCTGATGAACCCTTGTGTTACATCGATAACTCCTCTATTGATGTTTTTTCTGATGCTACCAACAATAAACATTCATCCATTTCTTTTTTGGGACTCCCATCACAATTAACCATGCCACCTTTAACTCCGACTACCCAATCTACTACACTTCTGATGCCCATTTTAAAGAGCCCAAAATTTCAAACCATTACACATTTCTTTCCAAAAATACAGAAACTGTCCCTGAAAAGAAAAATAGACATAAATACAGGGGATGCAGAGGAGGTAAAAAGAAAAGAACTAGAACCACCACAACAAATCAGACAGAAAACTCAACAGTTAACAAAGCAAACCAAATCAATACCGTAAAAATTTTCAACCTGTCCAAGTATTCACTTAACACTAACGAAACAAATCTTCTCTCTAAAGGCCTATCTTTTTGCCCAACTACAACCCCAAAAGGCTTTGATTTATTCATGGACCTCAATAGGTATGTAAGGAAACTGACTTTAGCCAGGCATTTTGCCATGGCACCAATACCGTCGGCCACCAATAACATCTCTCTGACTACAGCACATCCTACTCCACATGTTTGTGTTGATGTAAGACCTAAGTCCAGCTTTTACCCTGTTTACCATCGTGGGTCTGCGTTGGAAACTTTTTCCAACTTAATGAATACTGAATTCAAATTACTTGACCACTTGACCATCTGTAAAGATAATCTTACCAAACTAGAGAGAGGGGCACTTAAAACCCTGTCCCAAAATGAATCCATAATTATCCGGTCAGCAGACAAAGGAGGTGGCATAGTCATACAAGACCGGATCGACTATATTAATGAGGCCATAAGATTATTGTCTGATGACTCCTTCTATGAATTAATGTCTAGCAATCCTCTCTCCTCCTATATTACTGAATACAAACGTCTTATTGAACGTGGTCATGATGAGTGTCTTCTATCCAAAAAAGAATATAATTTTTTAAATATATCTCATCCAAATTTACCTTTCCTCTATCACCTTCCCAAAATCCACAAATCCCACATCAATCCTCCTGGTCGTCCTATCATATCTGGTATAGGCTCTCTCACAAGTAACTTATCTCATTTTATTGACTTACACCTCCAGCCCAAAGTTTTGAAACTCCACTCTTACCTCAAAGACTCAACACAATTAATTAGGGATCTAACCATTTTGAACAAAACACATCTCTCTATAGATTACAATTTTTTAACAGCTGATGTATCAGCACTTTATACAAATATTCCACATGACAAGGGCCTGCTGTCTATAGAAACCGTTTTAACATCTGACATACACATACCTCGTTCCCAATCTTTTTTTCTTTTAGACTGTATAGATTTCATTTTACAACACAACATTTTTTCATTCAATTCCCAAATCTACAGGCAAATTAGAGGTTGTGCAATGGGGTCTCGATTTGCACCATCTTATGCCAACCTCTACATGGGACAGTTTGAGGACGCCCACATTTTTGGTGACTCCCATTCTTTTAGTGACAATATTATCTTTTACCGTCGTTACATAGATGATTTATTTTTTATTTGGAAGGGTGATGCTACTAATGCTACTGCTTTTATTAACCTTTTAAATCAGAATGATTTTGGTCTTACCTTCACACACAATTTTTCCACCACCTCAATTGACTTTCTGGATCTTACCATCAATAAGGATAACAAGGGTATTTTTAATACACGAACGCATTTTAAATCCGTGGACGTGAACAGTTACCTTGATTTTAAAAGTGCACATCATCCCTCATGGCTAAAAAATATACCGTTTGGACAATTCAGACGTATTAGGAAGAACTGCTCAGATAATGGGCAATTTAAATCAGAGTGTAATATCCTAAAAAAACGTTTTAAAGATAAGCATTATCCCGTTAGTCTCATCCAAGGTGCCATGTCCAAGGCCAGTTTACTGACACAAGATTTGTGTATTTCATCAAATGATAATAAAACGGCATCTGCCCCTGCTAGTAATTTTAATCATAACTTCATCACCTCGTTTAATTGTGGCAGTAATGCATGTACTAAAATCTTAAATAAACATTGGCACATACTCAAAAGTGACCCTTATCTCAAAAATTTTTTACCAGATAAACCTAAAATAACCTATAGAAGATCGGGGACTATACGGAATATTATAGCACCAAGCAGACTGAAACAAATATCTGTAAAAAAGTCTAACCCCTTTCCACCTGTTGTTGGTTCCTATAGATGTGGCCACCAGAGATGCTTGTGCTGTAATAACATCACCCATGGCTACACGTCCTTTACTTCAGCCGTCACAAACGAATCTTTTCCTATCAAAACGTTTATCAACTGCAGTAATAGTTACGTCATTTATCTCCTGAAATGCTCCTGCAACCTGCAATACGTGGGGAGAACAACCGAACAACTGCGGTGCAGAATCAACAAGCATAGATTCAATGTGAAAACCGTTTTTTTAAAACATATTGTTTCACGACACTTCTTAACTGTTCATTATAGGGACTTTAGTAATATTTGTGTCACCCCCATTGAAGTTATTCCGGTTAGTGAGAACGATAGGTACAATAGACTTAAACAAAGGGAGAATTATTGGATTTTTAAGTTGTCGTGTCTGCAGCCTTGCGGTCTTAATGATATTTCAGAATCTGCATTGGACTGATTGCTATTAGCCTATCCGAATTATATTTGTGCTACTTTTGACCAAGTTATGCATTACATTTATGTATCTATTTTTATATTAATATATCAAGATGTCAAATCTTATATGATTTTTCTATATTTATTTTTCATATGTATTTATTGATATATATTTATTATTATATATATGCTTTATTTCATATTTCCTTCATATTCACTTTCTCTGAATGAACCTATTTCTCCATTTTCCCTTTTATCGGATTGATAATCTTATTATTGTAACTATTCTACTACCCTTTACCATTGTTTCCTCTGTATTCCCCAAAAAATATGATCACAATGTAATAATCCTTTTTTATCTTACCCCTCGCCATGTAGCGATACATCCTCTGTCTGTGCTGTCCCTTTGCCTTTTAACTTTTTTTTCCCCTTTGCGGCCACCGTAGCTACTGTGGTCGTCTTGACTACGTTTATGCCGGTATTTGTTTACTGCTGCCTTATCTTTCTGCACTTCGGTGTTCTTCGCCGATCGTGTTCTCATTTGTTTGTTCATCCTTTTATTGCCTCTTCTGAACTGCGGTAAGCCTCTCAATTGTACTAATCCCCTCAGGCTCTGAAATGTCATCTGGTCTACTACCCTCCCCGTTTTGTCTTCTACATCCGTTCATCATCTGTGCCTTAAATACTCTGTTCCACTTTGTTGGGACTGTTTTCATGTTTTTCTATCTCTGCTGTCACTGCTGTTGATCCATATATACCCCTATGTATGTACTTTTTTAAACGCATCCAATGTTTTTTAAATGTGAATATGTACCTAATGCTGTCAGACACACCTGGTCTTATTTACTTTCTTAATTACTATGTGTTTTTTGGCGGTTTTTTTAACACCTCCCCATCTTCCTTTGTATATTTAAACTGTACACTGTGCTGCTCTGTTATACCGATTTCTTTGCCTGACGAAGACGCATGTCCTGCGTTGAAACGCGTTGCATAATAAATCAACTCATGATTACTCATCTGCCTTTTCTTCATATCAAGTAGCGCTCTCCAAAAAATATCCAGTTTTATTTATATATTTCACTGAAATATACTACTCTTACTTGGATACAGGTAGAGCCCTTCTTTTTGTATTGATATTAGATTTATGGTTCCTCATTCTTATAGTCACCTCTGTGGTGGTTTCATCAACATAATGAAGGCCACAGGGGAAACTTATAAATAGATGTACATTTGCTTTAAATACCTAGTAGTGGAGGGACACTGGGCAAACATTATATTCAGACCCCCTGTCCGGCCCTTCCTGTAGGTCCTACTAATTCTGATTGTCCTCGGCTATGTGAGTCTATCCTGCACTGTTACCAAGGACGAAGGATGTGGACGAGCAGCAGCAGTGGCATACACAGAAATCAGAAGGCCCCTCCAAAAAGGAAAAAAAAAATTATTATATGCACACTGCTAAATAGCACTGCCAAAATAATACCATGTCCTAATAATGCTACAGTGTAGAGAACATACTGGGGGAATATATCAACAGATATAAGTCAGTTTTCTGGTGTAAAAATGTAAAAAATCTTTACTTTTTCCACTTCTTTTGAAAAGGTAAGCAGGCTTTCGCAAAAGAATGACAGATTTTGAATGATTTATGCAAGAAACTGGCTTAAATTATGCAACAAATCTAAACCTTCTAGTAGCAGACGTAGATTTGCATTTTTGTTGCATGAACAGCCAAAGACTGCATAAAATTGTGTTTGTGATCCTGGCCTTAAAGGGTTGGGTCTTATGCAAGTGTACTCTACAATGGTAGTTTCTGGGAGGGTTTGCTTTGATTGTAAAAAAGACATGCAATGTATGAACATACCCTTACCCCCACAAACACCACAGAAATGGGTCTATAATCAGCCCTCTTACAGTAAACACAATACAAGCCCCCACCTACAACTTCCATTTTACACAAAGCCTAAATAGCCCCCAACACACAGTATCCTCTCATCCCTTCCTCACCAACATCACATAGAATCCTAACCCCCCCTGCCCCATAGAGCATAGAGTTTCTGAAACAATGTCTCCCTTGCCTTCCATCACAACACATGACCCTGCCTCAGCCACTCACCAGCCCAGCGATCTGCTCAGTTATAGGGAAACTCTTATCTTCAATCTGTAGCACCTGCTCGGAGCATGACACAATGTCAGAGCGACTTCCGAGCAGCTGCATGAGGAATCTTATCCCTGTTTCTCCCTTAGGGTATGTTCACACGGCTTATTTTCATCCTTTTTTCTGGCCGTAAACACAGCTAAAAATTGCTAAAAATACGGAGGCTGAATGCCTCCAAACATATGCCCATTGATTTCAATGGGAAAAATGGTGTTTCATTCCAGGCATTTTTTTAAGCGGCCGTTTGTAAAAACGGTGCATAAGAAAAAACGCCCCATAAAAAGAAGTGCATGACACTTCTTCAGCCGTTTCTGGAGCCGTTTTTCATTGTCTCAATAGAATAACCGCTCCAAAAATATCTGTAAAAAACGCATAAAAAAAAAGCTTGATACAACGGCTGAAAATCGGGAGCAGTTTTCTCTCGAAAACAACTCCGTATTTTAGAGCCGTTTTTTGTTTAGTGTGTGAACATACCCTCAGGCTGTATAGTGCAGAGTGCACTGTGCTGCTGGGCGGAAGAGGATAGCGGTCCAATGGGACACCAGCCCATCTGGCATTTGCCAGATTGGCAGTCCGGCCCTGATCGTCTCCCAATATATACTGGTCATACGTATGCCAAAATAACTCTTCTAGTACACAATCGCCTATTAAAGTCTACAGTATGTTCATGTCAATGTGGCGTGTATGCCAAATATGCACAATAAATGTGGTTTAAATAGAGCCTAAGCTTAGTAGCATGTTTTGTTGTGAGAAGAAAATATAGTACTCATCAGAAATCTACACAAACACAAGACACATTTGTCGAACATATTTAATCACACAGCTTTTTGCAACATCTGTTTTTACTGTTTAGTAGTGTGTCGCATGGCCAAAAACCATGCTATATGGTTTTCAGCTGCAGAACTTGTAGAGGTAAAGCACATGGTTTCAATGTGCTTACTGTCATGTCCATGGCTGCGGGCCGTCAGGTTCACTCACCTCTTGACGGCCGCAGCCATGGGTCGGCGAGCGCTGGCCCCAGTCTCCTCCTCAGGAGACACCAGCACTCACTTCCACTCACCTCGGCTGGGTCCCATAGGGTGCGAGCGCACGCTCGTGCCCGCTCTTAAAGGGGCAGCGCGCGCACTGGATTTTAATGCTAAATTAGTCCATGAGCACCCTGGACTATAAGAAGGGCCCAGCCCTATCCTGCAGTGCCTGAGCGTTGTTTGTCATATTCTAGTTTGTCTAAGCAAATGGTCTCCTAGTATTTGCCAGTTAAAGTGTTCCCTGTTCCTGTATCCTGTATCCCATGCTATCCTGGTCAAGTGCCGTGCTGAGCTGTAGTCATGCTGTGCTGTATCCATGCCTGTCTTGCTACTCCACGCCTGATGTCTACCTGCTGCCTAGTCCCAGCTGAACCTGCCTTGCTACTGTCCCAGCTGCCACAGGTACCCTATACGAACTATAGACTGTGACCTGCGCCCTGTTTGCCAAACGCCATACCGCCAAGGCGATATGGCCCAGTGGGTCCACAAATCCTATGTGACACTTCACCTGTAAAAGCCATGCAGCCGAAAACCGCATCGCAGAACTCTGTTGCGCGGGACTTCACAACAGCATGGCTGCTATGTTTACGGGCACCCGAAGTTTCAAACAGTTATTGATTTCAGTGAATCATGGCAGATGTTTAAAAAAAACTGATCATAAAGGAACGAATGAGGAATTATGAAAACTGATGGACTTCAGCAGTAGTCTAAGGCCAGATTCAGAAGAACGAGTGCAAACTCTGATGTGAAAAACGGCCGTTTGAGTTGCACCCGTGTGGGTCCTGTCTTCACTGTTCCTCATAGACTTGATTGTATCAAGGGATCCGTGAAAATGGATGAAAATAGGACATGTTCACACGGTCCGTTAAAACAACAGCTGTGTGAACAGCTCCATTGAAATACATGCGTCCGTGTGGTGGCCGTTGCCATGTGGTGGCTCGTCTGAATTCGGCTTAGGACTCAACTAAATCAATCTGTCAAATGATCATCCCAAAAAATTGAAGAAAATCCACCAAAGAGTACAGTTTTGGTTCTCTGCACATTGATCTTTGGCCCTATGTTAAACGTGGATATCGGGTAAGCTCCCTACGTACACACTAAATGTGTCTATAGGGCTCTATAAACCCAGCAAAGGCCAAAAGAGTGTCCTTTTGGCCTCCGTTGTGCTGGTATACGTTGAAATACCTTTTTTCCCTCTACACCTCCACGACCGCACCACCAGGAGGGATTCCCCGCCTCCAAGGGACAGGAAACTGGAAGCAGTTTAAACCCCCCCCCCCTCCTTACCCTCTCCAGTTGTTTCCTGTCCCTTTGCACACTGCAAGCAGGATCCGTGAGGAGCTCTGTGGGATCAGTAGGTGTTTTCATCAGGCGCCCCGGTCTTTCTCTTTCCCCTGGACAAACGAGCGGTGTCTCAGCAGGGAGGATCATGGCAGGGAACTGGGCTCTGAGCGGCAGATGCCTCCTCTCCTGCTCCTTGGCATAAGTCCTGCAGTGCGGGCAGCCCCAGGCTTCCGGACCTATCTCCTACAGGTAACGGGGGGTCAGTGCTATCCTGGCAGAACTAGACTCATGGAAATCCCTTACTGAACATGGAGCCAGGGTTTCTAGCATCTGGAAGTGCTTAGCGCGCATGCGTGCTTCAGCTGCTTCGTTTTAGCGACTGGTGGGGGCCTCAGTGCACGGACCCCCACCAAAACTTCTGACATGTCACTATGACACGTCAGAAGTTTGTTAAATCTTTAGTTACCCTTTAAGAACCAGTACCTTGAAAGTCCATACTGCAGCTCTTAGTGCTTTCTTGAATCAGAGGCTAGCAGACCATCCGTGGGTTAAGAGATTCTTCAGAGCAACTTCTCATATGGTGGCTCCAATTGTTTCCAGATTCTCTCCTTGGGATCTGAATTTAGTACTGACAGCACTTACTAGACATCCTTTTGAACCAATTCAGGATGCTTCCTTGAAATTCCTATCCCTGAAGACTGTTTTTCTTCTAGCAATAACATCTGCTCACAGAGTTGGAGAACTACAATCCTTCTCATCCTCTCCTCCCTATTTTAACATCCTGGCAGATAGGATCATTCAAAAGCCATTACAGTCTTTTCTTCCAAAGGTGTCCAGATTTCATTGTCAGCAAGAGATATCCCTGCCTTCTTTCTGCTCTTCTCCTAAGTATGAAAAGGAGGTGGAATTTCATATGTTGGATGTCAGAAGATGTATCCTCACCTATCTAGATAGAACAAAATCTTTCAGATGTCAGGAGCAATTGATAATTCAGTTCCACTGCAAAATTTGAGGTCACGAGGCAACCAAGATTTCTATTTCAAGATGTATCAAGGAAACTCCCATTCCTAAAAAGCCATGGAGAAGTCTCCTCCTTTGCTGCTTAAAGCTCATTCAACCAGAGCTGTTTCTACCTCCTGAGCGGAGAAAGCTTCTGCCTCAATCGAGCCGATCTGTAGAGTCTCGACATGGTCTAGTACAAATACCTTTTTTAAACACTATAGTTTGGATGTAATGTCAAACCAAGACCTTAGCTTTGGCCATAAAGTTTAACAGGCCATTGCCCACCACCCTAGAAAAATTTATGTTAATCCGCCTGGTGGTGCTGTCGTGGAGGTCTATAGGGAAAAATTATTATTACTTACCGGTAATTTGATTTTAGGTGGACAGCAACAACACATGAGACATTCCCGATTACATGAAAACGCTGAATCAAATCATAGAAAACGATAAACTGTATATCCCTGAGCTTAGTGTCTGCCCCTCAAATAGGCACTTTAACCTCTATGCACACCACGACGCAACTGTACGACCGGGTGGCCAGTGTCTTATCGCACGGGGACGTACAGTTACTGCGCAGTTCCCGGTGCACACTGTCGGCGATAGTGTGCACCGGGAACCGGGAGGCTAGCTGTCCTTGACAGCTGACACTCCACTGTATGCCGATCAGCGGCTTATTTCTGCTGATTCAGGCAATTAACCCCTTAATTGCGGTGATCGATTGCAATCGCCACAATTTAGGGGTTTCTAGCACATCGGTAGACCTCACAATGAAATCGTGAGGTTTGCAGATAGCTACATGGTGACCGGAGGCCAAGTAATGGCCTCCGTGACTGCCATGTACGGAAGCCTACCAGGACCAGCCTCCTGATAGACTTCCTGTCAGAGTCACAGGACGTCACTGCTGTTCGCGATGCACACTGTCGGCGACAGTGTCTGTGACAGTGTGCATCGGGAACCGGGACGTCAGCTGTCCCTGACAGCTGACACTCCACTGTTGCCGATCAGCGGCTCATTGCCGCTGATTTCGGCAATTAACCCGTTAAATGCGGAGCTCGATTGCGATCTCCGCATGTAGGGGGTTTGTAGCACATCAGCAGCCCCCATGCAATTGTGATGGCACCCGGGGGCCAGATAACGGCCTCCGGGTCTGCCATGTAGGGAAGCCTATGAGGACCAGCTTCTGGCTGGTCCTCGGAAACTAACTGTCAGAGTGACTGTGACGTCACACTGACAGTTGGAATACGTTACACTACCTAGCTAGTGTAATGTATTCTAGCAGCGATCAGAGCTGCAGGTGAAAAAAGAAAGTGTAAAAAGTAAAGACAAAAGTACAAAAATAGTTAATAAAAATGTTTTACAAAAGTGTAAAAATAAAAGATTTTTTTTCCCTATAATAAGTCTCTTATAGGAAAAAAATTAAAACGTTAAATAACAGTACACATATTTGATATCACCGCGTTCGTAACGACCCAATCTATAAAACTATAATTATATTTTTACCGCACGCTGAACGCCGAAAAAAAATTAAAAATAAAAACAATGCCAGAATCACTATTTTTTTGGTCACCACCCCTTCCAAAATATAGAATAAAAAGTGATCAAAAAGTCGCATGTACCCGAAAATAGTACCAATAAAAGCCACAATCCGTCCCGCAAAAAACAAGCCCTTACACAGCTTTTTTGACTGAAAAATAAAAAGTTACGGCTCTCAGAATATGGTGATACAGAAAATAAATTATTTTATAAAGAAGTGATTTTATTGTGCAAACGCTGCAAAACATAAAAAAAACTATATACATATAGTATCGCCGTGATCGTACCAACCCGCAGAATATAGAAAAATTGTCATTTATAGCGCATTATGAACGCCATAAGAAATAAAGAATTTAAAACTCCAAAATCACTGTTTTTTGGTCCCCAAAGCTCTAAATAAAATGTAATAAAAAGTGATCAAAAAGTTGTATGTACGAAAAAATAGTACCAATAAAAACTACAGCTCGTCCTGCCAAAAATAAGCCCTCACACCACTCAATTCATGGAAAAATAAAAAGTTATAGCGTTTGGAAGGCGTGGAGTGAAAAACTAAAATGGAAAAGCAAAAAAGGATCAGTCCTGCAAAGGTTAATTAACTTCTATTAAAAATATAAAATATTACCACATGTGGGATATTGTCATACTCGGGAGAGATTGTGTTACAAATTTAGGGCGACTTTTTCTCCTTTATCCCTTGTGAAAATGAAAAAATTCAACATTTTAGTGGACAAAAATGTTTATATTCATTTTCACGGCCTAATTCTACTAAATTCTGCAAAAAACCTGTGTGGTCTAAATGCTTACTATACCCCTAGAAAAATTCCTTGAGGGGTGTAGTTTCCCAAATGGGGTCACTTCTGGGGTGTTTCCACTGTTTTGTTCCCTCCAGGGCGTTGCAATCACGACATGGCCCTAAAATCCAATCCAGTAAAATCTGCGCTCCAAAATCCAAATGGCGCTCCCTCCCTTCTGAGCCTTGCTGTGTGTCCAAACATCAGTTTATTACCACATATCAGGTATTTCCGTAATTGGGAAAAGATGCATTACAAATGTTGCATTTTCTTCTTTATTCCTTGTAAATATTACAAATTTCTATGTTTTTTCAGAAAAAAAGTAGATTTTCATTTTCACAGACTAACTCCAATAAATATAGCAAAATACCTGTGGGGTCAAAGTGCTAACTACACACCTAGATAAATTCCTTGAGGGGTCTAGTTTCCAAAATGGGGTTACTATTGGGGAGTTTCCACTGTTTTGGCACCACAAGACCTCTTCAAACCCGACATGGTGCCTAAAATATAATCTAAAAAAAAGCAGGCCCCAAAATCATATAGGTGCTCTTTTGCATCTGAGGCCGGTGTTTCGGTCCATTAGCACACTAGGGCCACATGTGGGATATTTCTAAAAACTGCAGGACCTGGGAAATAAATATTAAGTTGCGTTTCTCTGGTAAAACCTTCTGTGTTACAGAAATTTGTAAATTTACCCTCTACTTTGCTTTATTTCCTGTGAAACGCCTAAAGGGTTAATAAACTTTCGGATTTTGCTGTTTTGAATACTTTGAGGGGTGCAGTTTTTAAAATGGGGTAATTTATTGGGGATTCTAGTATATAAGGCCCTCAAAACCACTTCAGAACTAAACTGGTCCCTGTAAAAATAGCCTTTTGAAATTTTCTTGAAAATGTGAGAAATTGCTGCTAAAGTTCTAAGCATTGTGACGTCCTAGAAAAATAAAAGGATGTTCAAAAATCGAAGCAAATATAAAGTAGACATATGGGAAATGGTAACTTGAGACTATTTTGTGTGGTATTACTATCAGTTTTACAAGCAGATACATTTACATTTAGAAAAATGCACATTTTTGCAAATTTTCTTTAAATTTGGGTGTTCTTCACAGATAAATATTGAATTTATCGACCAAATTTTTCCACTATTATAAAATACAATATGTCACGAGAAAACAATCTCAGAATCGCTTGGATAGGTAAAAGCATTCCGGAGTTATTACCACATAAAGTGACACTTCAGATTTGAAAAAAATCGGCTGTGCCAGAAGGCCAAAACAGGCTGCATCCTAAAGGGGTTAAGTGGTCAGTTCATAACCCCTTCTGACAAAGAAAAAACAAGTGTTTTACCTAAGAAATGCATATCTTTGATCATCAAAGGATGTCCACTGTCAGGCAAATGTTTAATTGGCCCTTTGCTCGCCAAGGTGCCAGAAGAATTTTATCACTAGGGCCTGTATCTAGCATTAGATAACATTTTCACCCAGGGTTGGAAGTAATTACCCACACATCCTGAACAGGCATCAAATGTTATGCAAATGTTTACCTGTTGTGTGTCTGCTATGTGGACCTGGTGAAACGTGACAATGTGACAAAGTTTAAAGAAAATATATGAGTCATCAAGTAAAACCCCATCATAATTGATATTTGGAGTACTGTATGCATATGGAACCGCCTAACTAAGTGTAGTGTAGAAAATATAATAATATAAACCGACACCTATTTATTTTGAATGTTGGGTTGACCCTGGGGGTCGGCCACAGCTTTATTTGTAAATAATTAAAATAACCTGAATATAAAAATAACTTTCTCTATAAATAACTTTATTAACCATAAATTCTATTGTCCCCACAGCCAGGATAACACTTACATCAGTAAGGTTTTGTTCTGTTTCTTTTTATTTCATTTTAGTTGTTTACCAAAACATATGGAATATACAGTTAAATAATCAATATGGGCTTAAAGTGCAGACTCTCAGCTTTAATTTGAGGCCCCAAAGATCCCAAAGCCTAGGGTTGCTAGGAGTGACAACCTTGTTGGGTAAGAAAGGACTTCCGTGTAAATTGTCCATACCTGTGACCATAGTGTCCGGTGAGAGAAAAGCATCGGGTCTCTGCATATCTGGACTCTGCCAATTTCATCTGTAGAGACCTGGTGGACATTCTTCAATTACCTACCACCCCTCTGGAAAGCCCATTGACAGTTGCTTCAGTAAAGGACTACCTTTGCCAGACCCAGTTATAATCGATCAAGATTATGAGGCTATTAAAAAGGCCTTAATCCAACGATTTAACCTCACCAAAGAGGTATACAGGAAATGATTTAGGGCTTTGCAGCGCACAGACACTGACAGTTACTCAGATGGACTAAGGCCGATGGACTAAGGAACCACTTCAGGGAGTGGACGCAGGGATTATCTTGTAAGGGGGTGATGCTGCCCCTTTAAATTGAACTGACTGCCCAGTGCAGCCTCCATGTTTGTTGGTGCCTGCGTTCTGTGTTCCCTTCTGTGTGAGGTGATGTTTACACCTATGTGTTATCTGTTTCATGCTGCCATGTTATGTGCAGCCACTAAGGGTCACTGCTGTATGAGTGACATAGAGATAGAGCTGCCAGGCAGGAAACAGGAAGGAGTGTGTGTAGCCCACAGGGAAGTCAGAGAGGACTGCTGCAGCTTGGAAGGGAAAGAGTAAGGCCTCCCAGCGCTTGAGCCTGGCAAGAAGCTGCAGAATGGAGGTCCTCCTTACAAAAGAGGTACTGTGGGGTAACAAGGTGGTTACCCTGTGAGTAGTAGCAGATGCCTAGGAGGAATTAGAAAGTGGCGTCCATGTTGGAGTACGCCCTATGGGGGATGAGTGGGGAGATGTATGTTGCCTGTACTCCTGCATTATTGAGAATAGACCTGTCAATGGGTGAATTAATGCAAAGCAACTTCAATTATTTTGAGTGGTCCTTAAAGAGATGGTACCCGATTCAAAGACTTGGACTTAGAACTGTGTGAGAGTGTTACTCCGTGGCCTGGGACCGCTCTCTGAGTGTTGTGTGAACAGTACACAACGTGCACGTTGCACGTACACAGCCGAGGGAGTCGGGATCCGTGAAGGTAGTGGCATAAGAGGCTAAGAAAGAGTAAAAAAGAGACACGGCACCACATAGTGCAGGTAAAAGATGGATAAAAGTAGAGCTGCTAATTTGATAAAAAGTGCTCACCTTAAGTTGTAGACACTGGCAGGTGTCACAATGGGGAGAAGAGTAAAAAAGCTGCTGCCGGGTCCGCAAAAACACAACAAAACTGAGTTTGTTGTCAAGTAAATATAATAAAAGAGAGAAAAAAAAACAGAGGACCAAAGGGCGCTGCTAATAACGAGAATGGGTTAAACAAAGTACATAATTTAATGAGTAGACAGGCTACGCGTTTCAACACCGGACCGGCGACTTCATCAGGCCAATACTGACATGTGACTTACAAAGATTTAAATACAGAAAGAATAAATTACAATTACCTGCCAGACGAAAAAGACTGAATTAATTGATTCTGCGGATGTACTTTTTTCAGTCTCCATATTCTGAGAACCATAACGTTTTAATTTTTTCATCGGTAGAGCTGTATGAGGGCTTGTTTTTTGTGAGACTAGCTATAGTTTATATAGGTGTAATTTTTGGATACATGCGACTTTTTGATCTCTTTTTCCAATTTTTGAAGGGCAAAGTGACCAAAAAAAACGCAGTTCTGGCATTGTTTTTTAGGTTGTTTTTTTTTATGCCGCTCACCGCGTGGAATAACATAATATTTTTCTAGTTCAGACCGTTACAGACGCGGCAATACCAAATATGTATGGTTTATTTTATTTTTTCAAAGGCAGGCTCTAATTTCATCTGCTTTCGTTCCTCGCGGTATGACTGGCAAAGTCTGCCTAAAATCGCCACAGAAAAGCATTGTCATACCACCCATGGGCTGGTCATTTTGTCTGATATCTCGCAAGGTTCTGTATACTTGTAAAGGATCTGCCAGGCACAGCCTCGGGGTTAACTCCCATAGGTAATCAGTCTGCACCTGAATCTACGTCTCTGAGACTGACTCCATCTTCCACCACTCAGGATGGCAGGCTTAGGAGTGGGAGAGCCTATCGCAGCCTGGCCAGACGGAACTAGCTCCCGCCCTCTGTCTATTTATTCCTGCCTTTCCTGTTCCTCCTTTGCTTGTGATACTTCTCGTGTGGTTTCCTGGCCCAGCTACAGCTCCTATCTATTTGATCCTGCTCCATACTGACCCTGGCTTACTGACTACTCTCCTGCTCTGCGTTTGGTACCTCGTGCTCTCCTGGTTTGACTTGGCTCGTTCACCACTCTGGTTGCTCACGGTGTTGCCGTGGGCAACTGCCCCTTTCCCTTTGCTTTGTATTCCCTTGTATGTTTCTCTCGTGCACTTACTGAGCGTAGGGACCGCCGCCCAGTTGTACCCCGTCGCCTAGGGCGGGTCGTTGCAAGTAGGCAGGGACAGTGTGGCGGGTAGATTAGGGCTCACTTGTCCGTTTCCCTACCCCCGTCGTTACAATACTGCTTCTACCACTTTACAGTTTGCCATAGTGCACTTGTTATTACTAAGCAGTAATCGCGTAGAACCCTTGCTTTGTAGCGGTTTCTAGAAACATTACACACTGGGCTTTCCGTAAGATTCAAGCCAATCGGATCTTGAATATTGTGTGGGCGGTTTTGCCTCCGGGCAACAATGTGACTGCTATGCCCGATGAAGCGACATCAAGAGCAATTTTGCTTTGATTGCGTATTTAGGCCAATATGGCTTTGGTGAAAAATGTTTTTCCCGTCCCACCGTGTGCATTTAAAAACAGGATTTTTCCCAAAGTACCATATACGCTATGACACACGCGATTAAATATCATACGCTGTTCCGCTGTCAGAATCGAGACACAGTTTTGCAACGTTTCGGCCAGTACGGCTGGATTAGAGTTTATTTCCACCGCGTACTCCCTGTTAATGCGTTCCCCGTCTAAAGCTGATGCGGGCATACCATATTGAGAGACAGGATTACCCCCCTATAGATGTAACTATGTCTTGGATAGCCAGCAAACATCGATTCATATTACCTTCACTCAACGGGTCGTTCAGTTCGCTGTTATTGTTTCGTTGCGCATTCCTGAAAAAGTATTCAACTAATTAGTCCTGATATTTTTGCCACAACTGTGCAGCATCCGAAAGTCAACAAAAAAACAGCAAAATGGCAAACAAATGATGCAAGCGATGTGGACTATCTCTGACGCATGCATCAGCCAAAACGGCATCACAATGCTGATCACCGTCTAGCAAGTGACGCACTCGGCGAGCAGCCTGGTAAGTAGGATATTCAATATAGTCAACCTTTCGCAATTTGGCAAAAGAAGTAGGTCCTTGCACTGTATGTAGAAGTCATCGTAAGTAATAGCATTCGGAGTTGTTTGGATGCACCGTATAGACCCTTCCAATGACGTGTTCTTCTAAAATGCTGGGCTCGCCATTCACAGCTGTTCCACGTCTTCTACGGTAGAAAGCACCTTGATGCTTATTATAAGAATAATATGACGGAACTTCATTATATAACAGTGTTTTTGCAAAATCATCTGTTTCACAAAGTTGAAAGTATGCCAGCAAAGTGATTTGTCTCTGTTTTTCTAACCGCTCTGCAACATTTTCAGGGTTGAAGTACACCCATTACACGCCCGCCTTTAAGGTGAACATCAAAATGCATCGCTGGCGAATGTCTCATGTGAATGTGGAAGCTCAAAATGCCCCACAGTGCCTCAGAAGAGCTTATATATCGGCCAGATTGGAACCTCGTGACTTCGTCGTATTCATTACTATATCTCAATGCAAACGTGGCCTGGTCATTAACCTTGTTGACGTACTTACATATACATTTGATGGCTTCGACGCTGTTACATATTTCGACGTTGATGTGAGCTTGAAATGTTCTTTGTAACACCGGTGAATAGGATACAACCAATCGATTGTCCAAAACAAGTTCTTGACCATGTAACCCGACTGTAGCTGTGAAACCGCCTTGTAGAGGTGATCTTTGACGATACAACGGATACCCGTTTTCCCCCGACATAGTTTGCTCTAATAGCGCTCTAGGGTATCTTTTAGAGCAATGACTGTCCTGCATGCAAGGAGAGTTTCTATTTAAAGCGCTGCATGGCCCATGAACCATGTGCGTCTTTACAATCTCGTGCAATATCGGATCCTCGTTCCGGTCAGGAAATTCAGCACTTATGACCGTGTCAACAGCATTGTGACAAATTTTTTCTTGCAGCCACAGGAGAATGTGGGCGTGTGGCAAGCCACGCTTTTGCCACTCACCGCTGTACATGAAACAAAGAGCTGAACCGAACACTTTTTGATTTGTGATCAGGTCGATCATCAACTTTAGTTTTAAGTGGAATACTCTGGCTATAATATCATGCCTATCATAAGATGCCTGTCCTGTGAGAAGTTCTTGGGAAATTTTGTACGACTTTGGATTAGTTTTGAACGTTATGAAAAGATCAGGCAGGCTGTATTTACGGATGTAGCAGAAAGCATCTTGTGTACGTTCATGCATGTAACGCGGACCACCGGTAAAACTGTATGGCAGGATAACTAATCGCCCCAAGTTTTCCACGTTATTATCTTGTTGCAGGGCATCTTGCAGATGCACGTAATCTTCAGCGCGTAAACAGTGTCTGGTTAGAGCGTATGTACACTAAATGCTCCATCTCTATTTTTGCATACATGTCCACGATGGGCTGATATATTTTTATGAAAATTTGATACCCTAGTATTAGGATTAACTTGGTAAAGTCCAAAATTGTACCCATCTTCGCCGTGGCAATAAATTTAAATTAAAGGATATTGCAGGGCGTCGTAAGCTCTGTGTGTTTTTGAAAATGCGCTGCAGACGATTGTCGTGAGTGTGCAACACGATATCACGCCTATCGCATTCCTGGTCAACTAAAACCACTGCAACTTCATCTGTGACGGGGGCGTTATACCTGGCGCGGTATTCAGCAACAGGACATTATCTGCGCTGATGATTATTTTGTAATCATTGCTTTGCCCCTGTGGAAAAGACTGTAATGCAGCTTTGAAACTATGCACGCACTGATTCGCCTGATACAGCATGTTTCGAAGTGGAGATATATGGTTACTATTTAGTTGTGGAAAGTTCTGATTTCTGATATTGGCCTGTTTATTTTAATCTGATACGAAATAGATCTGAAGAAATGTTGTCTCATCTTGTGTTAGCAAAGATCTGATTAGATGGTAAACTTTGCCTTGCACCTTGAAGGTTGGGATGAATGGTCCCTCTGTAGTTAGTCTTGCCCCAAAAGATGTCATTTGGAATGCGCTGTTATATAAACAGATACTGTCTAAGAAGTGTTTTTATTGTGTATGGTCACCATTTAAAAGTTGTTTTATAAGATATGGAGGTTCTTGACATTTTTCAATGTTAACTTTACCACTTAGAACAGTAGATTCCATTTGGTTCTTTTCTCCATTTGAAAGCAGCGTACAAATTGCAAATTACGACCATAGCACCTACGGAAGCGAATTCAGCATAGTCAATCCTAGGGGAATACATAAAACCTGCTGTTTCCTTATTGACCCAAGGAACAACATTGTTTGCCGTAGGGATGCACGATGCATCGAAACTTCGATACTGTTTCGATACTTTGCATCCTCAAACGGTTCGATACCGTTGTCTCATGCATTTCTAAACTTAGCTGTGCGGCCGCACGGCTCAGTATAGTAACACATGAATGTATGAGAGCTGGGCTGCGGCTGTGTGATAGCCATTGCCCCGCTTCGTTGTCCTGACATGTGCGCGCTGTCAGGATCATGCAATGCGGCCAGCGCTGCACTAATGAGCGGCGGCACTGAGAACAGAACATTGCGGCCGCGCTTCAAAACACCCCCATGTCCTGTCTTTAGTGCCTGCGCCGCTGCTCATGAGTGCAGCGCCGGCCGCATCACCTCATGCTGACCGCACGCGCACTTACTGTCAGGAGGGGGGCAATGGCTGTATTACACAACAGGAGCCCCGCTCTATAACGGCGGAGATCAGAGAAACCTCTCATCTCCGACGCTATTCTCCTGAATGCTGCGATCAAAGCTGACTGCAGCATTCAAGAGGAAGTGAGAAGGGGGATGCCCCTTGAATCGCATCACAGGAATCCCTGTGACGCGATTGAGGGACATACCATATATGGGCAGACAGCCCAGGGTCCATTGAAGGATCCCAGGGCTGTCTTACCATATTTCCTGTTGTTAGGGCATACTTAGGTATGTCCTAACAACTGCCTGTGTACTATCAGTTAACAGGCTAATGTACTGGCATATAGATATATGCCAGTGTACTATCCGTATATAGATATATGCCAGTACATTAAAGTTGAAAAATAAAGAAAAGACATAAAATAATATTAAATTAAAAAAATACACATACACCTTTTTTTTACAATAAACATTTAAATAAGTCTCAATACATAAAACATGTGCCTAACATTAATAGTAATTAACCCCATCATGAACCTCACACATTAACCCATTATGAGAAACATGATAGGATTAATTACTATTAATGTGAGGCACATTCAAAATTCATCACACCTCGGGCCTCACATCAGAAAACAGAAGAACTTTTTTTTTTATTATTGTTGGCAAAGTATCGAATTGGTATCGAAATCACAATACTAAACGAAGTATCGGTATCGAAGTCCAAATTCTGGTATCGTGACATCCCTAGTTTGCCGCACCATACACCTAAGGTTATGTTCACACGCAGTGAGCAAAAACGTCTGAAAATACAGAGCTGTTTTCAGGCAAAAACAGCTCCTGATTTTCAGACATTTTTTGAACAACTCGCGTTTTTCGCTGCATTTTTTACGGACGTTTTTTTAGCTGTTTTTTAATGGAGTCAATGAAAAATGCCTCCAAAAACGTCCCAAGAAGTGTCCTGCACTTCTTTTGACGAGCCGTCATTTTACGCGCCGTATTTTGACAGCGACGCATAAAATAAAGGCTCGTGGGAACAGAACATCGTAAATCCCATTGAATGTTTGTAGGCATATTAGGGGTGTTTTTTTCAGGCGTAATTAGAGGCATAAAACACCCGAATTACGTCTGAAACCACTGTGTGTGAACATACCATAAGACTCATCTTAATCTTCTGATGAAATAGACATTCTATTGAGAGTGTCGAATTCGATCAGCCTCTAAGCATGCTTGACGTTCTGCTGTTTCTGCCTTCTGTATTTCATCTACTCTTTCCCTTACAGTCAATAAATAACTTTCGTTATCTTGGCGCGTGCGTTCAAAATTCTCTGTAGCGGATTCCAATCATCATTGATATTGGTCTTCGCTTTCGAGAGCTCTGGCATAGTTGTGACGCTTGTGATCGGCGGTTAATCGCGCTTCACGTTCTTCACTACATTTAAGCTCTCGAGAGCTCTCAGAAAACTCAAGCGAGATTCTCTGTCAATGAAATTTTTAGCTTTGCGTTCCTCTTTACTCTCCAGAGACACGCGAGCACGCTGTGTACTTAGCCGAGACTCAAGCTGGGTAGAAGTTTCTGATGAGCGAGTTCTGGCCTAACGTTTTTGAGCTGCAGTAATTGACGCCTCATGATCTTCTTCAGATTCTTGTGATCTAATTAGTCTCATTCTTTTTGCATTTCTGCTATATTGAGAAATATTTAATATTTTTCTGGAAGGCATTTACTCTCTTGAGACGGAGGCCGCAGTCCGAGCCTTTTGAGCCAACCAATCAGATTACTGTTTTTTGAGGCAGCTAGGTGTATGAAAGCAGTGAGCGGATTGGTTGCTTTATCTCTCTTCTATGTGTAATATCCAATACAGACGAATGTTGGAGCCGTTGTCCATAGCAACCAATCAGATTACAGTTTTGATTCTTGTGAGGCAGCTAGGAGAATGAAAGCAGCAACCTGATTGGTTATTGTATCTCCCTTCTATGTGTAAGAACCAAAATAAACAAATGTTGGAACTTTTGTCCGTAGCAAATGTTGGAGTTGTTGTCCATAACAACCTATCAGATTACAGTTCTTTTTTTCTGAGGCAGCTTGTACAATGAAAGCAGAAACCTGATTGGTAGTTCAATGAATAAAAAAATAATAGAGACAAAAGTTTGAGTTGTTGTCCTTAGCAACCAATAAGATCACAGCTGTAATTTGTCTGAAGCAGGTTGAAAAATTTGCAGTAATCTGATTGATTGCAACCTCTCCCTTATATAACAATCACTATAGATAGAATTTGGAGCAGTTGCCCATAGCAACCTACTCTATTTTTCCAAGACAATACAAAATTAAAGTAAAAATGTGATTGGTTGCCATGATTTCCATGTGTTTGCTGTTGTACTAATGCAATGTAAATAAAAAAAATTAAATATGAAATTTGCATATCTTCTGATTGAGTAAACCAATGGTGATGAAATAAAAACTAAATGTTACTTCAAGTTGACCCCTATGTTTTTCTAAAAACTCCATCCGAATTGGATCAGAAGTTTTTACGTGATGCATGCACAGACAAAAATTCCAAAAATGATCTTAATGTATTCTATCACTTATCCTTCATCACCCCAATTATTATTTTTCTCAAATATTTTCAATGTACAGACACACAAAGTTTACAGTTTTATTACATGTAGAGATACTGAATGTATTGTAACTGTATATTTTTTCATCTTTTAATCTGACAACTATATTTTGTATTGCACTGCACTATTGTGTATTAAGTTTGAAATATTAATAAGTCTCTTCTTTGTAGTCTTACAGGAACTTAGTCTTCCAAAGGTGAAGAACGTTACCTGTATTTTATGTTCCATTTAGATAAACTGTGTTATGTTGACTAACTAGTGTTAAGGGCATATAGAGACTTAGGTCCCTATTGCTTAGATAAGTATAGGTGGTGGTAGCATACTGTGGTATAAATTATTAGGGTGTTAGAAACCTATGTGAGTAATTTAGCATAATTCTGTCATCTAGAGTAGGTGGGCGTGGATTTATGTGGTAAATTATATAGCTCAATAGTGTAATTCACCCCTGTGATGTGACCTGAGAGTGGCGATCGTCACAGGGTTGCTTTACTATTT
Source organism: Rhinoderma darwinii (assembly GCF_050947455.1). Classification (NCBI taxonomy): domain Eukaryota; kingdom Metazoa; phylum Chordata; class Amphibia; order Anura; family Rhinodermatidae; genus Rhinoderma; species Rhinoderma darwinii. The sequence goes on from NC_134696.1 coordinate 71,127,720, forward strand.
GACCTCAGAGCCCTGCAATTGTGGGTCAATGCTGTGAAAATCACCAAAATAGACCTAAAATGCACATGTTACTCTTCACTTCTGAGCCCTGTCATATGTCCAGCTGAATAATAAATTCAATGAGGGGTGTAGTTTACAAAATGGGGTCACTTCTTTAGGGCTTCCACTGTACTTTGGTACCTCAGGGTTTTGCAAATGCGACACAGAGCCCACAAACCAATCCAGCAAAATCTGCATGCCAAATAGCGCTCCTGCATTTCTGAGCCCTGCCGTGTGTCCAAACAGCAGTTTATTACCACATGGGGTATTGCTGTACTCGGGAGAAATTGCTTTACAAATGTCGGGGTGATTCTGCTCCTTTATTCCTTATCCTTATCCTTTATCAACTTTTTAGTGTAAGAAATTGATATGAATTTTTACAGCCAAATTCCAATAAATTATGCAAAAGACCAGTGGGGTCTAAATGCTCCCTATACCCCTAGATAGATTACTTAAGGGGTGTAGTTTCCCAAATGGGGTCACTTTTGGGGGGTACCTACTGTTTGGCCCCGCAGGGGCTTTGCACACGTGACATGGCACCCAAAAATCATTCCAGCTAAATTTGTGCTCCAAATGGTGCTCCTTCTATTTTGAGCCCTGCCGTGTGCCCAAACAACAGTTTATGATCACTTATGGGGTATTACCGTAATCGTGAGAAACTGCTTTTCAAATGTTGAGGTGGTTTTTCTGCTTTATTTGTTGTGAAAATTGAAAATGTCCACGTTTTAGCAGAAAAAAATTATTGTTTCATTTTCATGGCCTAATTCCACTAAATTCAGCAAAAAAAAAACCTGTAGGGTCAAAATGCTCTCTATACACTTCAATAAATTCCTTCAGGGGTGTAGTTTTCAAAATGTGGTCACTTTTGGGGAGTTTCCACTGATTTGGTCCTGCAGGGGCTTTGCAAATGTGACATGGCGCCGTAAACCATTCCAGCAAAATTTGAGCTCCAAAAGCCAAATGGTGCGCCTTCCCTTCTAAGCCCTGCCGTGGGTCCAAACAGCAGTTTATTACCATATATGGGGAATAACTGTTTTTAGAAAATGTTGCTTTACAAATATTGGGCTGCTTTTTCTCCTTTATTTATTATGAAAATTGAAAAATCTGAGATAAAACTACATTTTATTAGAAAAAAACTTAGATTTTCATTTTCACGGCCTAATTCCACTAAAGTCAGCAAAAAACCTGTGGGGTGAAAATGTTCACTATACCCCTCAATAAATCTCTTGAGGGCTGTAGTTTCCTAAATGAGGTAACTTTTAAGGGTTTTCCCGCTGTTTTGGTCCCTAAGGGGCTTTGCAAATGCGTCGTGGCACCTGAAAACCATTGCAGCAAAACTTGAGCTTTAAAAGCCAAAGTTTATTACTACCTATAGGGTATTGCCATAATCGGGAGAAATTGCTTTTCAAATGTTGGGGTGTTTTTTCTCCTTTATGCCTTGTAAAAATTGAAAATGTCTACCTTTTACTGGAAAAAATTTAGATTTCATTTTCACAGCCTCATTCCACTAAATTCAGCAACAAAAAAAACTGTGAGGTCAAAATCCTCACTATACCCCTTAAATTCCTTGAGGGGCGTAGTTTGCCAAATGGTGTATTTTTGGGGGTGTTTCCACTGTTTTGTACCCACAAGACCTCTTTAAACCGGACATGGTGCCTAAAATATATCCTAATAAAAAGAAGGCCCCAAAATCCTTTAGGTGCTCCTTTTCTTCTGAGGCCTTTAGTCCATTACTCCACTAAGGCCACATGTGGGATATTTCTAAAAACTGCAGAATCTGGGCAAGAAATATGGAGTAGTGTTTAGTGTTTCTCTCGTAAAACCTTCGGTGTTACAGAAAAGAAAGGATTAAAAATGAATTTCTGCCCAAAAAATTACATTTGTAAATGTCACCCCTACTTTTCTTTAATTCTTGTGAACTGCCTAAAGGTTTAAGAAACGTTCTAAATGCTGTTTTGAATACGTTGAGGGGGTGCAGTTTTTAGAATGGGGTGATTTATGGGGATTTGTTTTGTATGGGCCGCTCAAAGCCACTTCACAACTGAACTGGTCCCTGTAAAAATAGCCTTTTGACATTTTCTTGAAAATGTGAGAAATATCTGCTGAAGTTCTAAGCATTATAAGAGCTTTGAAAAATAAAAGGATTCCCAAAAACAGATGCCAATCTAAAGTAGACATATGGTAAATGTTAATTAGCAACTATTTTGTGTGGTATAAGTATCTGTTTTACAAGCAGATACATTTCCATTTAGAAAACATGCTAATTTTTTAAATTTTTCGCTCAATTTTGGTGTTTTTCACAATTAAATACTGAATGTATCGACCACATTTTACCAGTAACATAAAGTCCAATGTGTCACGAGAAAAAAAACTCAGAATCGCTTGGACAGGTAAAAGCATTCCAAATTTATTACCACATAAAGTGACACATCAGATTTCATAAAATGGGGCTGCGTCCTGAACGTGCCAACTAGTCCACATCCTTGAGGGGCTAAGGACCGAGCCATTTTTTATTTTTTAACTTTTCACTCCACGCGTTCCAAGAGCCATAACTTTATTTTTCAGTCAATAGAGTGGTGTGAAGGCTTTTTGTTTGCGGGAGTAGTTGTAGTTTCTAATGGTACCCTTTTATGTACAATATAATGTACTGGGAAACTGAAAAAAAAATCTTTGAGGGCTGAAATTGAAAAAAACTATGATTACTACGTTGTGGTAAAAACGACAACTTATCTTTATTCTGCGGCTTAATACTATTACAGAGGCAGAAAACGTACATAGGTTTTTTTTTAAATATTTTATTACTAAACCCCTTCCTGCGACTTGACGTACTATTGCGTCATGGTAAGCACATCGTTTGTGTTCCATGATGGAATAGTACGTTGCGGGAGGAACGGCCATTTCGGCCATCCTCCCGACACATACAGGAGCTGTGGCAACTGCTGTCTCGTACAGCAGTTTCCGCAGCTCCTTCAGTGGAGACCCTTCGCAGTGTCCCCGCTGATTAAATGCTTTGAATTCAATCGTGATCGCGGCTTCTTAGGCATTAAACCACCGATGGCCTGCATGATAGCGGGCGGCGATCGTTGCTATGGCAAAGTCAGGACCCACTATGCTTGCTGTCAGCGAGTAGCTACGCATGTATTGCAGTGTATTAGAATTGCGTACAGGGCCCTCTGCCTGCAAGTCCCCTAGTGGGACAAAATAAAAAGTTTAAAAGTAATAAAAGTAAAAATCCCCCTTTTTCCATTATCAGTGCTTTATTATTAAAATAAATAAACTATACATAATTGGTATTGCTGCGTCCGTAACGGGCTGAACTACAAAAATATTTTGTTATTTATCCTGCGTGATGAACGCCATAAAAGAAAATAATAATAAACCATGTCAGAATCACCACTTCAAATTTTACCATTAACATAAAGCCCAATGTCTCATGAGAAAACAATCTCAGAATCGCTTGGATATGTATAAGCATTCAGAAGTTGAAAAATGGGCTCTGAGACTTAAAGCCAATACTAGGCTGTGTCCTTAACCTCTTAACGCCGAAGGACGGATACATCCGTCCTCTGCAGCTGCTAGTTCGCGCAGGAGGACGGATATATCCGTCCTGTGATCGCGCGGGTACTGACAGTGTACAAATGCGATCAGCGTCAGGAGCACGGCTGTTATACACAGCCAGGCTCCTGCCGCAACTTCTGGAATCGAAGCGTGCTCCGATTCCGGCAGTTTAACCCATTAAATGCCGCTGTCAATAGCGACAGAGACATCTAATGTGTTTGACAGAGGGAGGGAGCTGCCTCTGTCACCCTATCGGCGCCCCGCAAAGAAATCGCAGGTCGCCGTCGGGTTTCCATGGCAGCTGGGGGCCTAACAAAGACCCCCAGGTCTGCCTTCAGCAAATGCCTGTTAGGCCATGCCGGAGACATGGCCTAATAGATTGCCTGTCAGTTTTACACTGACAGGCAATAATTCTTTGATATACTAAGTATACCAAAGCATTATATATGTGATCAGCAGGTCGCATAGTGAAGTCTCCTGGTGGGACTAAAAAAAATAATGTAAAGCAGTTAAATAAAGTTCGTGAAAAAAAAATAAAAAAAATTTACAGTCAAAATAAAATAAAAAAGTGGTTTTATTTAGTAAAAGTGTTAAAACAAATAACACATACACATATATAGTATCCCCGCGATCATAACGACTTGAACAATAAAATGAACATATTAATTAAACCGCCGGATGAACGGCGCCCAAAAAAAACGCAAAAAACAACGGCAAAATTCTCTCTTTTCCCCCATTCCCCCCATAAAATATTAAATAAAAGTTAATCTATATGTCCTATGTACCCCAAAATAGTACTAATGAAAACTACACCTTGGCCCGCCAAAATCAAGCCCACATTGACGGAAAAATAAAAAAGTTACGGCTCTTGGAATGCGGCGATGCAAAAACAAGTAATTTTTTTCTAAAAGTTAACATATTATTTACGCTGCATAGTAAACGGCGTAAATTTATAACGTGAAAATCAATGCTGGAATAGCTGCTTATTTTCAATTCTCTCCTAAAATAAAGTTAATAAAAGTTAATCGATATATTATAAGCATCTAAAAATGGTGCAAATACAAAATACAACTCGTCTCGCAAAAAACAAGTCCTTATACGGCTATGTCGACGGAATAAAAAAAAAGTTACCACTCATGGAATGCGACCGTGAAAAAACCAAAAATAATTCTTGGTCATTTACGCGTAAAATGCCCTGGTCATTAAGGGGTTATGGGATTAAAACAAAAAGTTTCAGTTAAAAAAATAATTGTTTTGTTTCACCACATTCTGAGAGACATAATTTTTTTATTTTTTTGTGGATTGATCGGTGTGAGAGCTTCATTTTTTGCGGGACGACCTGTGACTCTTATTGATAACATTTTGATACGTACAACTTTTTGATCACTTTATTCTTTTTGCGAACTAAGGTGACCAATAAATAGCGATGGTGGCGTTTCATATTCAGTTTTTTACGCTGTTCACCGTGCGAGTTAAATAATGATATATTGTAATAGTTCAGACTTTTATGGATGCAGCGATACCAATTTGTTTTTTTTTAACATTACTTTAGAGGAAAAATTGGGTTTCTTGAAATTTTAATATATATATTTTTCTTCACTAATAATAAGTTTATTAAACTTTTGTTTTTACACATTTTATTAGTCCCCCTAGGGACAGTAAGGCTGGGTTCACACAACCTATTTTCAGACGTAAACGAGGCGTATTATGCCTCGTTTTACGTCTGAAAATAAGGCTACAATACGTCGGCAAACATCTGCCCATTCATTTGAATGGGTTTGCCGACGTACTGTGCAGACAACCTGTCATTTATGCGTCGTCGTTTGACAGCTGTCAAACGACGACGCGTAAAAATACAGCCTCGTCAAGAGAAGTGCAGGACACTTCTTTCAGACGTAATTTGAGCCGTTCTTCATTGAACTCAATGAAGCACAGCTCAAAATTTACGGCTGTCAGAGAAGCCTCGAAAAAATGCGAGGAGGAGCATTTACGTCTGAAACGAGGCAGCTGTTTTCTCATAAAAAAAACCAGTCTGTCTTTTCAGACGTAAATGACAGCTAGCGTGTGCACATACCCTTAATGTATTGCAGTATATCCTCATTTTCACAGGCTTCTGTTAAGCTGCGCCAGAGACGCAGCTTAACAGAGGCAGACAAAAAGCAGACCGGGGGGCCATCATTAGGCCCCTGGGCTGCCATGACAAACATTTGCACCCCTGATCGGAGGTGGGGGTGCCGATGAGATGTCGTAGCCCCACTTTTAAATGCTTTAGATGCTGCGGTCGCGATTGACCACAGCATTTGAGGGGTTAAACGGCCAGGAACAGCACGATCGCTGTTCCGAGCCGTTAGTCCCGGGTGTCAGCTGTAAAACACAGCTGACACCTGCAGCATATGGAGCGCACTCAGCCCATGAGCGCGCTCCATATTTCCCTTTGACGCGATAATGCAAATACAGGCAGGTTAGTCTTTATTGGTAACCAAACTCACAAGCAAAACAGCACACAGTAGCTCCATCAATATAGATTGTTTTTTTCTACTAGGAATACTTACAGGACTTTGACCCTTTACAGAAATATGTTCCTTATCTTTAGCCATCTATTTCATTTATTATTTTGATGAATCCTTTTCTTTTTCAGACTGCTTATGTTATGTTAATAGAATCTGAGCTGTAAGACAATTTCCAAATACAGGAAACCCAGGCTGAGTTTATCATACATGATGGGTACCATACAGCAGTTCCCCAGTTACACTCATGCAGACATCTGCTCTGAAGCAAATCTTACTTTTACAAAACTCCTAAGCTAAGTAAGAGGGTTAGAACTTGCAGCATATCTTATATTCTGTGTCTCAACAAAGAGCTTGTGAAACAGTCTGCCAATAACTGTCAGATTTCAGTGGGTTAATGCACTCTTGGGTGTTCGTTATTGTTACAGCTTTGGCATATTTCTCTTGCTGTGCTTCCCCCCACAGATGTTCAAACTCCACACTCTCTCACAGCCTGTTAAAGATTTATTGGGCTCCTCGAGCCTGTGGGAAATTACTCCACATTTCTCTAAAATCAATGCTGAGTCTCTGTCTCTCATCATCTGTATAGCTTTATGTTTAATAGGAACTGAGATGTAATTTTTTTTTCAGCTCTGTTTGATGTAATGTGTCTTAGGGTGGATTGGATAGGCAAGGAGTGGGGGAGATGCAAGGTAGAATGAGAGGAAAGAGAAAGCGAGAAACATGAATTGGGAGGGTGACACATTGAAAGATACAAGAAAGAATAAATCTTCAGCATGAAGGCAAGAAAAAAGAGTGACATTTTACAAAATCCTTTTTCTAAATGAAAAAGGATTTGGTAAAACTGTGGATAATGATAATGACCATAGAGCCAATTTACCTGCACGCTTGATCCAGGCACTCTCCAGCTGTCTTTAGAGAATGACTCGTATAGCAATTCCATAATCTTGTACTCTGGGGAATTGCTTAACAGAGTAAAACTCAGGGGCATCGGGTTTCAACGAAAAGGCCCAGGTTTGAGGATCTCCCTGTAATAGAGAAATGATGAGGCCAATTCGTTGCTGCTCAGTTCCAGAGGAAAAAGTCCTTGAATGAAAATATACAGTGAAGGAAATAAGTATTTGATCCCTTGCTGATTTTCTAAGTTTGCCCACTGTCAAAGTCATGAACAGTCTAGAATTTTTAGGCTAGGTTAATTTTACCAGTGAGATATAGATTATATTTTAAAAAAAACAGAAAATCACATAGTCAAAATTATATATATTTATTTGCATTGTGCACAGAGAAATAAGTATTTGATCCCCTACCAACCATTAAGAGTTCAGCCTCCTCCAGACCAGTTACACGCTCCAAATCAACTTGGTGCCTGCATTAAAGACAGCTGTCTTACATGGTCACCTGTATAAAAGACTCCTGTCCATAGACTCAATTAATCAGTCTGACTCTAACCTCTACAACATGGGCAAGACCAAAGAGCTTTCTAAGGATGTCAGGGACAAGATCATAGACCTGCACAAGGCTGGAATGGGCTACAAAACCATAAGTAAGAAGCTGGGTGAGAAGGAGACAACTGTTGGTGCAATAGTAAGAAAATGGAAGACATACAAAATGACTGTCAATCGACATCGATCTGGGGCTCGATGCAAAATCTCACCTCGTGGGGTATCCTTGATCCTGAGGAAGGTGAGAGCTCAGCCGAAATTTACACGGGGGGAACTTGTTAATGATCTCAAGGCAGCTGGGACCACAGTCACCAAGAAAACCATTGGTAACACATTACACCGTAGTGGATTAAAATCCTGCAGCACCTGCAAGGTCCCCCTGCTCAAGAAGGCACATGTACAGGCCCATCTGAAGTTTGCAAATGAACATCTGGATGATTCTGAGAGTGATTGGGAGAAGGTGCTGTGGTCAGATGAGACTAAAATTTAGCTCTTTGGCATTAACTCAACTCGCCGTGTTTGGAGGAAGAGAAATTCTGCCTATGACCCAAAGAACACCGTCCCCACTGTCAAGCATGGAGGTGGAAACATTATGTTTTGGGGGTGTTTGCTAAGGGCACAGGACTACTTCACCGCATCAATGGGAGAATGGATGGAGCCATGTACCGCCAAATCCTGAGTGACAACCTCCTTCCCTCCACCAGGACATTAAAAATGGCACGTGGCTGGGTCTTCCAGCACGACAATGACCCGAAACATACAGCCAAGGCAACAAAGGAGTGGCTCAAAAAGAAGCACATTAAGGTCATGGAGTGGCCTAGCCAGTCTCCAGACCTTAATCCCATCGAAAACTTATGGAGGGAGCTGAAGATTCGAGTTGCCAAGTGACAGCCTCGAAATCTTAATGATTTACAGATGATCTGCAAAGAGGATTGGGCCAAAATTCCATCTAACATGTGTGCAAACCTCATCATCAACTACAAAAAAGTCTGACTGCTGTGCTTGCCAACAAGGGTTTTGCTACAAAGTATTAAGTCTTGTTTGCCAAAGGGATCAAATACTTATTTCTCTGTGCACAATGCAAATAAATATATATAATTTTGACTATGTGATTTTCTTTTTTTTTTTTTATATAATCTATCTCTCACTGGTAAAATTAACCTAGCCTAAAAATTCTAGACTGTTCATGTCTTTGACAGTGGGCAAACTTACAAAATCAGCAAGGGATCAAATACTTATTTCCTTCACTGTAACTTACAACTCTCACGAAAGTTAACGAAAGACTTATGGTCAGGTAAGTTCATTTTAGGTTCAACCGGAGTTACAGCTGAAATGACTGCTTGAACCCGCGCAGTTTGATGGTGTTGAATCCTTTCAGCCAGGTCTTGTACCAGCTGAGTCAGACCATGCATCTTCTTCACCAGGCCGTGCATAGGTTCCTTAGTGGAAAAGACGATTTTTAAAGGCATGTGATTATGTCAAGGAATAACTACTTGAGTATTTCCCAAGAGTGCAAGTTTATGGAATTGCTATATATAAGTAATTTTTCCAAAAACATCTAGAGACTGTCTGGATCAAGCGTGCAGGTAAATCAGCTACCCCAAGTCCATCACCACTCTGGTCCAGAGTCTAAGGCTACTCTATGGTCTGCACCAGAGCCCACCGCAAGGCAGGTTGGATTTGGCTGCATAGAACCCAGGTTGATTTGAAAGAATACGGTGTTGGACAGGAGGTGCAACTGCAGGCAATACCAGAACAGATAACCAGACAAGCAAGGGGGGTAATCAACAAGCAGAGGACAAAACCAGGAGATACTAAAAGTCCAAATCAGTGAGCAGAGGTTAAATTCAAAGACAAGTTGAAGTTCAGTTCAAAGAACCCAAACAGTTAAGGTGATACAGAGAGCAACCAGGAGCTTGATCAAAAACATGCATACACAAGAGAATCACAAGAAACAATGATAAAACTGAACAAATTCAAATACTACACTCTTGGCACTGATAGGTTGCAGACAGAGGAATGAGATTGGGCTGTATCGCAAACCAGGGCCACCCAGAAGCTAGGCTAGTAGTCATGACAACTTTAAAGTGACAGATGTTTCCTAATAGAGGTACCCTAGTTATGCCCTAACAGATCCCTGTGCATTTAATATGCACAGGCTGCAGCAATAGCGTAGCTAGCGGTGGGGGGGGGGGGGTCGGTGGCCCCAGGCCCACTAAGATGGTAAGATGGTAAGACCCACTGAGATCATGGGGTCCTCCACTCCCGCCACTTTCATTAGGACCACGTGCGGCACTGTTAGCCAGCAGACGTGCCACATGCTAGGCTAGAGCATGCGGCTGCCACTGACCACCAGGAGCAGAGGGGCGGAAGAAGCCTGCATATGAGGAGAGGGTGAGTAAGCACCCCTCCCCGATGGATCCAGTTATGATAGGGTTCATATACAGTGATAATTGCTGATATACACAGGGATGATCGGGGTTAATACAGGGATGATGGCTGGACTACCATCATCCCTGTATATAACCCCCATCATTCCTGTATATATCAATCATCCCTGTATATACCAGCCATTATTCCTGTATATAACCCCCATCATCCCTGTATATAACCCCCATCACTCCTGTATGTAACCCCCATCATCCCTGTATATACCAGCCAGGCTGGTATACACAGGGATGATGGGAGTTATATACAGTGATGATAGCTACTATATACAGGGTTGATGGGGATTATATATATGGATTATGCGGGTTATATACTGTGATGATGGCTGGTTCATACAGGAACGATGGCTGGTATATACAGGGATGATGGGGGTTATATACAGGGATGACGGCTGGTATATACAGTAACATGGATGATGGTCGGTATATACAGGGATGATTGGGGTTATATACTTTTGTTCACTTTCAGAGAGGTCTGCAACACTTTCTAATGCAAACACTTCTAATTAGTTTTTATTTTAAATAATTTTACTGTTTGAGTTATAGCTGCTTTGTATCCTGTATACAGAGCACCTGTTTCTAGCACTGAGACCTGAATCCGTCAAGGCCGGCGGGACTGACTGGCTCAGTGACAGCGGGTCTTGCGCGTCTCTGACACCTAGGATCCACCTGTCATCAATCACATCTAAGTTATGAAATTAAAGGTGTGTTCCCATCTTGACAAATATTCCTATAAAGATTAACAACATACAATTAGGCATTTTTGTAAATACCTTCTTTTTTTAAATGCTGTACTTTGCAAGATATCCTGGCTCCATCTTACTGACATCCCCTCTTTGTTTATTGCTCGTTGCCTATGGATCAGGCCACCACTGCTTTCCTCTAGCTGTTCTACCTCTTTATTTTGCAGTGAGGGTGGCCGGGAATGTGCATGCTAGAGCATGCGCAGTAGCTCCCTGCCCGACCACCTCTCGAGCTCTATTCAAGTCTATAGACCGGCCACAGTTTATCGCCACAAATGGGGTATTGCTGCAGTCAGGAGAAATTGGGCAACAAAATGGGGTATTTTGTTCCCTGTGAAAATAAGAAATTTTGATAAAAAACTACATCTTATTGGAAAAAATGTCATTTTTTTTATTTCACAGCCCAACTCAAATAGGTGCTGTGAAAAAACTGTGTGGTCAAAATTGTAACACTAACCATATTTGAATTCCTTGAGGGGTGTAGTTTCCAAAATTGGGTCACTTCTGGTGGGTTTCCATTGCTTTGATACCTCTGAGGCTCTGCAAATGCGACATGGCACCCGAAAACCAATCCAGCAAAATCTGGACTCCAACAAACACATAGCGCTCCTTTCCTTCTGAGCCCTCCCATGGGCCCAAACGGCAGTTTATCACCACAAATGGGGTATTGCCACACTAAGGACAAATTGGGCAACAAAATAGGGTATTTTGTTCCCTGTAAAAATAAGAAATTTTGATCACAAATGACATTTTATTGGAAAAAATGAATTTTTTTTCATTTCACAGCCCAATTCAAATACGTGCTGTGAAAAAACTGTGCGGTCAAAATGGTAACAACAACCATAAATGAATTCCTTGAGGGGTGTAGTTTCCAAAATGGGGTCATTATTGGGGGATTCCTACTGTTTTTGCACCTCAACACCTCTTCAAACCTGGCATGCTGCCTAAAATATATTCTAATAAAAAAGAAGCCTCAATATGCACTAGGTGCTTCTTTGCTTCTAGGGCTTGTGTTTTATTCCACGAGCGCAGTAGAGCCACATGTGGGACATTTCTAAAAACTGCAGAATCTGGACAATACATATTTAGTAGTGTTTCTCTGGTAAAACCTTCTGTGTTACAGAAAAAAAAATTGAATAAAATTGAAATTCAGCAAGAAAAATGAAATTTGCAAATTTCACCTCCACTTTGCTTTAATTCCTGTGAAATGCCTGAAGGGTTAAAAAAACTTTCTAAATGCTGTTTTGAATACTTTGAGGGGTCTAGTTTTTAAAATGTGGTGTTTTATCAGGGTTTCTAATACATAGGCCCCTCAAAGCCACTTCAGAATTCAAGAGGTACCTTAAAAAAAAGGCTTTTGAAATTTTCTTAAAAATATGAGAAATTGCTGTTTATGTTCTAAGCCTTGTAACGTCCAAGAAAAATAAAAGAATGTTCAAAAAACGATGCCAATCTAAAGTAGACATATGGGAAATGTGAACTAGTAACTATTTTACAAGCAGATGCATTTTAATTCTGAAAAATGCTATTTTTTCAAAATTTTCTCTAAATTTTGCAATTTTTCACCAATAAACACTGAATATATTGACCAAATTTTACCACGAACATGAAGCCCAATGTGTCACGAGAAAACAGTCTCAGAATCACTTGGGTAGGTTTAAGCATTCCGACGTTATTACCACATAAAGTGAAATATGTATGATTTGAAAAATGGGCTCTGAGCCTTAAGGCCAAAACAAGGCTGCGTCCTTAAGGGGTTAAACAAAAGACATGTATCCCCTATCCACAGGACAGGGGATACATGTGTGATCGCTGGCAGCGATAGGGAGAACGGGGGACTGAAAGTCCCCTGAAGTTCTTCATCAAAAACCTCGGACTTCCGGGGTCTGTGTCGGCAGCTCCGTAGAAATGAATGGAGCGCTGGTCGCGCTTGTGCGCATGCGTGACCAGCGCTCTATTCATTTCTACAGAGCTGCCGACACAGACGCCGGAAGTCAGAGGTTAGTCATGGAGAACTTCAGGGGACTTTCAGTCCCCCGTTCTCCCTATCAATGCCAGCGATCACACATGTATCCCCTATCCTGTGGATAGGGGATGCATGTTATTTGTAGGACACACTACAGGTCGCATTTTTTTTGGGGGGGCGCTGTATGGCGTTCCCTGCAGGGGGGACTGTATGGCGTTCCCTACAGGGGGTCTGTATGGTGTTCCCTACAGGGGGGGGGCTGTATGGCATTCTCTACAGGGGGGGTGTATGGCGTTCTCTACAGTGGGGGCTGTATGGCGTTAGCACCATACAGCCTCCTCTGTAGATAACGCCATACAGTCCCCCTGTAGATAACGCCATACAGTCCCCCTGTAGATAACACCACACAGTCCCCCCTGTAGATAACACCACACAGTCCCCCCTGTAGATAACACCACACAGCCCCCCTGTAGATAACGCCACACAGTCCCCCCTGTTGATAACGCCACACAGTCCCACCTGTAAATAACGCCATACAGTCCCCCTCTGTAGATAACGCCATACAGTCCCCCCTGTAGATAACACCATACAGTCCCCCTCTGTAGATAACGCCATACTGTCCCCCTGTAGATAACGCCATACAGTCCCCCTGTAGATAACACCACACAGTCCCCCCTGTAGATAACACCACACAGCCCTCCCTGTAGATAACGCCACACAGTCCCCCCTGTAGATAACGCCACACAGTCCCCCCTGTAGATAACGCCATACAGTCCCCCTCTGTAGATAACGCCATACAGTCCCCCCTGTAGATAACACCATACAGTCCCCCTCTGTAGATAACGCCATACAGTCCCCCCTGTAGATAACGCCATACAGTCTACAGGGGGGTCTGCATGGCGTTATCTACAGGGTGGCTTTATGGCGTTATCTACAGGGGGCGCTGTATGGCGTTATCTACAGGGGGGCTGTATGGCGTTATCTACATGGGGGACTGTATGGCGTTATCTACAGGGGGGGGGGCTGTAAAAAAGGCACTATCTACAAGGGGGGGGTTGTGTGACACCCAGGGGAGGGGGGGCCCCAGTCAAAAGTTTGCTATGGGGCCCAGTCTTTCCTAGTTACGCCCCTGCACAGCAGCATGGACTGAATGCTGTCCGTGGTGTAAGGGTATGTGCACACGGTGAGAGGCTTTTACGTCTGAAATGACAGACTGTTTTCAGGAGAAAATAGCTGCCTCGTTTCAGCCGTAATTGCTCCTCCTCGTATTTTGCGAGTCTTCTCTGACAGCCGTAAATTTTGAGCTGTGCTTCATTGAGTTCAATTCCCGAGAAGGAACAGAGAGAGACAGGCTGCTAAACGCAAGACCCCATCTCCTTATGAACGGGGAAAAAAGCCCAAAAATTTGGAGGTAATAAATCTATCTAAATATACCCTCTCTGACACACAATGCGATATTTTGAACAAAGGATTATCTTTTTCACCAAGCAACTCATTTGATTATTTTACAGCTTTGAAAGACCTTCATTTATTTTCACGGAAGTTGGTTCTGAGAAAACTACATAGTAGGGGAGATATGGACTTGGGTTTGAACACCACTTTGGAGAAGGAAACCTTATTGGCCCTTGAGGAATTATTACAAGAGCAAACCTCTCCGCAACAAGGTGGGTTCCCAACATCCATACTTCCTAGGTCAACAAGGTTCCCCCCCATGTCTCTTTGTCCGCAAGTGGAAATCTTCACTAAATTAGTGATGGAAGATTTCCAACAAATATCTATCAACAAACGATACGATAACCTTACAGCAAATCAAAGGTCGGCATTAAAAGAACTACAGTCTTACAAGGACGTGGTATATAAACCAGCAGACAAGGGGGGGAACATTGTTATTTGGCCGATGAACCTATATGAAAGAGAGGCTTTCCGCCAATTAAAAGATCGACAGACATACGAGAAACTTGCTTATAATCCTATTGACACTTTCTCTGGTGTACTGAGAAAAAAATTTTGGATAGAGCCTTGGAAAAGGGGATTATCCCAAAAAAAGTAGCTGATGGTCTTATGGTCCAGTACCCCAAAATCCCTACCCTTTACCTGTTACCAAAGGTGCACAAAAATCCATTGGAACCACCGGGGAGGCCTATCATCTCAGGGATTGGGGGCCTATGTGACCCAACTTGCAAATTCATTGATTTTTATTTAAAGCCCTTGGTTGAAATATTACCTTCGTATATAAAAGATACGACTGATATGCTCACGAGAATCGATGGGATTGCTCTGGAACAGGACATGTTACTAGTAACGGCTGACGTTGAGTCGCTATACACAAATATCAGACATCACGATGGGGTGAATGCGGCCCGCTTCTTCTTGGGGATGAGCAACTGGGACAGCCAGACACAAAATCTGATCATTGAACTATTAGAGTATATTCTTACTCATAATCTATTTGTGTTTAAAGATACCTTCTATGTGCAGAGGCAAGGCACTGCGATGGGCGCGGCATGCGCTCCGTCATATGCGAACCTGTTCCTCGGCTTCTGGGAGAGACAGGTTCTGCAGGGTGGCGGCGCCCATGCCGCTGACCATGTGCAGTGCTGGCTACGGTACATAGATGATGTATTCCTCATTTGGCAAGGTTCTGAAAAAGCCTTGACTGACTTTATGCAAGGGTTGAATGAGAATATGTTGAACATCAAACTAACATATATTTCTGATAAACACAAGATAGATTTCTTAGATGTGACTATTGAGACAGCTAGAGGGGGACTTCTACAGACAGATGTGTATAGGAAGGAGACATCAGTTAACTCCTTCCTACATGCCACTTCAGCGCACCCACATTCCACTACAATGGCTGTCCCAGTTGGTCAGTTCCTGAGAATGAAGCGGATCTGCTCCTCTGAGGAAAAATTCGAAAAACAAGCACAAGATCTGAAAGAAAGATTCCGAGCCAGGGGATACAGTCAAAGGAGTATCAAACAGGGGTACAATCGAGCCAAAAAAACAGAACGGAAGACTCTCTTACATCCGATCGGTATAAAAAAGAAAGATCAGACGGATAACAAAATTAGATTTATCTCCACTTTTAACAACCAGTGGCAAACAATGAGATCAATTTTAGAAAAACATTGGCCGATTTTGCATACAGAACCTGTTATCTCTAGGGCTCTACAAAGTAATCCCCAGATGACGGCCAGAAGAAATAGAAACCTGAGAGACATACTTGTTAAAAGTCATTACGTACCCTTACAACTCAACCCCTTTTCCTCAAGAGGCCCGATTCAAGGCTGCTACCCCTGCGGCAAGTGTGTGGCATGCGCCAACATAATAAGGACAAATTCCTTTACTTCTGTTAAAAACGGACGCCAATTCAATATCCTGCATTACATATCATGCAGCACGACCCATGTTGTGTACTACGCAACATGTGGCTGTTCTAAAGTATACATTGGCCTTACTTCCAGACAACTCAGGATTCGTGTTCGTGAGCATGTGAGGGATATCCAGGCTGCAGAACAAATCAGTGACGTGTCATTACTAAAGACGATACCTAAACATTTTAAACTACATCATAGATGCGATCCTAAAACGTTTCTGGTGCGAGGTATAGACACGGTTCATTGTGGTGTCAGAGGGGGTAATGCGATTAAAATCCTTGCACAAAAAGAGTGCAGATGGATTATTACCCTCGGTACTATGACCCCATCTGGTCTAAATGAATATTTGAGCTTTTCTCCCTTTTTATAGAATATACCCATTCACTGTAATCTTTTGCGTTTTTTAGGCGATTTTATGCGTTAATATATACCTGATCCACCTGGAAAATGTTACTAACCTTTTGTTCCCACCTCTAGATTTAGATCCGGTCGTAGTTCTTTCATGAGGACCTTCTCGTGTTTTGATGACCACGATCCATACTGGAACAATTTGAAACATGACTATTCAACTGATGAACAACAGTTACCTGAATATGAAATGAATAATATGTCCCAACATTATATTTTTACTATATTGTAAAGTAGGATGACTGGGATGTTATCTATTTTTTGAAATTCCCCCCTTTCTGAGACCCTTGGTAAATTTTGGTGTATATATAATTTTATCTATAAATATTTTTGTGATCATATATTTTACACGGTTTAGCACTTTCTCACTGCACTTACCAGTATAATTTGTGTACTGTTCTATATATATTTTATCAGCACAAGTTACTAACAGATTTCCTATGGATTGATTTCATCTCTTTTTTGTGCATCTTTGCTTCATCACCTTTCATTTCCCTTCCCCCCCCCCCTCCCTTTACTTTTTCCTTCCTTCCTTTCACTTTTCCTTTCTTTCCCCCCCCCCCCCTTTTTTCTTTACCCACTTTTGATATTTTTATATCCGAGCATTAGTCTCGGTCTTATATTGTAATATTATATTATAAATATTTATTATATATATTCTTCACCATTTAATTTATTATTTCTTCTCCTTTTATGCAACAGCATACACATATTGAGTTTCTGTTAGTACTCTCTTCTTTTTAAAGTATATGTATATCATCCAATGATTGCCTTGATGTCTATAGTCAATCCCTTGATTGTGCCGCTTCAGGTTCATCTCGGGGGTCTTTTCTGGGGACGGGTGCCATCCATCTAAAGATAGATCTGCCTACTCATACACTGACCACATCTTTGGGGTTGCGCATGAGCAGGGATGCTGGACGCGCGACTCGGTCCCCTCTCCTCTATACGCCCCTCTGCGCTTGCGCGATCTCCATGGAGACGCGTCTTTGGAGGCGCGCACGCGCAGTTGGGGCGTGATGACTGGTGACCGAGTTCTCGTGGTCCATGCAATAATCCCGCGCATGCGCCGTGGACCTCTGATGTGGACTGACACCCGGAACTTCTCTTCTTTCTTCTGCGATTCGGGCCGTGGGACAATATAAAAGGGTGGACAGGATATAGTTTAGTTCAGACCCCCTGAGGAAGCTGATACAGCGAAACGCGCGTTGGGGTGGCCTTTCACTGTCTGTGGATCACGATCTTACTTCCTTTCAACTATGGGTGAGTGTATACTTCCTAGCTCTATTCGGTGATTCCGGAGTAGTAGCCATGCATATGGTGTATACTTTACACATTGAGTGCAGCTATTACTATAAGTCCTTGGACTTTTTAGATTGAATGGCACTTTGTTCCAGTAATAGGGATTTCCTCATATGGCACACTTACCTTTGACATAGACTTTATGTTGTCCTTTTTCCCTTTAATATCAGCAGTGCTGGATAAATTGTTAACGGTGCATTTGAGCAATATATACCTGCATGCTCTCGTGTCATTCATTGTTTATTATACAAATATACCCATGGTCGTATATACTCTCCAAATGTGACCCACAGGCATATCTCTTCTTTTTAGAAACCTCGCCATGTTTTTTATTAAAATCATTTATGTCAATTATATCTAATAAAATTGTATTTTGTACTTTATATATAGCTCATGACTCTTTTCTTTCTCATATATATGCTATGCTATCAGTGAGTTTGCTATTTCATGACACTGTGGGGGTACTGCATACCAATGTGGTTTGTACCCAACCAGCTACTTGTCCCTGTGAGACATTTGTTTATAATCGTATTTTCTGTGTTTTTCACAGCCTCTGGCTCCAGGCCTAACATGGACTTCCGTTTGCGAGACCAGTCTTGGATCTCGCAACTAAATGAGGTTTTTAAAGAAGATTTTAACACGCTCTTAGATAACAGTGGCAGGGATTTGAGGGAACAAACTAACAAACTGAAAGAACTGCTCAGACATAGGACCAGGATTTGGTGGAATAAGGCCTTTCTTGACAGATATTTAAGTAAGGGCCTTGTTCCAAGAGGTCTTAGAATCCAAGTGTTCCCATCTTTTCCCACAGATGAGGGAGTCTTTAAGGATAAATGGGAATCACTGGCCACCACATGTTCACGTGGGTTTATGGATCTTCTGATCCAATCAAATACAACTACCCTGGTGGGGATTGAAAAAGAAATCGAAGATTTACAGACCTCCCTCAAAAAAGATCTCTCTAGTGAAGCACTGGATCAACTTAACATTGATCTAGAGAAAGACTTCCAAAAATGGGAACAAGAGATTTGTTCGATTAAAACTAAAAAGTTCCAGAGAGATATTACCGATTTCCAACAGGGGAGGGTATACAAATGGCGACGAGGGAACCCACGGGTTGGGCCCCGCTCTAGATCGGGGTCCATGTCCTCTCAGACCTCGGATGAACAAACAGGAAATAGATGGACTGGAGAGTCAGCATTGAACAGGCCAGATCCCATATTCCCGAGAAGGAACAGAGAGAGACAGGCTGCTAAACGCAAGACCCCATCTCCTTATGAACGGGGAAAAAAGCCCAAAAATTTGGAGGTAATAAATCTATCTAAATATACCCTCTCTGACACACAATGCGATATTTTGAACAAAGGATTATCTTTTTCACCAAGCAACTCATTTGATTATTTTACAGCTTTGAAAGACCTTCATTTATTTTCACGGAAGTTGGTTCTGAGAAAACTACATAGTAGGGGAGATATGGACTTGGGTTTGAACACCACTTTGGAGAAGGAAACCTTATTGGCCCTTGAGGAATTATTACAAGAGCAAACCTCTCCGCAACAAGGTGGGTTCCCAACATCCATACTTCCTAGGTCAACAAGGTTCCCCCCCATGTCTCTTTGTCCGCAAGTGGAAATCTTCACTAAATTAGTGATGGAAGATTTCCAACAAATATCTATCAACAAACGATACGATAACCTTACAGCAAATCAAAGGTCGGCATTAAAAGAACTACAGTCTTACAAGGACGTGGTATATAAACCAGCAGACAAGGGGGGGAACATTGTTATTTGGCCGATGAACCTATATGAAAGAGAGGCTTTCCGCCAATTAAAAGATCGACAGACATACGAGAAACTTGCTTATAATCCTATTGACACTTTCTCTGGTGTACTGAGAAAAATTTTGGATAGAGCCTTGGAAAAGGGGATTATCCCAAAAAAAGTAGCTGATGGTCTTATGGTCCAGTACCCCAAAATCCCTACCCTTTACCTGTTACCAAAGGTGCACAAAAATCCATTGGAACCACCGGGGAGGCCTATCATCTCAGGGATTGGGGGCCTATGTGACCCAACTTGCAAATTCATTGATTTTTATTTAAAGCCCTTGGTTGAAATATTACCTTCGTATATAAAAGATACGACTGATATGCTCACGAGAATCGATGGGATTGCTCTGGAACAGGACATGTTACTAGTAACGGCTGACGTTGAGTCGCTATACACAAATATCAGACATCACGATGGGGTGAATGCGGCCCGCTTCTTCTTGGGGATGAGCAACTGGGACAGCCAGACACAAAATCTGATCATTGAACTATTAGAGTATATTCTTACTCATAATCTATTTGTGTTTAAAGATACCTTCTATGTGCAGAGGCAAGGCACTGCGATGGGCGCGGCATGCGCTCCGTCATATGCGAACCTGTTCCTCGGCTTCTGGGAGAGACAGGTTCTGCAGGGTGGCGGCGCCCATGCCGCTGACCATGTGCAGTGCTGGCTACGGTACATAGATGATGTATTCCTCATTTGGCAAGGTTCTGAAAAAGCCTTGACTGACTTTATGCAAGGGTTGAATGAGAATATGTTGAACATCAAACTAACATATATTTCTGATAAACACAAGATAGATTTCTTAGATGTGACTATTGAGACAGCTAGAGGGGGACTTCTACAGACAGATGTGTATAGGAAGGAGACATCAGTTAACTCCTTCCTACATGCCACTTCAGCGCACCCACATTCCACTACAATGGCTGTCCCAGTTGGTCAGTTCCTGAGAATGAAGCGGATCTGCTCCTCTGAGGAAAAATTCGAAAAACAAGCACAAGATCTGAAAGAAAGATTCCGAGCCAGGGGATACAGTCAAAGGAGTATCAAACAGGGGTACAATCGAGCCAAAAAAACAGAACGGAAGACTCTCTTACATCCGATCGGTATAAAAAAGAAAGATCAGACGGATAACAAAATTAGATTTATCTCCACTTTTAACAACCAGTGGCAAACAATGAGATCAATTTTAGAAAAACATTGGCCGATTTTGCATACAGAACCTGTTATCTCTAGGGCTCTACAAAGTAATCCCCAGATGACGGCCAGAAGAAATAGAAACCTGAGAGACATACTTGTTAAAAGTCATTACGTACCCTTACAACTCAACCCCCTTTTCCTCAAGAGGCCCGATTCAAGGCTGCTACCCCTGCGGCAAGTGTGTGGCATGCGCCAACATAATAAGGACAAATTCCTTTACTTCTGTTAAAAACGGACGCCAATTCAATATCCTGCATTACATATCATGCAGCACGACCCATGTTGTGTACTACGCAACATGTGGCTGTTCTAAAGTATACATTGGCCTTACTTCCAGACAACTCAGGATTCGTGTTCGTGAGCATGTGAGGGATATCCAGGCTGCAGAACAAATCAGTGACGTGTCATTACTAAAGACGATACCTAAACATTTTAAACTACATCATAGATGCGATCCTAAAACGTTTCTGGTGCGAGGTATAGACACGGTTCATTGTGGTGTCAGAGGGGGTAATGCGATTAAAATCCTTGCACAAAAAGAGTGCAGATGGATTATTACCCTCGGTACTATGACCCCATCTGGTCTAAATGAATATTTGAGCTTTTCTCCCTTTTTATAGAATATACCCATTCACTGTAATCTTTTGCGTTTTTTAGGCGATTTTATGCGTTAATATATACCTGATCCACCTGGAAAATGTTACTAACCTTTTGTTCCCACCTCTAGATTTAGATCCGGTCGTAGTTCTTTCATGAGGACCTTCTCGTGTTTTGATGACCACGATCCATACTGGAACAATTTGAAACATGACTATTCAACTGATGAACAACAGTTACCTGAATATGAAATGAATAATATGTCCCAACATTATATTTTTACTATATTGTAAAGTAGGATGACTGGGATGTTATCTATTTTTTGAAATTCCCCCCTTTCTGAGACCCTTGGTAAATTTTGGTGTATATATAATTTTATCTATAAATATTTTTGTGATCATATATTTTACACGGTTTAGCACTTTCTCACTGCACTTACCAGTATAATTTGTGTACTGTTCTATATATATTTTATCAGCACAAGTTACTAACAGATTTCCTATGGATTGATTTCATCTCTTTTTTGTGCATCTTTGCTTCATCACCTTTCATTTCCCTTCCACCCCCCCCCTCCCTTTACTTTTTCCTTCCTTCCTTTCACTTTTCCTTTCTTTCCCCCCCCCCCCCTTTTTTCTTTACCCACTTTTGATATTTTTATATCCGAGCATTAGTCTCGGTCTTATATTGTAATATTATATTATAAATATTTATTATATATATTCTTCACCATTTAATTTATTATTTCTTCTCCTTTTATGCAACAGCATACACATATTGAGTTTCTGTTAGTACTCTCTTCTTTTTAAAGTATATGTATATCATCCAATGATTGCCTTGATGTCTATAGTCAATCCCTTGATTGTGCCGCTTCAGGTTCATCTCGGGGGTCTTTTCTGGGGACGGGTGCCATCCATCTAAAGATAGATCTGCCTACTCATACACTGACCACATCTTTGGGGTTGCGCATGAGCAGGGATGCTGGACGCGCGACTCGGTCCCCTCTCCTCTATACGCCCCTCTGCGCTTGCGCGATCTCCATGGAGACGCGTCTTTGGAGGCGCGCACGCGCAGTTGGGGCGTGATGACTGGTGACCGAGTTCTCGTGGTCCATGCAATAATCCCGCGCATGCGCCGTGGACCTCTGATGTGGACTGACACCCGGAACTTCTCTTCTTTCTTCTGCGATTCGGGCCGTGGGACAATATAAAAGGGTGGACAGGATATAGTTTAGTTCAGACCCCCTGAGGAAGCTGATACAGCGAAACGCGCGTTGGGGTGGCCTTTCACTGTCTGTGGATCACGATCTTACTTCCTTTCAACTATGGGTGAGTGTATACTTCCTAGCTCTATTCGGTGATTCCGGAGTAGTAGCCATGCATATGGTGTATACTTTACACATTGAGTGCAGCTATTACTATAAGTCCTTGGACTTTTTAGATTGAATGGCACTTTGTTCCAGTAATAGGGATTTCCTCATATGGCACACTTACCTTTGACATAGACTTTATGTTGTCCTTTTTCCCTTTAATATCAGCAGTGCTGGATAAATTGTTAACGGTGCATTTGAGCAATATATACCTGCATGCTCTCGTGTCATTCATTGTTTATTATACAAATATACCCATGGTCGTATATACTCTCCAAATGTGACCCACAGGCATATCTCTTCTTTTTAGAAACCTCGCCATGTTTTTTATTAAAATCATTTATGTCAATTATATCTAATAAAATTGTATTTTGTACTTTATATATAGCTCATGACTCTTTTCTTTCTCATATATATGCTATGCTATCAGTGAGTTTGCTATTTCATGACACTGTGGGGGTACTGCATACCAATGTGGTTTGTACCCAACCAGCTACTTGTCCCTGTGAGACATTTGTTTATAAACGGCTCAAATTACGTCTGAAAGAAGTGTCCTGCACTTCTTTTGACGAGGCTGTATTTTTACGCGTCGACGTTTTACAGCTGTCAAACGACGACGCGTAAATGACAGGTTGTCTGCACAGTACGTCGGCAAACCCATTCAAATGAATGTGCAGATGTTTGCCGAAGTATTGTAGCCCTATTTTCAGACGTAAAACGAGGCATAATACGCCTCGTTTACGTCTGAAAATAGGTTGTGTGAACCCAGCCTAAGCTGCACATAAATCAGCTGTATGAGACACCGTCCTGCTCGGCCTCCTGTACTCTCATCTGCTGTAAGGAAGCCAGCCCTCTATCAGTGTGTCAGTGTATCAGTGTGTCAGTGCGGGCTGCTGTACTGCCGACAGAAGCACAGGAGACAGAGCAGCACGCTGTCTCATACAGTTGATTTATGTGCAGCTTGCACCACTGACCCTACAGTCAGGGACTCCTCCAGGACATGAGTTCCCGGCCAGACTCCTAATAGTGATAGCCACAGGGGGGAGGGGTAGCAAAAACAACATTATCTAACGATGTCGGGAGCGTGCGCTAACAGAGCAGAGCGGCTTGATTGACATCAAGCCGCTCACGCCCTCTTTTAGAAAATATAACCAGCACTAGCTGCGTTATCTAGTTGAGGAAAAAGGGACTTAGGAAATGATTATTAAAAATTTTTTTTGTGTAATAGATTTATCTTTTTATTTATGTTTAGGATGTATTAAAAAAATACAAATTACTCAACTTGGGAATAACCCTTTAAGCTTCATTCGCATCTGCGTCATGGTTCCGATCATGGGTTCTGTCAGACCTTTTCGTCAGGGGAGCCCATGAACGTAAACCGAACGAAAGCCATAGCTTTCTGTTTGCATTACCATTGATTTCACTGGTAATGCTTCTGTTGCTAATGGTTTCTGTTTGTCTCTGTTCCATAAAGTTTTCAGTTTTTTTGTCTGAATAAATAGCGCAAGTCGACTAGGTTATTGATTCCACCGAAAAAATGGAAACCTTACGGAACGGAGACAAACGGAAACCATTAGCAACGGAAGCGTTACCATTTAAATCAATGGTAATGCAAAAGGAAAGCTATGGTTTCCGTCTGGTTTCCGTTCATGGGTTCTCCTGATGGAAATGTCTGACGGAACCCATGATCGCATATCCATATCCACGGATGTAATCCGGTATGCAGCCTTTACATCCAGAACCGGACTATAGACTGGTTATTACCCCATTTTGGGGCCAACTCACACTATACTGACTATATTGCTCTATCACCACATATAGTAACAGACTGCCGGCACTAGTAAATCTTGACTTGCTACAGAGGATGCGGGTTGTAGTTATATAAAACTTTGGAATACTCTCTCTCATATATTCCTTGACTATTACACTGTTCATACTATGCCAGTTGGAGTACACTATGTGGACCAATTTAGAGATATCAACTCTTTTTGTGTTTTGTTTTTTTATTTAGTACTAACATTCTATTCATTTCAGTAATTATTGACACCATATTGTAGGATATACAGTTCTGTTTTTTTCTTAAATCTCATCGCTTTGTTACTAGAAACCATTTCAATGTGTTCACTGTTCCAATATCATATCACAGTTACTCTCTCCGTGTCTTCCTCTCCCATAAACGCAATTTGTACTATGAAGTTTTCAAAATGATCCATACATTGTAAAATAGATCTAGATATAGATAATCTACTGTATACCAGTATGTGAACTTCTATTCATCTCCACATAAGCCTAAGGGAGATTGATATTGAATGTATATATTTGTGGATTTGATCTTATTATTTTTGATTTCTGTGTATATTACAAATTTTGTAGGGTCTGAAGAAGGTTAAATGTATAGACCGAAACATTAAACCAATTTTGGATTACTACTACGCTATATGTGAAGGAAAATTGCACTTATCGCATAATACCTTGGAGTTCTGAATTCCCATTTCCGTCTGGTTCCCGTTCATGGGTTCCTCAGACGGAAATTTCTGACTGAACCCATGATCGGAAACCCGGATGCTGATGTGAACGAAGCCTCAGATGTGATCAGTAACAGCTCGATCCTGCATGTTACATGCGTTGGGGGGCCCCACTCAGATATGTTTTGCCCCCCCTGTGCTAAACCCCTAGCTATGCCTCTGGGCTGCAGCAATGTTGTGCCATACAGAGATGTCACATTACATTCTGGTGTAAAAAAAAAAAAAAAAGTCTAATGCTGGATTCACACAGCATTTTGACATCTAGGTCAAGGACATTGCAGCCAGCCTTTAAAGTCTATAATAAAATATTGAAAAATCTACATACACAGCATTGTAGTTTGTGGCTTTTAGGTGGTATTTAACCCGTTAGTCACCGGCCCATAGTCTTTTTACGTCGGTCACTAACGGGCCCTATTCCGATGCCATAGACTTTTTACGTCGCGGCATCGGAATAAGTAAACAGAGCAGGGAGCTGTCAAATCTCCCTGCTCTCAGCTGCCAGAGGATCGCATAGTGAAGTCCCCTAGTGGGACTAGTAAGAAAGTTAAAAAAAAAGTTTAATAAAGTTAATAAAAAAAATATTTAAAAAAAAAATGAAAACACACTTTTTCCCCTTACAAACTGCTTTAGTATTAAAAAAACAAAATAAAGTTAAAAAGTTACACATATTAGGTATTGCCGCGTCCGTAACGACCCCGACTATAAAGCTATTACATTACTTAACCCGCACGGTGAACGCCGTAAAAAATAAAATAAAAAACGACTGAAAAATTGCTGTTTTCTGTGAATCCTGACTTTAAAAAAACGTGATTAAAAAGTGATCAAAAAGTCGCATCTAATCCAAAATAGTACCAATAAAAGATACAAGTCTTCCTGCAAAAAGAAGCCCTCATACAACTGCATCGGAGAAAAAAATAAAAACGTTACGGCTCTTCAAATATGGAGGCACAAAAACAAATAATTTTGAAAAAAAAGCGTTTTTACTGTGTAAAAGTAGTAAAACATACAAAAAATATACAAATTTGGTATCGTTGCAATCGTAACAACCCGCTGAATAATCTTATTGTGTTATTTATACCACACAGTAAACGGCGTAGATTTAGGATGCAAAAAATAGTGGCGAAATTTCAGATTTTTTTCTATCCCCCCAAAAAAAGTTAATAAAAGTTAATCAATAAATAATATGTACCTAAAAATGGTGCTATTAAAAAATACAACTTGTCCCGCAAAAAACAAGACCTTATACAGCTATGTCGACGAAAAAATAAAAAAGTTATAGCTCTTGGAATGCGACGAAGGAAAAACGTAAAAAATAGCCTGGTTACGGCATTTTTCTCTGGTGTTTTTTCCATAGGCTTCTCTATAGGATTTTTTTTTAAAAAAAGGACAAAAAAATAAATAAATGTTACATTTAAAAAGCTGCTGTTCTTACATGCATTTTTCTATTCAGTTTAAAAAGGCAGACAAAAACTTTTCCGAGGGAGGCCGAAAAAAAAAAAAAGGTCCACCAATGGAACGAAAAAAATAAGTGTTCAATTGAATTGTTACATTTATTTTATTTTTTAAGTATGAAACCCAATTTTTGTTTCATAATTTAAAAACAATTAAAAAACTGTTTAACCCTTGACGTACTATTCAGTCTTGACGAGCACATACAGGAGCTGTGACAACTGCTGTCTCATAGCAGTTGCCGCAGCTCCTTCAGCAGGCACCGATCGTGATGGCTCCTGCTGATTAATACCTTAGAAACCACGTTCAATAGCAACCACGGGTTCTTAGGGGTTGTAGTGCAGTGTATTAAAATAGCGATCAGGGCATCCTGCCTTCAAGTCCCCTAGCAGGACAAAAAAAACACGTAAAAAGGTAAAAAGTTATAAAAAAAAATTGTAAAAAATTAAATTTTAAATGTAAAAACCCCCCTTTTTCCCTTATAGGTCCTTTATTATTAAAAATAATTATTAATAAATAAACCATACATAATTGGTCTCGCCGCGTCCGTAACAGCCTGAACTTCAAAAGTATTTAGTTATTTATCCCGCGCGGTGAAAGGTGTAAAAGGAAATAATAAACTATACCAGTATCACAAATTTTGGTCACTTCACCTCCTAAAAAAATAGAATAAAAAGAGATCAAAGAGTCGCATGTACACAAATGTGAAAATGCTCACTACACCCCTTAATAAATGTCTTGAGGGGTGCAGTTTCCAAAATGGGGTCACTTCTTAGGGGTTTCTTTTATTATTTCACATCAAAGCTTCTGCAATTGTGAACCAATACTTTGTAAATCGCCAAATAATGCCTCAATTTTACATGGTACTCTTAGGGCGTGACCAGACTGTTTTCCACAGGGGCTTTGCAAATGCGACATGGCCTCCGCAAACCATTCCTGCTAAATTTGAGCACCAAAAGCCTAGTAGCACTCTTTCCCTTCTAAGCCCTGCTGTGTGTCCAAAGAGCAATTTATGACCACATGTTGGATATTGTTTTACTCTGGAGAAATTGCTTTTACAATTGTGGTTTTTTCCCCTTTAGTCCTTGTGGAAGTGAAAAAAATTTAGTTAAACCTACATTTTCTTTGAAAAATGTAGGTTTTCATTTTTGCGGTGTACTTACAATAATTTCTGCAATAAACCTGTGGGGTCAAAATGGTCACTATAGCCCTAGATAATTTTCTTGAAGTGTGTAGTTTCCCAAATGGGGTCACTTTTGGGGGATTTCCACTGTTTTGGCGCCACAAGAGCCCTTCAAACCTGACATGGTGCCTAAAATATTTTCTAATAAAAAGAAGGCCCCAAAATACACTAGGTGCTCCTTTGTATCTGAGAGCAGTGCTTCACTACATTACCATACTAGGGCCACATGTGGGATATTTCCTAAATCTGCAGAACCCGGGCAATAAATATTGAGTTGCGTTTCTCTAGTAAAATTTTCTGTGTTACAAGCAAAATGGATTAAAAATGAATTTCTGCAAGAAAAATAGAAATTTGTAAATTTCACCTCTATTTTGCTTTAATTCCTGTGAAATGTCTAAAGGGTTAAGAAACTTTATAAATGCTGTCTTGAATACTTTGAGGGGTGACGTTTTTAGAGTGGGGTGACTTATTGGGTGTTTATAATATATAAGACCCTCAAAGCCACTTCACAATTGATCTGGTCCGTGAAAAAAATAGCCTTCCGAAATTTTCTTGAAAATGTGAGAAATTGCTGCTAAACTTATAAGCCTTGTAACGTCCTAGAAAAATAAAAGGATGTTCAAAAAACAATGTCAATCTTAAGTAGACATATGGGGGATGTTAAATAGCAAACACTTTGTGTTGTATAACTGCCTGTCTTACAAGCAGATACATTTAGAAAAATACAAATTTTCTGAATTTTTCGCAAAATTTTGGTGTTTTTCACAATTAAATACTGAATGAATCGAGCAAATTTTGGAAGTAACATAAAGTCCAATGTGTCACAGGAAAACAATTTTAGAATCGCTTGGATAGGAAAAAGTATTCCGAAGTTATTACCACATAAAGTGAAACATGTCAGATTTGAAAAATGTGGTTCTGTCAGGAAGGTCAAAAGTGGCCAAAGAGGGAAGGGGTTAAGGAAAATAGGGGCATTTTCTGTTCGTGACATATTTAGTTGACCCCATTGCACCGGAAATGAATTTCAGGAAATTCACTCATTTCTAAAAACAAGACGTTAAAGTAAAAAACATAATTGCCGCGACTCTATTGATCCAAATAATAAAATATTATGTTATTTATCAAATACAGTGAACGCTATACAAAAGGAAAAATGCCAGATATGCTGTTTTATGGTCACAAAAAAAGTCATACTGTAACCACCTTAAAATGGTACCAATAAAAACTACATCTTGCCCCACAAAAAAAAAAACAAGCCCTCACACGCTCCATTGTGGGAAAAATATAAAAGTTATGGGTCTCAAAACATAACGGCTCAAAACAATTTTTTTTTTAACAAATATTTTTTCTTTGTAAATGTAGCATACAATCATAAAAAATAGCTATATAAATTTTTTAGTGATGTAATGGTATTGACCCGCAGTATAAAGTAAACATGTCACTTTTACTGCACAGTAAACACTGTAAAAACAAAACTCAAACAACAATGGCAGAATTGATATATTTTTTCCATTCCACTCCACAAGAAAAAATTTTTACAAGTTTTTGAGAACATTATATGGTTCCACTAAACACATAGAACTCGTCCTACATAAAACAAGCCATTATCAGAGTATGTGGACAAAAAAAAATTGTATGGCTCTTTTGAAGTTCGGGATGAAAAAATGTAAATGAAAAAATGAAAATTGGCTAGGGGTTAAAGTTAAGCTCCCCTTTTACGTGAAAGGATTGTCTTAACATTACAACTTTTTTCTATATTGAAGCCAGCCCAATGTCAGCTAATCGCAGCAGGTCTGGCTTTATAAACCCTCAGCTATCAGCAGCTTTCACTGAGCCCTGACTGGCCATATATTTCCCTCGAGCAGCCTGTGCAGGGAAAGTTTACATGCACACATTGCCGAATGAAGGCCCCAGGTCTGCCATCTTTGTGCTCCACGTGTTAAAAAAGTTAAGATATTCTTCAATACATTAGTATGCAATGATCGCTGGTTCAAGTTCCCTAGGGGGTCTAGATAAATAACGTTTTTTTTAGATACAAAAAAACCCCAATATATTGACAGTTTTTTTTACATAACTGGTATTACCACATCAGTTAAAATCTGAACCATTACACATTAAACATCAAACATTATTTAACCCACAGAGTGGACGCCAGAATTGGTTTCTTGGTCACCTCATTTCCCACAAAAAATGGAATATAAAGTAATCAAAAAGTCTGATGTACCCAAAAATGGCAAAAAAAAAAAAGCGCCTACAGTTAGCCTCACAAAATGCAAGCCCTCACACTGATCATTAAAATAAAAAAGTTATAACTCTCAGAATATGTTGATACAAACACATTTTCTTTTTAACAATTATTTTTTTCCTTGTAAAAGTAGTAAAACATATATATTAGAAGTATATACTTTTGATATTGCTGTAACTGTATCGACCCACAGAATAAAGTTAACATGTTGTTTTTACCTGTAGGTGAATGGGGTAAAAACAAAACCCCAAGAACAATGGAGGCATCACGCTTTTTCTCCCATTCCACCTCATAAAAAATGGTTTTACAGTTTCCCAATACAATATATTGAACAACAAACGGTGTCTTGAAAAACTGCAGCTTGTCCTGCAAAAAAAAAATCTCACATACGGCTATATTAACAGAAAAAAAAAAAGTTGTGGCTTTTGGAAAGTGGGGAGGAAAAAGCAAAAATGAAAAAAAGAAAAATGCATGCGGAGGAAAGGGGTTAAGTCAGTGGTCTCCATCCTATGGCTCTACAGGATGCTGGGAGTTGTAGTTTCACAACAGCTGGAGAGCCATAGGTTTAAAACCACTGCATTGTCATAAAAGCTTCTGATAATTTAAAACACAGTCTATTCATTTAAACTAATAGCAAGATATTATTAAATAGTCTAATATAATAACTGCAATTCTTTTGTTAAATCAAAATATTGATTTAAAGCATCCCATCAGTCAGATGCCAGAATTTTTATGTTCTTTTGAGTGCTACAAATCTGTGTGTTTGCACTATAAAATATTTATCCTGCATATGGCCTCAGACCATCGGGATTACTCACCCCCCGGCGGCCGCAGCTATGGATCTGTGAGCTCTGGCCCACATCTCCTCCCGAGGAGATGCCAGCGCTCACTTCTGCTCTGGTCCGCTGTGTTACGTGGACGCTTGTGCCCGGTCTTAAAGGGCCAGCGTGCGCACATGGGAATTATCATTAATTAGCCCTGATCACCCTGGACTATAAGAAGGGCCCTGCCCCCTTACTCAGTGCCTGAGTGTTGTTGTGTTTTCCTATGTTAGTCTTGCAAATGGTCCCTTAGTGTTCTGGTGCCCTGCTACCTGTTCCCTGTATCCCGTGCTATTTGTTCTTGTGCCTTAAACCTGTTGGAGTCGTGTTGTGCCACCGGTTCCGCCTGCTGTATTACACCACCTCTGGTGTCTGCTGTCAAGCTCCCATCTGTGCCTAGCCGTTGCTACTGCCTGAACCACTACAGGTACCCTTGTGCTTGAACTATTTATATATAGACTTGGTAATCTGTTGGCCAGCTGCTATGCTGCTATGCTGCTACGGCGGTACGGCCCAGTGGGTCCACGCTCACATACCCACAGATCGTGACACTTTCCGGTATTGTATCTTTAGACAGTGCAGAAGGATATGTGTTTTTTATGTCAGCTGCAGAAGGGGTGTAAATTGACATAGAGAAATGTGATATACTAGTACAGTTTGCAAGAAGTGAAGGGATATAACACTCTCCTCCATAGACCAGGGAGTAAGGTCCCCTTCACATCACATTTGTGACCTATGTTTGTTGCGTACATTGGAAAATCTCCTGACATAAATGTGCTCGTATGGCTCCATTAACCCGAGGGAGACCAAAAGAGTATCCTTCTTGTCTCCGTCGGGTTGATATATCTTGTTTTTTAAAGATGGAATGGCATAGTTGACTATGATATTCCATCCTGAGAGACCAGGGAGTAAGGCCCTCTTCACATCACATTTGTGACCTATGTTTATAGTGTACGGTGGAAAATCTCCTGACATAAATGTGTTCATAGGGCTCCATTAGCCCGAGGGAGACCAAAAGAGTGTCCTTCTTGTCTCCGTCAGGTTGATATATCTTATTTTTGAATGATGGAATGGCATAGTTGACTATGATATTCCATCCTGAGGGACCAGGGAGTAAGGCCCCCTTCACATCACATTTGTGACCTATGTTTATCGTGTTCATTGGAAAATCTCCTGACATAAATGTGTTCATAGGGCTCCATTAGTCCGAGGGAGACCAAAAGAGTGTCCTCCTTGTCTCTGTCGGGCTGATATATCTTATTATTGAAAGATGGAATGGCATAGTTGACTATGATATTCCATCCTGAGGGATCCCATAACATGGGATCCATATGGGAGCCTATGGGTGACGGATGCCACAGTATGGAATCCGTCACAGGTATGATTTAAATATAAATGGACAGTGACATCAAGAGCTTTCCCAGGTTTGGAGTCCCTGGCCAGAGCACTTGCGATGCTCTCATGGAGAATGCCAGCATTGTAGCTCCTGACATCACTGTACATATATGAACAGTGACGTCAGGGGCTTCTCCAGGAACGGAATCCGACATCATAAAGCTTTTGACATCACTGTCATCTGGCGAAGTATACATTGCAGCCTTCCGTCGGAGGTATACGTTGGCAGTCCACCCGACTTATATCTCTGACAGAAGGCAAAAATGTGACGTGAAAGGGGTCCAACAGGGGAAATGCATATAAAGGCTTATCTGTGTGTTGAGTTTTGCTATCCTGCTTTATCTAGGCCTCCAGTAGGACAATAAAGCGGTCATTAACCTGTTTGCGCAACTGGGCATACCATTACATTCTAATTGCGGTCTGTTAAATACAGTAGGACGTAATGGTATGACCAGTGCATGGCACGGGCAGAGGAGCTATGCCTGCATCGTCCGCAGCATGTTTCAACTGTAATATACTACCGAGATCCCTCTGCCACGATCAGGATCTGAGTTATCTGCAGTCCCGGCTATTTAACGCCTTAGATGCCATGGTCAATGGCGACCTCAATATCTAAGTGGCTTAAAAGGGGGGACTCCCACTGTCACTCCACCGGTAAACTGCATCAAGATTTCAGGGCACTGATCAGTTGCCATGGTCAATTGCGACCTCAATATCTAAGTGGCTTAAAAGGGGGGACTCCCACTGTCACTTCACCGGTAAACTGCATCAAGATTTCAGGGCACTGACGAGTTGCCAAGGCAAATGGGAGTCCAACAAATGCCCCCATGCTTGCCATGACTATATGCCTATTATGCCGTGCCAAAGGCATTGCCTAATAGATACCCTGTCAGTAGTATACTGACAGGCAATAATGCTTTGGTATACTGAGTATACCAAATCATTATATAAGTGATCAGTAGATCGCATTTTGAAATCCCCTGGTGGGATTAAAAAAATAGTTAGTCAAAGTTTAATAAAGTTAAAAAACACAGTAAAAAAATCAAAAACATTTTTTTTCTATAAAAAGCGGTTTATTTAGAAAAAGTGTTATAAACAAAAATACACATATATGATCGCGAAGATTATAGCGAGAAGTATAATAAAATCAACACAAACTTTTAACCACACAATAAAGAGTGTAAAAATACTCCAGAAAAGCAACTTCAAACTTGCTTTTTTTACATTTTTCCCCAAAAAATTCATAAAAATTTATAAATAAATTGTATGTACCCCAAAATGGTTCTATTAAAAATCATGACTCATGCCGCAAAAAACAAACATATACAGCTACATTGATGCAAAAATAAAAAAGTTGTGACTCTTAGAACGTGGAGACATAAAAATTATTTTATTTCCATGAAATGTCTTATTATTGTGTGAAAGTAGAAAAACATAGAAAAATATATACATATTTGATATCATTGTAATCGTATCAACCCATAGA
The DNA here is from genome assembly GCF_050947455.1 of Rhinoderma darwinii. Lineage (NCBI taxonomy): Eukaryota > Metazoa > Chordata > Amphibia > Anura > Rhinodermatidae > Rhinoderma > Rhinoderma darwinii. Next base: position 71,161,605 of record NC_134696.1, read on the forward strand.
TAAAGGTAACACGTTATTTATACCACACAGTAAACATCAAACATTTTAATCGCAAAAGACTATGGTGGAATTGCTGGGTTTTTTCCAATCCCCCAAAAATAATATATAAAGCTTTTTCCAATACATTATATGTGCTAAACCAGGGGTCTCAAACTCGGCCAGGTAAATGGGCCGCACATAGAAAAAATTTAAAATTGACGGGCCACATTACTTTAAAATTTGATACAATACAAAAGTATTGTTTTTTTACATCAATACGATTTTTATTGAGATTTTAAATTTTTTTCCAACAAAATGGCATATGAATAAAACAGTTGTCCTACGATCTCGGACCAATTCGAGAACATTATGTACACAAATAAAATATACATAATATACACACAAATAAAATACATATAAACAAATCTACAGTGTTATAGAAAACAAATATAAAAGTAAAGTGTTAAGCATTACATTACAGAAAATACTTTGAATCCATCCAAAGCTTCCAAGATCTTTAAAGCTTTAACCACTTAAAACAAAAGTGTCATTAATATTTTTTTTTATTAATTTATGTGTTTTTATTTAATAAAATATTATACTCACTTTATTTATTTTTTCACACACAATGTTTTTTTTTATTAACACTTTCTAACTTTACTGGGGGCTGCCATGTTTTATTTCATCTGTGTATGTGTCTTTTAACGACTTATACACAGATGGAATACGGCAGCTACGGTGCAAAGCACATAATGAACGGGACCCGTTCCTTATATCCTGTGTTTCTACTATCTCGCTCTGTACTGTGCAATCCAGTGCAGAGCGACCCAGCATAGAAGCTGGTTTGTAGGGGGAAATCCGGTGCCATTTTGAAGACCGGCCGCACTGCAGGTAAGGTGTGTGTGTGTGTGTCTCTCACGGTCCCCCCTCGTGAACCCACCTCACGACCCCCCCCTCTCGCAGCCCCCTTGCACACCTACTGTAATAACTGTGTGTGTATATGTGTGTATGTGTGTAGCAGATGTTAGGGATCTGCCAGGTACTTCATCTAGGTATACTCCTGGGATTAATCAATCCACACCTGAGGCCAGACCTGTTCGACTGACACCATCTCCCACCAACCAGGGTGGCAGGCTCAGGAGTGGGAGAGCCTATCGCGGCCTGGTCTGTCGGAGTTAGCTCCGCCCCCTGTCCTTTATTACCTGCCCTGTTCTCTCCCTCAGTGCTTGTAATTCTTTTGGATTCCTGGCCCCACTGCTGCTTGCTCCAGCCTGCTTCTGCCGTGCTTCTGCCTTGCTGCAGTTCTGCTTGACCTGCTTTGCTTTGCCCCTGGCTTGCTTCTGTCTCCTTGCCCGCTTGGGTGTACTCACTTCGTCCTGGTCCTGACTGTCCGTTCGCCGCTCCGTTTCCTCGTGGCGTTCCGTGGCTACTGCCCCTTCCCTTGCATGTTCCCTGTTTGTTTTCCTGTGCACTTAGACAGCGTAGGGACCGCCGCATGTCATGTCTTTCTGTTAACTCTATTTCTCCCCGGGAGGAGGTAAACACGCTTCCTGAGTTTGTTCAGGACTTCGCCGATGTGTTTTCTAAGGAGGCCTCCGAGGTGTTGCCCCCCCATAGAGATTACGATTGCGCTATCGATTTGGTGCCTGGTGCCAAGCTTCCTAAGGGGAGGATATTTAATCTTTCATGTCCTGAACGTAAAGCTATGAGGGAATATATCCAAGAATGCCTGGCCAAGGGTTTCATTCGCCCCTCGACTTCTCCTGTAGGTGCTGGCTTCTTCTTCGTGGGGAAGAAGGATGGTGGTCTTAGGCCGTGCATTGATTATCGTAACCTGAATAAGGTCACCGTAAGGAACCAGTACCCACTTCCTTTGATTCCGGATCTTTTTAATCAGGTTCAGGGAGCCCAATGGTTTTCTAAGTTCGATCTACGGGGGGCATATAACCTTATCCGCATCAAAGAGGGGGATGAGTGGAAAACTGCGTTCAACACACCCGAGGGTCATTTCGAATACCTGGTCATGCCCTTTGGGTTGTGTAATGCCCCTGCTGTCTTCCAGAATTTTATTAATGAAATTCTGAGAGATTACCTTGGTAATTTTCTTGTTGTGTACCTTGATGACATACTGGTGTTTTCCAAGGACTGGTCCTCCCACGTGGAGCATGTCAGGAAGGTGCTCCAGGTCCTTCGGGAGAATAATCTGTTTGCTAAGACTGAAAAATGTGTCTTTGGGGTACAGGAGATACCATTTTTAGGGCAAATCCTCACTCCTCATGAATTCCGCATGGACCCTGCCAAGGTTCAGGCTGTGGCGGAATGGGTCCAACCTGCCTCCCTTAAGGCGTTACAGTGTTTTTTAGGGTTCGCCAACTATTACAGGAGATTTATTGCCAACTTCTCGGTCGTCGCTAAGCCTCTTACGGACCTTACCCGCAAGGGTGCTGATGTCCTCCATTGGCCCCCTGAGGCCGTCCAGGCCTTTGAGACCCTCAAGAAGTGCTTTATCTCGGCCCCCGTGCTGATTCAGCCCAACCAAGAGGAGCCATTTATTGTGGAGGTTGACGCTTCCGAGGTGGGAGTGGGGGCCGTCTTGTCCCAGGGTACCAGCTCCCTCACCCATCTCCGCCCCTGTGCTTACTTCTCTAGGAAGTTTTCGTCCACGGAGAGTAACTATGATATTGGCAACCGCGAACTTCTAGCCATTAAATGGGCTTTTGAGGAGTGGCGGCACTTCCTGGAGGGGGCCAGACACCAGGTAACGGTCCTTACGGATCACAAGAATCTGGTTTTCCTAGAATCGGCCCGGAGGCTTAATCCTAGACAAGCTCGGTGGGCACTATTCTTTACCAGATTTAATTTCTTGGTTACCTATAGGGCTGGGTCCAAGAATATTAAGGCTGATGCTCTGTCACGTAGTTTCATGGCCAATCCTCCTTCTGAGAAGGATCCTGCTTGTATTTTACCCCCTGGTATAATCGTCTCTGCCACGGATTCTGATTTAGCTTCTGATATCGCGGCTGATCAGGGTGCAGCTCCCGGGAACGTCCCTGGGGACAAACTGTTTGTTCCCCTGCAATACCGGCTGAGGGTACTCAGGGAAAACCATGACTCCGCTCTATCTGGTCATCCTGGCATCTTGGGCACCAAACACCTCATTACCAGAAACTATTGGTGGCCTGGGTTGCCTAAAGACGTTAGGGCTTACGTCGCCGCTTGTGAGGTTTGCGCTAGGTCCAAAACCCCTAGGTCCCGACCTGCGGGCCTACTACGTTCCTTGCCCATTCCCCAGAGACCTTGGACCCATATCTCCATGGATTTTATCACCGATTTGCCTCCATCTCAGGGCAAGTCGGTGGTGTGGGTGGTAGTCGACCGCTTCAGCAAGATGTGCCACTTTGTGCCCCTTAAGAAGCTACCTAACGCCAAGAAGTTAGCTTCTTTGTTTGTGAAACACATCCTGCGTCTCCATGGGGCCCCAGTCAATATAGTTTCTGACAGAGGGGTACAATTTGTTTCCTTATTTTGGAGAGCTTTTTGTAAAAAGTTGGAGATTGATCTGTCCTTCTCCTCCGCCTTCCATCCCGAAACTAATGGCCAAACGGAAAGGACCAACCAATCCCTGGAACAATATTTAAGGTGTTTCATCTCTGACTGTCAATTCGATTGGGTCTCATTCCTTCCCCTTGCTGAATTTTCCTTGAATAACCGGGTCAGTAACTCGTCAGGGGTCTCCCCGTTTTTCTGTAATTTCGGGTTTAACCCAAGATTCTCCTCCGTCTCCCCTGGTTGTTCCAATAATCCTGAGGTAGAGGATGTTCATCGGGAACTGTGCACCGTCTGGGCCCAGGTTCAGAAGAACCTAGAGGCGTCCCAGAGCGCACAAAAGATTCAGGCGGATAGTAGACGTTCTGCTAACCCCCGGTTTGTCGTCGGGGATTTGGTCTGGTTGTCGTCCAGGAACTTGCGCCTTAAGGTCCTGTCCAGGAAGTTTGCTCCCCGATTTATTGGACCTTATAAGATCATTGAAGTCCTCAACCCTGTATCCTTCCGTCTGGAGCTCCCCCCATCATTTCGCATACATGACGTCTTCCATGCCTCCCTCCTTAAACGCTGCTCCCCGTCCTGGTCCCCCTCGAGGATACCTCCTGTTCCCGTTCTCACCCCTGAGGGGGTGGAATTCGAGGTGGCCAAGATTATGGACAGTAGGATGGTCCAGGGCTCCCTCCAGTACCTGGTCCATTGGAGAGGATACGGGCCGGAGGAGAGGACTTGGGTACCTGCCCATGATGTTCACGCTGGGGTATTGATCAGGAGGTTCCACCTTCTCTTCCCCACTAAACCGGGTCCCCTTAGTAAGGGTCCGGTGGCCCCTCATAAAAGGGGGAGTACTGTTAGGGATCTGCCAGGTACTTCATCTAGGTATACTCCTGGGATTAATCAATCCACACCTGAGGCCAGACCTGTTCGACTGACACCATCTCCCACCAACCAGGGTGGCAGGCTCAGGAGTGGGAGAGCCTATCGCGGCCTGGTCTGTCGGAGTTAGCTCCGCCCCCTGTCCTTTATTACCTGCCCTGTTCTCTCCCTCAGTGCTTGTAATTCTTTTGGATTCCTGGCCCCACTGCTGTTTGCTCCAGGCTGCTTCTGCCGTGCTTCTGCCTTGCTGCAGTTCTGCTTGACCTGCTTTGCTTTGCCCCTGGCTTGCTTCTGTCTCCTTGCCCGCTTGGGTGTACTCACTTCGTCCTGGTCCTGACTGTTCGCCGCTCCGTTTCCTCGTGGCGTTCCGTGGCTACTGCCCCTTCCCTTGCCTGTTCCCTGTTTGTTTTCCTGTGCACTTAGACAGCGTAGGGACCGCCGCCCAGTTGTACCTCGTCGCCTAGGGCGAGTCGTTGAAAAGTAGGCAGGGACAGGGCGGTGGGTAGATTAGGGCTCACTTTCCCTTCACCTCCTTCCGGCCATTACAGCAGAGCTGTGTGTGTGTGGCAGAGCTGTGTGTGTGTAGCAGAGCTGTGTGTGTAGCAGAGCTGTGTGTGTGTAGCAGATCTGTATGTGTGTAGCAGAGCTGTGTGTGTAGCAGAGCTGTGTGTATAGCAGAGCTGTGTGTGTAGCAGAGCTGTGTGTGCGTGTAGCCGCGCTGTGTGTGCGCGTAGCAGAGCTGTGTGTGCGTGCAGCAGAGCCTTGTGCGCAAGCAGTGTGCGCGCGCAGTGTGCGCAGCATATCTGTGTGTAGTGTTTCTGTGCAGTGTGCGCAGCAGGGCTGTATCCTATTTTTGTGCAGCGGAGAATGCACGGGCGCCACTGATCCCTCATAGCCGCTTATCAGCTGTTTTGAAGAATCAGCGGCGAGTACCCCCCCACACACACACAAATCCCCCCCACACACACAAATCCCCCCCAAACATGCAACTGTGCCACACAGGGTGCAGGGTGATTGTGGGGACCTCTAATATTTATTGTGGGGAGAAGACAGAAGTCGCTGTAGGGGAGTATAAATATTTATATTTTTCATTTTATTTTTGTTTTGTTTTGCAGGTTCCGCTGGACCTATTGGACATTTTTAATAAAATGGTTAACGAGGATTGTGTGGGGTAGTTTTTATTTCAATAAAACTATTTTCTTATGTCTCTGTTTTTTTTAATACTTTATTAGTGCCTTAGTAATGGCAGTTGTCTGTTTGACTATGTCCATTACAAAGGCAGGGCTTAGTGTTAGCCAGTAAAAAGCTAGCACTAAGCCCCCATTATTACCGCCACCAGGTAAGAGCCGGGTACGATCCAGTACCCGACCATCTATTGTGACGGCCGGGTACTGGGGCGGCCGCAGGCTTGTATTATTAGGCTGAGAAAGGGCCAGAAACCGTGAATTTTCCCATTCTGGTAATCCTCGGCTTCTGCTGCTATGTTGTATCTGGCTTGTTATGAAAATGGGGAGACCCCCACATAGTTTTTAAAAAAAATATTTAATTAAAAAATAACGTTGGGTCCACCCCATTTTTTATAACCAGCCAGATACAACATTGCAGCAGCAGCAGCAGCCTAGCATTACCAGGGTCGGTGTTTGGCCCTTCCCAGCCTAATAATACCAGCCTGTGGCTGCCCACAGTGCTCAAACTTCACAACAGATGGTCATGTACTGGATCGTACCTGGCTCTTCCCGATACCCCTGGTGGCGGTGGGTACTGGGGTAATAATGGAGATTAGTATTAGCCTTTTTACTAGCTAACATTAAGCCCGCCTGAGTAATGGACGTCGTCAAACAGACAACTGCCATTATCCAGGAGCTAATTAACTTTTTAAAAAACAGAGACTTAAGAAAATATTTTTATTGAAATAAAAACTCCCCCACACAATCCCCGCTTACCATTTTATTTAAAGAAAAACCGTAGTCCACCGAATCTACAATGTTGTCCAATAGGTCCAGCGGAACCTGCAAAAAAAATAAAGTTAGGTCTCAAGCACACTTCAGTGAAATGCTTCAGTGTGCTATCAGTTTTTTTTTAATGGATAGCAGACCCGTTCATTTCTATGGGACCATGCACAATTCCTTTTTATTTGTGGGGTTTTTGTGTGTGCTTTTTGCAAGTTTTTGGGCTCATAGTTAGGACTCCCACTGACCCTGGGAACATTTGGCACATTTTATGTAGCAAAGAATTGATCCAACGCTTCTTTTTTACGCAACACATTTCTTAAAAATGCTTGCGTATAAAACTACCGGCTTGTTTTCCCGTTATACATTTAAACCACTTATGTCACATTGTAACTCATATATTTTCATATCTTTTTATTTTTTATTTTACATATTTTTTGATCCATCTATTTAATTTGGTATGATGTTTGGTCATACAATTCTATATATATTTGGTGATATTTCACCCTAAAATCTCTGTGATTTGTGTGCACAGTGGGCTCCTAGGCATGCATTGGGTCCCCCTCTGTACACTCTTTTCACCTATATTATTGCTCGATGTGCTGTTGCCATAATTTTATCTGTCGGAACCAATGTTTGATCCATGATATATTTATATTCTGAAATGTTAAAATATGCTCTCATCCATAATATCTTTGTCATTTTGTAAATGTATATATTTTTTCTAACGGTCAATAGCGCTCCTGTATACATACCGCTTTCTATCTTTGGACATGGGCAACTGTGGTTGCCTTGCCCTTGTCCAAGATGGATGCGGTGGTCTGTGGTTGTTGTGCGCATGCGCGGGGCGGGGGGCCGTTCATGACGTAGTTCACGGCACAACATGGACTTGGGCTCTGTGCAGTTGCGCACTGCTCACTTAAGGACGCCGTGTACTGCGTGATTGAGGTGCCGCCTCTCCTCGTGCAGGTGCCAGCTGAACATCCTATGGACAAGTAAGTGTGGTACACTGCTCAGCTGTGTACCCCCTATTTAAATCCTCTGGTCATACTCTTCCAGCACCCCCTGACAAAGCCAGGTGCGAAACGTGCGTTGGGGTGTTCTGACACTGTTGTGGCAGTGGAATGGCTCATGGTGGGTTCTTGGTATGCGTATCTTGAGGTCTTAGTGACTTTTCTTTTCCATGACTGTTACCATACATTCTTTGTGGTCATACTTCAGGCATTTTCTGTGGTGATTGATATCAGTACATTTATACTCATGATACATATTTTATAGTCTTTGATATAGTATGCATAGTACTACCATTGTTTGCCCTGCCTTATATTCAACACTGTCTATTCTCTTTGTACTGTCTGTACATTGTTTTTATGGGTGGTAATTTTTAAAGTGTCTTGATCAACTGTGTTGTTTGTCTTCAATAAAGTCATTTTGTATTTTTCTAAGATACGTTTGATTTGGTCTTATTATAGCATGTAGGGATAACTTTTTGGTGTTAGGACTCCCACTGACCCTGGGAACATTTGGCACATTTTATGTAGCAAAGAATTGATACAACGCTTCTTTTTTACGCAACACATTTCTTAAAAATGCTTGCGTATAAAACTACCGGCTTGTTTTCCCATTGATGTAAATGGGAAGCTTAATCAGGCATTTGACACATTTTTCGCGTGTTTTTTTTGCACTGTTTTACGTGCAAAAGATTTGACTCGACATTTCTTTATTTATGCAACACGTGTGTAAAAAAGAGTGTTATATGTACTAAAGCACACTTTACCAATTATGTAAATTACAAGCGTAATCAAGCGTTTTTTGACCCGGGTTTTGGCATCTAAAATGCGCCAAAAAACCAAGTCAAATACACACCGTGTAAACATGTCAATTGAAAAGTCATTCACTTCACTTTCGTCATTGTTAGCTTTTTGGTGTGTCCTATAGCTTCTACCAGCTGCATTGTAAAAACTCTCCGAAAATGGGAGCCGGACACTGCTTAGCAATTTGAAGGCATCTTTTCCTGACTTTTAGCCAAAAATAGGGAGGGGGGAGATTCCCTCCCACATTTATAGAAGCTGTGAGTCAGGTTGCTTTACCTTATTCACCTTGCTATAATTCTAGGAAGTGTTTCCTCTGGTGGCCAACATAGGAAAACATGTCAAAATATTATTATTATTTTTTTTATTTTTTTTTAATGTATGTATTTTTATTTTTCCAAACATTACAGACAAGTGAACAAAAATTCAATTCAACAATTCAACAATATGTTCCATGGCAATAGCATCTCTGAACACTAATATCATTATGCTGCATAGAATGTAATCTTCAATTTGTATAAATTACTTCAAATGGTCCTAGTTGGAACACGGACAGAATTAGAGATCTTACCCCAAAAACAAAGGGAAAAAGTGTCAATATTCATAGGACATGTAACACACTAAATAAACCATAAAGAAGGGGGAAGGGAAGGATAGAGGGGAAGGGGGGGGGAGAGGATGGAAACGTGTATCCCCCATGGGTACCACGATTCCACACTGATACTTAAGGAATCATATCATGATTGGTGTCACACCAGACAGCTGATGTTCCAGATACCAAGTTGCGGAGCCAAAGCATGCAATTAGCTTTTGTTTTATATGAAGCGGTAAGAGAGGTATAAAATTCTCCCACAACTTTAAAAAAAACCTCAGTTTTGTGCTCTTTTCGAAGTGAGGTTTCCACCCAATCCATTCGGAAGACATAAGATATTTTTTCTAGGAAAATACGATGTGTGGGGGGTGTATTAATTATCCAAACCTGGAGAATAGCCTTCCTAGCAGCCGCAGAAACATAGTATAACAGTTTTTTTGTGATGTTTCGGGATAAAGAGCATGGAAGGTGGCAGTATCACAAAGAGACCCCACTTTTGGGTTGTGGGACATTGTATGGACAGGGTGTTTGACACAAAATATTGAATCTTTTGCCAAAAGTCAACAATAGTTGGGCATAACCAGAGACAATGCAATAAGTCTGCATGCAGTGCTCTACACTTTAAACACGAATGGTCAGTGGAATTACCCATGAGAAAGCCCATATAAGGGGACACGTAAGCCCTATGAGCTATTTTAAAAGACATCTCCCAGTACATGGCTGATGGGAGGTATTTGGCAGCCGTAGTTACTGATGATAGGATATCGTCATGAGTTATTTGATCTAAGTGGTCAACCCAGTAAGATACACCAGATCACGATTTAGCGTAGTCCAATGGCAGTCTAAAAACATTATAGTAGGTAGTTAGTGATTAGTCTTTTTCGGCATTGGTGAGATGGAGTTAAGTGACAGAAGAAGTCATCCCAGTCTTGATCTTGTAAGTGTCTAATGACCTTGTGAGCATAACTACAGGCCTGCATGTAATAAAATGGGTGTTGGTCCAAAAAATCATATTGAATACGTAGTTCATTAAATGAGTAGGGATGACGAGTGAGCATGTTAATTATCTGACTAATACATGTCAACCCCCTCCGAGCCCATCCACGAAAGACCACATGGGGATTGGCATTTTGGAAATCAAAGTTATGGATCCAAGGAAGGAGTAGGGAAAATCTAGGGTTTAAACCTAAGTGTTGTCTGACCTTGGTCCATGTCTTCCAGGAGGACATGACTTTAGCTCGTTGGTCAGGTGATAGAGCCGAGTAGGGAGTGTGTAAGAGGCATGTTAAGGAAATGGGCCTTGAAAATTGTTGATCTAATGTAGAATCAGTAAAGCAGGAGCTACCAGTTATCCAATCCCCTATCACTCGCAGTTGAGCTGCCATATTGTATAAGTGAATCTGGAGAAAATGAATCCCACCATGTTCACGGTGTTGCTGCAATATGCATAGGCTCACTCTTGGTCTCTTTTGGTTCCAAATGAAGCCTCGAAAGAGAGCATTCAGCCGCCTAACATCCACTGGTCTCAAGTATATAGGCAAGGATTGTAGTAATTAGACAAGAAAGTCTCACAGGACACATAAATATCTGGGTGGGAAGAAAAAGTCTCAACCACCCACACAGGTTGCTAGAGATAAGGACTCCAACAATGATATATATAAACTAGAGAAAAACATTACTATCAAATTTGAAAAAATAGAATATCTTTATTGTAAACAAAAAACAGAGAATCTAAAACAAGTCTGTTTCTGGATCGACGTTTACATGTACATTTTTCAGAAATATGTACAGACAATATATATAGCAAGAGAAGTCACATAGTTGTTATATCCCAATCAGGGATGTATCCACACAGGTTATGTCAGGACAAAAAGGGGAAGTAGAAAGCTCAAACTAGGAGCTGACAAGTAGTGAAAGTGACAGGTGCAGTGAGTATATATAAGACCCGACAGAACCTTAGTAGTGCACTTACCCATGATCAATGGCGTAGATTTGTGACCCAGAAGGTGAGGCAGCGCCCCTGACGCGCATTTCGCAAGTAGCTTTCTCAAGGGGTGCCATTTCCCTGTCGATACCCAGTTTAAATCAAAGACCGTAGTGGTCATGTGGTCTGTTCATGGCCAATCAAATGCTGGTCAAAACGGCGCATGAGCGTGATTTCAGTGAGGATGCGAGAATACCGCCGCCGGGCGTCATCGCTCATCCGCGCATCCGCGAATCCCAGGATGCGTCACCAGGGAAACAGTGCAGATGCAGAGAGCGATAGCTGATGGCCAGCGGGGGGAGTGCGAGTCCCACATCACTGCTCATGTGCTACCCCAGCACAGATACAGGACATGGGTAAATGAAGGTACGTTCCCACGATCGGTACTACCTCGTTCAACGAGGTTTCCCCCTTTGTCCATCTGCCCACAAGTGGAGATTTTCACGAGATTAGTGATAAACGATTTCAAGCAAATCTCAATTAACAAGCAACATGACAACTTGACAGCTTCCCAACGGACAGCTCTGAAAGAACTACAGTCATACGATGACGTTGTATATAAGGCAGCGGACAAAGGGGGTAACATTGTTATTTGGCCCGTTACGCTATATGAAAAAGAGGTATTTAGGCAGCTTAGAGATAAACATACCTATTACAACAGCTGGTCCGGCAAAAATCAAGCCCTCATAGTACTATATCGACGGTAAAATAAAGACGTTATGGCTTTTGGAAGGTGGGGAGGAAAAAATTAAAATGAAAATCTGAAAAAGGGCTGCGGCGGGAAGGGGTTAATTCATTTTTTTCTGTAACTCAAAAGGTTTTACCAGAGAAACGCAACTCAGTATTTATTGCCCAGATTCTGCAGTTCTTCTGCAGAAATATCCCAAATTTGGCCCCAGTGTGCTAATGTTTCGAAACACAGCCCTCTGAAGCAAAAGAGTACCTAGTGGATTTTGGGGCCTCCAATTTATAAGAATACTAGTCCTTCTTAATGAATTAGAATATCATCATAAAGTTAATTTATTTCAGTAATTCAATTCAAAAAGTGAAACTCATGTAATATATAGATTGATCTATTTCCAGCATTTTTTTCTTTTAATGTTGTTGATTATGGCTAGCAGTTAATGAAAACCCCAAATTTAGTTTCTCAGAAAAGTAGAATATTATATAAGCCCAATTTCAAAAATGATTTTTAATACCGATATGTTGGCCTACTGAAAAGTATGTACAGTATATGAACTCAATACTCGGTCAGGGCTCCTTTTGCATGAATCGCTGCATCAATGCGGCGTGGCATGGAGGCGATCAGCCTGTGGCACAGCTAAGGGGTTATGGAAGCCCTGGTTGCATTGATAGCGGCCTTCAGCTCACCTGCATTGTTGGTCTGGTGTCTCTCATCTTCCTCTTGACAATACCCCATAGATTCTCTATGGGGTTTAGGTCAGGCGAGTTTGTTGGCCAATCAATCACAGTGATATATTGATACCTTTAGCAGTGTGGGCAGGTGCCAAGTCCTGCTGGAAAATTAAATCAGTATCTCCATAAAGCTTGTCAACAGAGGGAAGCATCAAGTGCTCTAAAATTTCCTGGTAGACGGCTGCGTTGACTCCGGACTTGATATAAAACAGTGGACCAACACCAGCAAATGACATGGATCCCCAAACTATCACTGCCTGTGGAAACTTCACACTGGTCCGAAAGACACTTGGACTGAGTGCCTCTCCACTCTTCCTCCAGACTTCTTTCTCCACTCTTCCTCCTTTCCAAATGAAATGCAACATTTACTTTCATCTGAAAACAGTACTTTGAACCACTGAGCAACAGACCAGTCCTTTATCTCCTTAGCCCAATTAAGACGCTTCTGACGTTGTCTCAAGGAATGCGACAGTTGCAGCCCATGTCCTGGATACGTCTGTGCACGATGGCTCTTAAAGCACTGAATCCAGCCGCAGTCCAGTCATTGTGAATTTCCCCCAGATTCTGGAAAGGCCTTTTCTTGACAATCCTTTCAAGGCTGCGGTTATCCTTGTTGCTTGTGCACCTTTTTCTACCACACTTTTTCCTTCCTCTCAACTTTCCATTAATATGCTTGGATACAACACTCTGTGGACAGACAGCTTCTTTAGCAATGTCCTTTTGTGGCTTACCCTCCTTGTGGAGGGTGTCAGTGACTATCTTCTGTATAACTGTCAAGTCAGCAGTCATCCCCATGATTGTGTATTCTACTGAACCAGACTATTGGACCATTTAAGGGCTTACAAAACCTTTGCATGTGTTTTGTGTTGATTAGCTGATTAGAGTGTGACACCATGAGTCTACGATCTTGAACTTTTACCCAATATTAAAATTTTCTGAGAGACTAAATTTTGGGTTTTCATTAACTGTTAGCCATGTTCATCAACATTAAAAGAAAAAAAAGCTGGAAACAGATCACTCACTTTTTACAAGGAAAAAAGAAGAGAAAGCACCCCAACATTGAAAAGCAATTGCTCCCGATTACAGCATTACCCCACATGTAGTAATAAACTGTTGTTTGGACACACAGCAAGGCTCAGAAGGAAAGAAGCACCTATTGGCTTTCGTAGCTCAAGTTTTGCTGGAATGATTTTCGGGTACCATTTCGCATTTGCAAAGCCCCTGAGGGAACAAAACAGTGGACACCCCCCAAAAGTGACCTCATTTGGGAAACTAAAGCCCTCAAGAACTTATCGAGTGGTATTGTGAGCATTTAGAACGCACAGGTTTTTTGGGGGGAATTTAGTGGAATTAGACAGTGAAAATGAATAGCAACATTTTTTCCACTAAAATGTTGACATTGGGAGTTGTTATGGTTCTTAACCATAAGGCTACTTCTCTTGCTCCTCTTTTAACCCATGTAAAAACTAAATAAAAATTGTGGTCTAAACTGCCTCTGTCGGTGGCAGGCCGCATTAACCTTATTAAGATGGTCATTCAGCCTAAATGTGTGTACCTCTTACAGCATATGCCGGTTTCAGTTCCCGTGTCTTATTTTTGCGTTTTTTACGTTTATATGGGGCTCTTCCAGATCCAAACTTAAATTGGATACCCTACAGCATCCCAAAGTAGATGGTGGAATGGCTTTGTCAGATCTCTTCCTGTAGTACCTGGCGGGCCAGTAGCGGGGACTGCATCAACTCACATGATGGCTTTCCTGGTGACTGGTAATAGTCTAATTAGTTACCTAGAATACCCTCAATTTACTCAATCAACTGAGGTTCTTCCTCTGCATAGAGTATCATTGATGGTATGGCGAGCTTCCAAGACCATGTTGCATTTTAGGGATACTCTTCCAGATTTACCTTTGTGGCATAACCCTACTTTGCCATCCTTATTAGCCGTACCCGATCCTAAGTTTTGGCAGAGGCAGGGAGTGAAGACAGTGGGAGATGTGTTTAGGGGGGGTCATTTCTAACTTTGCTTCAGTTGCAGGAACTACATGGTCTCCATCGTTTACAATGGTACCGTTACTTTCAGCTCCGCCATGCTTTTCACTCTCAATTCCCACCTCGTACTGTAGTTATATCTGTATACCCTCTGATAGGCATATTAAAATCCCAGGGTCCAAAGGGGCTCATATTTGCATTGTACACTCATTTATTATCGGAGAAAGTGTCCTCCACACCTTTGCTGGTATTTGATAGGTGGTTATTACAAATCCCGAATCTTACTCCTGACGGTAAAATTGATGTCTTCAGTTCTCATTTAACAGTCTTTCCGATAATAAACTGATTCGGTTGTATATTATTCATCAGGCATATTTAACACCTGTCAAACTACAAAGAATGGGCAGAATGTCCACCTCGGCATGTCACAGATGTTATGGTTTGGAAGCGGATTTCTGGCACCTTATGTGGGATTGCCCTTACATCTCTACCTTTTGGTCACATGTCTTTAACTTTCTCACATCCCTTTTACCAATCCATTTGCTTCTTTCTCCCAAAATTACATTGTTGGGTATTTTAGATGAAGATCAATGGCCACATTATACATGCATATTTTTGAGAGAGAGTCTTTATTTTTGGCTAGGAAAATTATAGCTATACATTGGATGGTGTACAGGCTGCCATCACTTTCACAATGGAAGACACTGGTAAATGTCATCGTACCCTATGAAAAATTGGTGCATCAGCATAGGGGCTGTCCTGATAAGTTCCAGAAGAATTGGGGCTGCTGGTTGGACACTACTGATTCTATTGATACGGAAAACTCTTGATGAGGTCCTTAAGAGTTATTATGATGCTATTTTCTTATCTATTCTCATGGTATGTCCTGTTCTCTGTTTGGGCATGTACTTCCGGGGGGCACAGACGACGTGTTTTGTTCTTTCTGTTAATAAGGATTTATTACTGTAACAATCTTTGGAAATGTTGCTCTTGCACTTAGAATGTTTCTAATCTCTCTGCTATGTTCTATCCTCTGATATGTGCATTGAAAACTTATGTCGTTATGTATATTTATCCTGTTTGCAACACTTTAAATAAAACAACTGGCAAAGAGATGCGTGCCAGCGCTCACTGATCCATGGCTGCGGCCGTCAGGTGGGGAGTGAACCTGATAGCCCGTGGACATGAACATTACAGTATCCCCCTTCTTACACCCCCTCCTCTTGGGGCCAGAGCGAGAGAGAAACTTCTTCAGGATGGTAGGAGCATTGAGGTTTTCCCCTGGCTCCCAAGACCTCTCTTCAGGAACAAACCCCCTCCAATCCACAAAATAAAAGGTTCTTCCACCCAATCTCTTGGTGTCCAGGATCTCCTTAACCTCAAATGTATCTGATGAACCGCTGGGTGCCACTGCAAGGCTAGGAATCTTGGAGTAGCGGTTCAGGTCCACAGGCTTCAGAAGGGAGAGTTGGGGATCTTGAGCACAGGAGGCAGCCGAAGCTTGTAGGAGACAGGGTTGATCTGTTGCAAGATCCCGAAGGGTCCGTGGAACCTGGGAGCAAACTTGTATGATGGCACCCTCAGCCAGATATTTCGGGAGGACAGCCAGGACTTGGTACCTGGAGAAAACTGGGGAGGTTCTCTTCTTGTGTCTGCCTTATGTTTCATGCGGTCCACCGCCAGCAGAATGGAGGATCGGGTCTGCTGCCAGATCTGCAGGAAGTCCCTAAAAGCAGAATCAGCTGCGGGGAGTTCGGACATAACGGACACCGGGAGAGGAAGTTGTGGGTGTTGGCCGTAGACGATTAAGAACGATGTATTTCTTGTGGATTCGCTTGTATGATTATTTTACGAGAATTCGGCCCAAGGAAGAAGCTACACCCAGTCATCATGCTGCTTGGAAATGAAGTGTCGTAGGTAGTTCTCCATGATTTGATTGATCCTCTCGACTTTACCATTGGAGTGAGGATGGTAGGCGGAGGAAAAGTCCGTAACAAAGTCCATTGCTATTTGCTGCCAGGGAGCATCGGTTACAGGCAGCGGCTGGAGCAGGCCAGCAGGTTTGGAGTGAGCAACCTTGTTAGCTGCGCACACCGAGCAGGATGAAACAAAGTCCATGATGTATTTGGGCAGCGTGGGCCACCAGAAATGACGGGCAATCAGGTCTTGGGTCTTACATGTACCTGCGTGACCTGTCAGTCTGGAGCTGTGTCCCCAGCGGAGGATTCTCCCTCTGTCTGCCAGGTGCATAAAAGTCCTCCCAGGAGGGATGTCTCTAACTTGCAGAGGGTTGACTGAGACAATGCAAGACGGGTCAATAATACTTTGTGGAGACTCCATGGTGTCCTCTGTCTCGAATGACCTGGACAAGGCATCGACCCTCACTTTCTTGTCGGCCAGACCGTAGTGGAGCTCAAACTGGAACCGGGCAAAGAACAACAACCACCTGGCCTGACGAGGGTTCAGCCGTTGGGCCATCTGGAGATAGGATAGATTCTTGTGGTCAGTGAAAATCAAGATAGGATGAACTGCGCCCTCTAGAAGATGTCTCCACTCCTCCAGAGCAAATTTGATGGCGAGTAACTGCCAATCTCCAATCTAGTAGTTGCGTTCTGTGGAAGAGAAGAGCTTAGAGTAATAGTCACATACCATTGTTTTGCCCTTGGAACCTCTCTGGAACAGGAGTGCACCAGCACCAATAGAGGAGGCGTCCACCTCCAACGTAAACTGTCGAGATACATCTGGATGATGGAGGATAGAGGCTGACGTGAAGGCACTCTTCAGGCTATTAAATGCGGATTCAGCCTCTGGAGTCCACACCTTGGCTTTCATGCCTTTCTTGGTGAGGGTGGAAATAGGAGATGTCAGTGAGGAGAAGTTTGGAATGAACTGTCTGAAGAAATTGGCGAATCCCAGGAAATGCTTTATGGACCTCAAGCCTTGAGGACGTGGCCATTCCAGGACGGCCTTTACCTTCTCAGGATCCATCTTGAGGCCTTGATCCGAGATGATGTAGCCCAGGAAGGGTAGAGCATTTCTCTTGAATACGCACTTCTCCAACAGGTTATTCTCCCTTAATTGCAGCAAAACTTGACGGACATGTCTCTGATATGTCATCAGATCTGCAGAAAAAATCAAGATATCATCTAGATAGACCACAACACAAACAGAGGAGGTCATGTAAGATATCATTAACAAACTCCTGGAAGACCGCAGGAGCGTTACATTGGCCGAAGGGCATTACTAGATATTCATAGTGTTCTTCACGGGTGTTAAATGCCGTCTTCCATTCGTCACCCCGGCGAATCCAGATTAGGTTATAAGCCCCTCAGAGGTCTAGCTTAGAAATTTTTTGGGCTCCTCGTATGCGGTCAAACAGTTCTGAAATCAATGGCAACGGATATCTATTTTTTACTGTGATCTGTTTGAGATTCCGGTGGTCGATGCAGGGTCGCAGAGAACCATCCTTTTTCTTGACGAAGAATAACCCGGCTCTTGCCGGAAAGGAGGACTTCCGTATGAAGCCCCTCTCCAGATTCTCCTAAAGATAGGTGGACATGGACTGAGTCTCTGGCAAGGAGAGAGGATCTACCCTACCACGACGAAGGGAAGCACCAGGAATCAGCTCAATAGGACAGTCATACGCCCGGTGTGGGGGCAGCGTCTCAGCCTCCTTCTTGCTGAAGACATCCGAGAACATAGAATAATGTCAAGGCAATCCTGCCAAGGACTGAGGCAGAGGTGGCTGGGCCGGATGAAACTGTACCAGGCAGCGGTTGAGGCACTCGGGGCCCCACTGGAGGACCTCTCCAGAGTTCCAGTCCAGTACTGGGACATGTAGTCGGAGCCACGGCATGCCCAGCAGCACAGGGTTGACAGCCTTAGACAGGACAAAGAATGAAAGAAGCTCGGAATGGAAGGCTCCCACTTGGAGCTTCAGTGGCTTGGTCACAGCTACAACCGTGTCTGGCAGAGGTAGTCCATTCACAGATGCAACCATCAAAGGCCTCTCAAGAGGGGTTGTGGGCAACTGGAGAAGATATACCAGGTCTCTCCAAATTAAGTTAGCTGCGGATCCAGAGTCCAGATAAGCCGAGACCCGGTGCATTTTTTCGCCGGACACTATGATCAGGGGGATGGACAATTTAGAAGAAAGTCCTTATTCACCCAAGGTTTTCTCTCCAACCAACCCTAGGCTCTGGGACATTTAGGGGCACAGACTCACAAGATGGCCTTCGAGGGCCGCAATACAGACAGGAACAAGAAGTGCGTCTGTGTTGTCTCTCCTGGGTAGACAGCTTGAAATGGTCCATCCTCAAAGACTCCTTTGGAGGAACAGCTGATGAGGACAGCAGGGATTGTTGCAAAGTAGGAGCCGGGCTAGGAGTCTCCCTCCCGACGTGCCCCTTGGAACCATTCTCGAAACCTTATGTCAATCTGGCGGCCAGAAGGATGAGGTCATCCAGGGTGGATGGCAGATCTCGGGCGGCAAGTTCGTCCTTAATCTCAGGGGACAGGCCCTGCCAGAATGTAGCCACCAAGGCCTCATCATTACACAACAACTCTCCCGCCAGGGTGCGGAAGTGAATGGCGTACTCGTCCACGGCAGTGTCTCCCAAACGAAGGTTCAGCAAGGAGGCAACTGCCGACGAGACTCGTCCAGGCTCCTCAAAACACTGTTTGAAATGTCCGTAGGAACCCCTGGAAGTCACGGGTCTCTGGCCCCTGACTCTCCCAGATAGGGTTCGCCCATGCTAGGGCCCTGCAGTGAGGAGAGAGACGATGAAAGCGACCCTTGCGCCTTCAGTAGAAAATGCCCTAGCATACAGACTGAAGTGGGTCTGGCACTGGTTCAAAAATCCCCTGCAGGTTTTCGCGTCTCCATCATAGCGATGTGGGGCCGGCAGAGAAAATCGGGGCAGGAGGCACTGGCAGGAGGTGTAGTCGGAGGGTCTGTACTGCCAGGAGATGTAGTTGGAGGAAAAGCAGCTTGCATATCCAGTCGATGTGCAATAATGTTCAATACCGGGAGGAGTTGGTTCTGTCGAGACCGGAGGTCTAGCATATCCGCCCACATCACTTGTGACGTCATCATGGCCTTGGATTGACCAGCGGAGTCCACGGCCTGAGCGTACTGTCACGTTGGGTGAGTGGACCCACTGGGCCGTACCACCTTAACGGTATGGTCAAAGTCTATAGTTCAAATAGGTGTACATGTGGCAACATCGGACAGCAGCAAGACATGCTTGGATGAGACTTTGGCAGCAGGCAGGCACCAGGCGTGGTGTAACAGGACAGGCTTAATACTTAGCGTAGCGCGACTCCAACTCTATACGGCACAAGTAGCAGGAACGGGAACACTGGGAACTAGGAAACACTAAGAGATCATTTGCCGAAACAAACATAGGTAAACAACAACAACGCTCAGGCAATTCAGGAAGGGGCAGAGCCCTTCTTATAGTCCAGGGTGATCATGGGCTAATTTGGCGTCAGATTCAGGTGCCCTTTAAGAGCGGGCATGAACGTGCACGCGCACCCTACGGGACCCGGCTGAGTGAAGCGTCAGGAGGGGATGGAACCTGACGGTCCGCGGCCATGGGCAATACATAGACCATGTGTAGCTATTCTGTTAGGCCATGCTCATAATCAAGGAACACGATTTTTGGCCCGTGCTTCCATAAAAGTATGGGAGCACGGCCCATAAAAGGAAAAGAACGGACTTGTTCTATCTTTTGATGTACACTTCTACGGCCCGGATACCTTCCCGTAAAAAAACTGGAAGGTATCCGTGGAAAATAGACGTGAATGGATCCGTAATTGCGGACCGTAATTACGGTCCGCAATTACAGATGATTTTTACGGTCTTGTGCATGGGGCCATATAGTTGGTTATGGCATAATGGTATAGTATAATCTATGAGTCATTCATACTGAACTGTTTGATGCTTTAGGCCCTGTTCACACTGAGTTCTCTTGGCGCAAATTTTGCAGCAGTTTTCGCGGCGTGTTACGGTCGCAGTAATTGAGCAACGTGGGCAAAAAACGCTTTCTCTGCCTCCCATTGATTTTAATGGGAGATCAGATGCGAAACCTCTTTCTTGCCGCCTTTTTTACCACAAGCAGCTATAAGCCGACACAGAGAAAAACACCTCAGCCTCCCATTGAAATCAATGGGAGGATGTTTCAGATGTTTTTTGCCGCTTATTCCAATGCGGATTCCACCTCAAAATCAGCGTAAAAAAACTCTGTGTGAACTGGCCTTTAGAGTATTCTGACGCGATTTTCTTTTTTGTTCAAAAAAATATGGAAACCTTAGGCAACAGATCTGTCATAGTGGTCATGGCCTTGCAGTAAAAGAAGCCATGAAGCTGGTGTGAACAGAGCCTTAGGCTCTGTTTACGCTGTTAACAAAATACAGCTGAAAATACGGAGCTGTTTTCAAGGGAAAACAGCTCCTGATTTTCAGATGTTTTCTTAATCAAAGTAGCGTTTTTCGCAGCGTTTTTACGGCCGTTTTTGGAGCTGTTTTTCTATTGAGTCAATGAAAAACGGCTGCAAAAACTGTTCAAGAAGTGACATCTACTTATTTTTACGGGGCGTGTTTTCATGCGCCGTTTTTGTAAAATGAGGCGTAAAAAACCGCTCGTCGGAACAGAACGTTGTATTTCCCATTGAAATCAATGAGCAGATGTTTGTCGGCGTTCTGCTTCTGACTTTTCAGCCGTTTTTCGGGACGTTTACGGCCCGAAAAACGGCTAAAATAGCCCGTGTGAACATAACCTTAGAGTTGTTTTCTGTTGGCCTATTGTTTGGTGCTGCATAGAATGTCCCTGCGCTCCATGCTAATTTTGCTTGGAGGTTTTCACACAGCAAAGCCATTCCATGCGTTTTGTATAATATGCATTCATTTTGCAAGTTTCCGCATGTGTTTCGCTTGACAGTGTTTAGATCTCTCTCATTCTGCACATATTCTGCTGTCTCAGAGTCTCACACAACTTATTTTCTGGAGTAAAACGCTCGTATTACACTCCAAAATACACTTGGAATATGCCTGCAAACAGTTTCCAATTGTATTCAATGGGAAACACACTGTGTTGTTCATATGAATAGTATTTTTAGGATATGTTCACGCAGCTTATTTTCAGGCATATTTTGAAGCGTAAAACACTTGTATTATGCTTTAAAATACACTTGATATACGCCTGAAAACTGTTTCCCATTGATTTCAGTGGGAAATACACTATGTAGTTCATATGAGGTGTATTTTTACCACTGCTGAATGTAAAAAAACGCCTCATAAAAATAAGTTTTGTAAAAAAGAAGTGACATGTCACTTCTGAAAGCTTTTTACAAGTTGCTTTTGTATTGACACTACAAAAAACGCTTTGAAATCAGTCGCATATTTTTTTGCCTCATATGTGTCAACATACTCTCAGACTTCCACACTCATAGTACCAAAGAACAAAATTTAAACGTTTTCAGGAGCCTTTATTTTTTTAGGTGAGAGAAGATTGGCCTCTTCTGCAGCTGGTGATATTATGGCTGATCATAGTAGTGTAATATGTTAGGGAGAGACCCCAACCCTTATTTGTGTTTTTTGCCAGTAATGGCAATGTTATTGGCACTGTCGTTTCAACAACTTTACACAAATCAATAGTAGTAGCAAATATAAGAAACTTTTAAATATATCTTATTCATAAAAAATGCCTCTTTCTCCACTTTTTAGCCCCCCCCCCCCACACACACACACCTTATAATCCCTTGTTACTATTTATTCTCTCTGAATTCACTGCTAAACTCGTTTTAAGAGATATTATGGACTAACAGCTCACTAAAGAATCAGGATATATGCTGCCCATAGAAGTCTAACGAGTGGTGATGGGAAGAGGAGCAGAGTGATAAAGACACACAGGGAGACGTTGCTGCAGCTTCTAGAAAGTGTTTTATCTCACCTCAATGCTGGATACACAGCTGCACTGCTCATTACTGCTGTATAATGTCGTCCATGATGCTGATGCTTCTGAGGGTGTGCTACAAAAATATTGGGGATCAGGATGTTCTCTTTCCTATGTGTGCTGTGTATGGCAGTCATGACAGCAGTTTGGCTAGCTCAGAGAAAACCAAGAATTAGACATAGTGCCTGCAGAGGAGAAAACCTCTAAAAAAAAAATAATGCAGGACACAAGTCACACAATGGCCAAAAACAGTGTACACACATGTATATGTACACACATATGACAGCTTATTCTGAAAAAGCACCTGAAATGACACAGTACAGTTTAACCACTTCCTGACCAGAAGCTTTACCCAACTTCCTGACCATGCCCATTAACAAGTTTTAGCCATGTGCTAATTTAAAAGCAAATTGTTGTTCTATTATTTTTTCAACCTGCATGTATTTGGTCTTGTTTTTCTCAGAACATATTCGGCTTCATTGTTGTGTAAAAAAATAATAGATATATTTAACTTTTTTTAAATACGGAAGGAAAAATGGAAAACAAATGTGAATAAGTGATTTTATGTAATGTTTTTTTTACATCTGGTGTATGCCACTGGGTTAACACACCTGAATACATATTTGGCAACTCCTGACGACTTCAACGATACCAAATATGTGTGCATTTCTTACACTCTGGGTGCAAAGCGGAACCTCCAATGAATGGTGCACAAACTGGCTTTTGGAGAGCAATTTTCCAATGCTGGTTTGCTGACACAATATGACCATTACAGATGTTGTGACGTTTCCAGTCCACAAAAAATGTATGGCCTATGCTCAAGGTATTCATTTAATGAAATATCAAAGACAGTTGTACTATGCAGCTCCTTACAGTTGGCGCGCAAGAGCCGCTGGGGAGATCAATGTGATCGCTGTAACAGGTTGTCATAGCGATCACATGACCGGAGACCACACTGAGTGGTTGCCAGGTGAAAGCTCCATTATACAGCTGTCTATAGACAGCTGTATCACAGAGCTCCCCACAGTCGGCGCGTAAGTTGTGATTGGTTGTCACAATGATCACATAACTAGAGACCACACTGAGTGGTCTCCGGTTGAAGCTCTGTGATACAGCTGTCTAGAGACAGCTGTATCACGCAGCTAAATGCTGCCGGGGAGCAGGAAACCTGCTAATTTTGAAGGATGTTTTGGAACGTCATTGCAGAGTCAATTGCGGGTCACCTGGACATGTATAGTCTATGGGCAGTCCGTATGGTATGGTTACTTATATACACTGTGCGGTAACATCGTTAGGCCAAGACTGGGTCCTGTAGCGAGTTGCGGGTAAGGGTCCTCCCCATGATATTGTGGGTGAGTTGTGTGAGCAGTGGTGTACACCGTACAGGCGGAAGCCAAGTGGGCAGTAAACAAGAAGTCAGCCATTTACGGTCTACTAAGCCTGTATTTTTAGGTCCAAGCTCTGTATCAGGGAGGGGCACCCTTGGCTCTGTCCATGGAACAGATCAAGCCAGCCATCATCTACTTGCCTGAATGCCTTTTATCATTTTTACCTGCCAGCGGGCATTGTTCACCTGTGGGCATTGTGCAGGAAGGCACAACAACTTAAAGAGCATGTCAAGATGAAGTCAATGCATTTTGGGGAATATCTCCTTCTTTAGATGAATGAGATAATTAAACTGAAGAAGGGGAGATTCCTCGAAATGTATTATGAAATTGAGATATAATAAAGTGTTCCTCATCAAAAGTAAAGGTTTTTAAGAGGGTCATACCAGTCCAATCCTTTTTCTCCTGCTTCATTCATCAGTGATGAAAATGTATTACATGTAAAAGATTTCCATAAATCAGAGTTTTTACCTCTTATCAATGGTAAAAATTATCTTTTACACGTAATATATTTGCATCAAGTCTCGAGCACACAGTCTGCAAATGTTTCTTGACATTATGTTTATTTTGAATCACTTATTGCTATAAGAAGCAATCTATCACCAAAATAAAACACACGGCAACAAATTAACAATTGGGCTAGGCACATCAACAACCGTTCATTTTCCCTCCATATCACATTAGTAGAAGTGCCATATAATCGATTACTTACAAGAAAGAACAGAATCATGTACTGTCAGGGATCATTACTATGTATATTGTTTGAAAAATATTATCCTCACACATATGTATATACATTTCAGTTTTTTGTGTAATATACTGATATATATAACAAGTTCTTTGTTCATGTCGGACACACCTATGGAAGACACCGCCCCCTGGAATGCAAGAAGAGTGAGTCTGAGAAACTGGTGGGGGCGTGGGCACTCCCACATCTCTGGGGAGGAGGCATGTGTCTCTTTCTGTGTTTCTTTGTTCTGAATAAAAAGTTTTCAGTCTTCCTCCTGGCTGAGAGAGGGAAGCTGTACCAAACATCTCTGTGTGGTGTACTTCTCTCCAGGCATGCCTTCAGCTTTCAATTTACAGAGGTGGTTATTCGGTGTGAAATACGGACTTGACAGTACTACCCACAAGTATGGTAAAACTTGAAAGTTTCTTTTTACCAATTAAAAATGTATTTGCAAAAGACATGAGGTATATTATGAAAAAAATTCCAAACAAAACAACAGATGTGAAAAAGGATGAGACTCTTGATCCAATATATCATATATCCCTTGGGATAGAGGATATCACATAGCGATATCATTGAACAATTAGCTAACTGTGTCCGTTCTGCTCTCTACCCTGTGTAGTGTGATACCACTATGTTTGCATTGATTTAGAACCAAAATATGTGAAAAAGGTACATTACCGATGGTCTCAAATCCTTACACCAAGGTCTCAAATCACACCAGGTCGCGCCCCCAATGCAAATTTTGTGTCCAGTAGTTGAAACAGTCTGGAAGGATTAGCAAGAGTAGTCGAATAACAGTCCAGGTTTGGTACACAGATAAGCTGTAACAGTTTGTCGCATGAGGCCGGGTTCACACTAGCGTGTGTGTTTTGCGCAAGCACAAAACGCGGCATTTTGCGCAAGCACAAAACGCAGTGTTTTGCATGCTAATAAGGCACTTAACATCTCCGTGTGTCAGCCCCGTATGAAGCGCGGCTGCGTGATTTTCGCGCAGCCGCCATCATTATGACACTCCGTTTGGATGTTTGTAAACAGAAAAGCATGTGGTGCTTTTCTGTTTCCATTCATAGTTTTACAGTTGTTGCGCGAATCACGCGCATCCCACGAAAGTGCTTCCGTGTGGTGTACGTGATTTTCACGCACCCATTGACTTCAATGGGTGCGTGATGCGTGAAAAATGCACAAAGAACGGACATGTTGTGAGTTTTTCGCAGCATAATCACGCTGCGTAAAAATCACGCAATTGTCTGCATGGCCCCATAGACTAATATAGGTCCGTGCGACACGCGTGAAAATCACGTGCGTTGCACGGACATATATATCCCGTTCGTCTGAATAAGCCCTAAGGCAGAGATGTGGTCAGAAACAATCCAAGTGTGGTACACAGACAAACAGCAACAGTTTGAAGCATAAGGCTGGGTTCACACGACCTATTTTCAGACGTAAACGAGGCGTATTATGCCTCCTTTTACGTCTGAAAATAGGGCTACAATACGTCGGCAAACATCTGCCCATTCATTTGAATGGGTTTGCCGACGTACTGTGCAGACAACCTGTCGTAAAAATACAGCCTCGTCAAAAGAAGTGCAGGACACTTCTTTCAGATGTAATTTGAGCCGTTCTTCATTGAACTCAATGAAGCACAGCTCAAAATTTACGGCTGTCAGAGAAGCCTCGCAAAATGCGAGGAGGAGCGTTTACGGCTGAAACGAGGCAGCTGTTTTCCCCTGAAAACAGTCTGTCATTTCAGACGTAAAAGCCTGCTACCGTGTGCACATACCCTAAGGAAGAAACAGGGTCAAAAGCAATCCAAGTTCTGTATACAGATAAACAGCAACAGTTCATAGCATAAGGCAGCAAAGCAGCAATAAGCTAGTCTATGGGTAGAAAGCTCAGTAACCTGGCAAGGAGGAATTGTAAGGACGAGGTTAATGTTGAAGATCAGAGGGTTTGGCTAGAAAGACATAAAACAATATTTTGGTGAAACCGGTTATAAAAACATGAAACACCAAGATCATGTCCACAAAGTTCTAATTAAAGAGTATGGGCAAAACCCTACATCACAACCTCATAAACAGCATGTATTAGCCCTTATAAGGGCTTGTCCACACACAACAGAATTGCTGCATAAAAAGGCAGACATTCCGCTGCGGCAAAAACGCAGAAAATGGTGCCTATTTTGCGGCGTTTTTTCACAATGTTAGGAGATGGAGCCATCTCCTCTGAAAAATGCAGCAATTCTGGCCACGTTCCGCAGCAGGAATTGACATGCTGCGGCATGAAAAATACGCACTGCAGGTCAATTTCTGCTCTGAATTTTACGCAGCATGTGGATGAGATTTGATTAATCTAATCCACTATGCTGCTACTGTATTCTGCTGCGTTTTCTCCGTCCAAAATTCAGTCTGGAAAAAACGTAGCAATTTAGCAGCGTGTTGACGAGCCCTTATGGTGCTTCCCTTTTCATCACATTTAGAAAATGAAATAATAATATTGAGGATAACCTATAGCTTATACAGTGGTGTCAGTTCTTTATTAACTATAAGATTCCCTACATTTGCATTAACCTAGTAATATTATTTCTGAGTTCCCTTTAGTAGCCCCCCTATGCCACAGATCCACCGTTTTAGGGTCCCCTCTGTGTTATCTCAAAATGGCCACAACACTTCTCAGACTGAGTCTAAGACACTCCCTTTGTTCAGAGATTGGGCAGAACTGCTCACATAAGCAGCACTGGCCAATCCAAGAACAGTGGGAGTGTCTCGGACTCGTAGACCCTAAAATGACTGATCCATGGCAAAGGGGCACAACTGGAATTCACCAGGTAATATTACCCCATATACCCTATCATATTTAAAATTTTGTCCCGGGACTGGAGGGACGCTTTAATGCCATTTAAAGGGACACCATAGCAGAAGATACATTTAGTTTACTAAATAGAACTAAAGTGTTTAGTGCATATATTTATTTTAAGAAATGTTATCCTTATTAACCCCTTCCCAACATTTGCTGTATGGGTACGCCATGGAAAGCCAGGACTTCCCGAAAATTGCCGTACCCATACGCCAAATGTTTGGCACCGGCTCAGAAGCTGAGCCGGTGCCATCATCGCCGGATCTCAGCTGTATCTTACAGCTGACATCCGACTGTAATGGCGGGGACCGAAATTAGCTTCGATCCCGGTTTGCCTAGCACGTCAAGATCCGCCCGGCGGCGGAGCCTGATCGGCTTCCGTAGCTGTCAGCAAGATGGCGCCGGCTCAGGAGCTGATCCGGCGTCATCAGCGGTGGAAGTCAGCTGTATGTTACAGCTGACCTCCACCTGTAATGGCAGGAACTGGAGCTAGCTCCAATCATTGCCATTAACCCCTTCGATGCAGCAATCGAAAGCGATTGCTGCATCGTAGCGGTTACTAGCAGATCGCTAGCCCTGACAGGCAATCAGGACTGGCGACTGCTGCTATGGCAACAGGAGGCACAATGGCCTCCTGCTCTGCCATTACGGAAGCCGATCAGGCCCCGCCGGGAGGCAAAGCCTAATCGCTGGACCTTCAAGTCCCCTAGTGGGACTTGAGAAAAATTTTAAAAAAAGTATAAAAAAGTGTAAAAAAAGTGAAAGAAATAAAAGTTTGAAAACAATAAAAGCTTTAAGTAATAAAATAAAACACAATCCCCCTTTTACTCTTATCAAGTCCTTTATTATTAAAAAATAATAATAAACCATACGTATTTGGTATCGCCGCGACCGTAACGACCTGAGGTATCAAAATATTATATTATTTATTGCACTATAGCTCGTCTCGCAATAGACAAACCCTCATACAGCTGCGTCGACAAAAAAATT
Source organism: Rhinoderma darwinii (assembly GCF_050947455.1). Taxonomy (NCBI): domain Eukaryota; kingdom Metazoa; phylum Chordata; class Amphibia; order Anura; family Rhinodermatidae; genus Rhinoderma; species Rhinoderma darwinii. Next base: position 71,189,658 of record NC_134696.1, read on the forward strand.
AAAAAGTTATGGTTCTCACAACTTGGCGACAGAAAAAATACATTATTTTTACAAAAGTAGTTTTATTGTAAAAAAAGTTGTAAAACATAAAGTCCTATGAAATAGGTATCGCCGGAATCGTACTGACCCGCAGAATAAAGTTAACATGTAATTTATAACGCATGGTGAACGCTGTATATAAAAAAAAAAAACTATGCCAGAATTGTGTTTTTTTTGTTTACCTGGCCTCCCAAATAATAGGGTAAAAGGTGATCAAAAAGTGGCATGTACCTCAAAATGGTACCAATAATTACAACAGCTTGTCCCGCAAAAAAAAGCCCTCATACCACTACGTCTATGAAAAAATTAAATTAGTTATGGCTCCAATAAGTCAGGAAATAAAAAATATGCAGTTGTGCCCGAGGGGAACATTTATTCTGTTTGAAGAGGCGATTTATCAAGGACCTAAAATTAGGGAACCAGGAAAGGGAGGGCCCAAACATATCTGCTGGAAGCGAGGGTGCCCGTATTATACGAGGACAACACTTTCCCAGCAAAATTTCCAAAACTGCAAAGGTGAGGAGTGTGGACCAAAAGGGGCATAAGAAAGGACGCCATTTATCAGTGCAACACCGGCCTGTGCAGAAAGGATTGCTTCACAGCGTAACACACATCTATGGATTATTTTATTGTTTTTTTTTACCCCATTATTATACCACCTGACTATGCCCCTGATGTACTCTGCCCAGTTTACATGTACCCCCACATTATAAACGGAAACACCAGCAATACTCAAACAAAACTACCGCTCTCCAAAAGCCAAATGGCGTTCCCTCCGATCTGAACCCTACAGCGTGCCCAAACAGCAGTTTCCTTCCTATCCAGCGTCATAAGCTGGGCATGACATATTTGCCACTGAATTGGCATATCTAGGGAAAATATACAGTTTTAATTTGCACCATCCGCAGCGCATTCATTTATGGAAAAGACCTGTGGGGTGAAATGTTCACTACACCCCTTAATAAATGCCTTGAGGGGTGTAGTTTCCAAATGGGGTCACTTCTCTTTCTTTTTATTATTTCACATCAGAGCCTCTGCAATTGTGAACCAATACTTTGTAAATCGCCAAATTAGGCCTCAATTTCGCATGGTACTCTTTCACTCCTGAGCCTGGTCGAATGTCCAGGCAAAAGATTAGGGTCACATGTAGGGTGTTTCTAAAACCGGGAAAAACCGCATAATAATTAGAGGGCTGTCTTGTTATGGTGGCACAAGCTGGGCACCACATATTGCCATATCTATGGAAAAAATCCCATTTTCACTCTGCAACATCGAGTGCACACTAATTTCTACAAAACACCTGCGGTGTTAACATGCTCACTACACGACTAGGTAAATGCATTGAGGAGTGTAGTTTCCAAAATGGGGTCACTTCTGGGGTGTTTCCACTGTTTTGGTCCCACAGGCGCCCAGAAACCAATCCAGCAAAATCTGCACTCCAAATGGCGCTCCTTCCCTTCTGAGCCCTGCCGTGTGCACAGCAATTTAAGACCACATATGGGGTATTGCCGTACTTTTTCCTTTATTTGTTGAGAAAATTAAAAATTTTGCGCTAAAAAGCTACGTCTTATTGAAGAAAAAGGATTGTTTTTATTTTCACTGCCCAATTCTAATAAATTCTATGAAACATCTATGGGGTCTAAGTGCTTACTACACCCCTAGATGAATTCCTCAAGGGGTGTAGATTCCTAAATGAAATCACTTTTTGGGCATTTTCATTGTTTTGTCCCCTCAGGGGCTTTGCAAATGTGACATGGCCTCCGCAAACCATTCCTGCTAAATGTGATCTCCAAAAGCCAAATAGTGTTCCATCCCTTCTAAGCCCTGCCGTGTGTCCAAACAGCCGTTTATTACCACATGTGGGGTATTGTTTTACTCGGGAGAAATTGCTTTACAAATTTTGTCGTGCTTTTTCTCCTTCAGTCCTTGTGGAATTGAGAAAAAATTAGCTAAACCTACATTTTCTTTGAAAAAATGTAGATATTCATTTTCACGGCCTATTTTCAATAATTTCTGTAAAAAACCTGTGCGGTCAAAATGCACCTCTAGATAATTTCCTTGAGTTGTGTAGTTTCCAAAATGGGGTCACTTTTGGGGGATTTCCACTGTTTTCGCACCGCAAGAGCCCTTCAAACCTGACATGGTGCCTAAAATATATTGTAATAAAAATAAGGCCCCAAAATCCACTAGGTGCTCCTTTGCTTCTGAGGCCTGTGTTTCAGTCCAGTAGCACGCTAGGTTATTTCCTAAAACTGGGATATTTCCTAAAACTGCAGAACCTGGGCAATAAATATTGAATTGCATTTCTGTGTTATAAAGAAAATTGGATAAAAAATTAATTTCACCTCTTCTTTGCTTTAATTCCTGTGAAAAGTCTAAAGGGTTAAGAAATGTTCTAAATGCTGTTTTGAATACTTTGACGGGTGAAGTTTTTAAAATGGGGTGACTTTTTGGGGGTTTCTAAAATATAAGGCCCTCAAAGCCACTTCACAACTGAACTGACTCCTGTAAAAATAGCCTTTTGAAATTTTCTTGAAAATGTGAGAAATTGCTGCTAAAGTTCAAAGCCTTGTAACGTCCTAGAAAAATAAAAAGATGTTCAAAAAATGATGCCAATCTAATGTAGACATATGGGGGATGTTAATTAGCAACAATTTTGTGTGTTATAACTGCCTGTCTTACAAGCCGATTCATTTAAGTTGCAAAAAATGCTCATTTTTGCAATTTTTCGCAAAATTTGGGTGTTTTTCACAATTAAATACTGAATGTATCGAGCAAATTTTGCCAGTGACATAAAGTCCAATGTGTCACGAGAAAACAATCTCAGAATCGCTTGGATAGGTAAAAGCATTCCGACGTTATTACCACATAAAGTGAAACATGTCAGATTTGAAAAATGAGGCTCTGTCAGGAAGGTCAAAAGTGGCTAAAGAGGGAAGGGGTTAATATTATGCTCTATTATGTGTTTACATTTTGGTGGCAGTCCACAAGGGAACTAGCTCCCATCCCCTTTTCACAGCAGTAAATGCAGTAGAGTCAATAGAGTCTGGAACCTGATTTTTCCTGTATCTTCCATATGGTTGTATGGAGTGGCAGCGCACATGCTTCACGGCTACTTCATACAACTCCTGCTCCACTGCGGAAATGATGGGGTAAAGAAAAGGGGAACTCAGATTTTAGTAATAGAGATCAGTGAGGGTCCCAGCGATCCAATACTTATTGCCAATCCAAAACCACAATTGTATTGTATAAAAAAAAAACAACTTAGTGGGACTAGATAGCAACAAACATCAAGATAAAGAAGGCAGGTTTTAAACATTTCTTCAGATGGTATCTCACCCCAGCAATTCTGCATTCAATTTTCTCTTGCACTTTCTACAGATATTGGCACTGTAATATTGATAGGGGGGGCTATAAAACTGTATGTGTCTTCTGGGATTCCTCTTCTGGAGGTGTCAGTGCTATGATGACACGTTCAACCACAATGCGTTTCATTTGTCATCTTGTATTTATTTGTATTTTATTCCAAAATGGTTACTTGTATAAAATAATTCCGTAGTGAGATCCTCAAGATGTCCTGATTTAAACAAAGTAAAGGGGTAATCTATAACCCAAGCAGTTGATACCCACAATATTAAAAACGGAAAAAATATTGTTTCCTTTTTCCGTCAAAGCTATAGCGTAAGATGAGGACTCAGGAAAAAAATACAGATGTCGGAAGTTATCTTTGCTGCGTTAAAACAATTTAAAGGGATTGTTCAATCAGGACCACCCCTGTCTATGTGCACTATTAAGGCATATGGACGTCATAGGGGGGAGGTCCTCTACTAGGGCCCAAACCTTATGAGCCAGAACTGAGATTTACTAACAAGCAGTGGATCTACTCTGGCGGACTCAAGACATCCATGTAATTACATTGAGTGTCGCATGTAATACTAATGGATGGTCATATGTTGTAGTACATTTCCTTTGTAGCAGTCACCGCTTTGGAAATGAGTAGCCATCAAAATCAGCTGTTTGGAGTCTGACTCATGTCCCTCAGTTTAAGGGGGTTTTCCCGTGAGAGACATTTATGACATATCCACAGGATCTGTCATAAATGGCAGATAAATGCGGGTCCCAGCTCTGGGACCACACTTATCTCTTGAACAGGGCCCCATAAACCCCGTTCTGACGCTCTGTGTTGCGGCAGAAGCAGGTGAATTCCGACCATAAATTAGGAAACAGTGTAGCTTGCTGAGCTACGCTTTTTCTGTAAGCCCCATAGAACTGAATGGCAGTTACGGAGACAGCGTAGTTCACATGCTACACTGCTTCCGTAACTGCCATTCACTACTATGGGAGTTACGGAAACCGCGTAGCTCAGCGAGCTACATTGTTTTCGTAACTCAGGACCATATAGTCATTAAGCCGGGGAGGCAGAAGTAGCAGAAAAAGGGAGAGTGGGGCTTAGGGGGCCCGCATCTATCTGACATTTATGACATATCCTGTGGATCTTTTTTGTCTATCTATCTATCTATCTATCTATCTATCTATCTATCTATCTATCTATCTATCTATCTATCTATCTATCTATCTATCTATCGTAGCAGTGCAGCAACTGAGGGGCACGATTTGGGACCAGAATTATATATTTAAAAGGGATGTTACAAGAGAAAGTGTCCTTTCTCCTTATTTATTAGGCAAAAAACATAGAAAAAGGTCTGGGTTGCTGGAGTGGAAGAGAATAGTAAAAGTTCCACTCAGTCTTCGGGACAGTCCAGGGTTTGGGCTGCCTTATGAGTCTCATTGGCTGCCAGCTACCCCTTAGTGACCACCAATACGCCTTTTCACGTCGGTCACTAAGGGGCCTTAGGCTAGGCTGAAGCCTTTTAACGTTCGCCTAGTCTAAGTCCTGCATGGGTCTCCCGTGCAGACTGGAGTTGGGGCTCTGCTGTCTGATGACAGCTGAGCTCCTGCTCCAACACCCGCGATCGAAGTTTACTTCGATCGCGGCCGTTTAACCCGTTAAATGCCGCCGTCAATAGCGACCGCGGCATTTAACTTTGTTTACAAAGGGAGTGAGCTCCCTCTGTCACCCATCGGCGGCCCGCGAATGCAATCGCGGGTCTCCGATGGGGTGTCATGGCAGCCGGGGGATTGATAAAAGCCCCCAGGTCTGCCCTGGACATATGCCTGTTAGGACGCGCCGGAGGCACGTCCTAACAGATTGCCTAGATGAAGTGATAAAAGGAGACACGGCGCCACATAGTGCAATAAAAGCGAGGGAGTACGTGAGCAATAGTAATTACGAAAATTGCTCACCTTAGAATATGGATACCATAAGTATCACACAAGCAAGAAGCTGCAGCCAGGTCCATGCACAAGCAAAATGTTTTGCTGTCAAAATGTATAATTGTGGTAGATCGGAAAAAAGGACCACCGGCGCTGCTATGAATGAAGTCCAAGCCAGAGAGAATGAAATGATTAATATTTATTTGAAACGCGTAGCCCAGTCTCTTGCAAATAAATATTAATCATTTCATTCTCTCTGGCTTGGACTTCATTCATAGCAGCGCCGGTGGTCCTTTTTTCCGATCTACCACAATTATAACAGATTGCCTGTCAGATTTACACTGACAGGCAATAATGCTCTGGTATACGAAGTATACCAGAGCATTATATCAGGGATCTGAAGATCGCACAGTAAAGTCCCCTAGTGGGACTAATGAAATAAATAATAAATGTGAAATAAAGATTAATAATAAAAGTTACAGTAAAAAAATAAATAAAACCATTTTTTTCCATAAAAAGTGGTTTTATTTAGTAAAAGTGTAAAAAAAAACGCAAAAAACAATGGCGAAATTGCTATTTTTTTCCATTGCCCCCCCAAAAAGTCATAATAAAAATGAATCAATAAGTCCAATGCACCCCAAAACAGTACCAATCAAAACTATGTCTCGTCTCGCAGAAAACAAGCCCAAAAAATCACTACATTGATGGAAAAATAAAAAAATTACGGCTCTTGGAAAGCAACAATGCAAAAACAAATAATTTTAGTTCAAAAGTGTTTTTATTGTGCAAAAGTCGTAAAACATAAAAAAACTCTACATATGTGTTATCGCCGTAATCGTACCGACCCATAGAATAAGGGTAACATGTTATTTACGTCGCATAGTGAACGGCGTCAATTTAAAAACGCATAGAACAATGGCGGAATTTCAGTTTTTTTTTATAATACCCCCAAAAAAAGTTAATAAAAGTTAATAAAAAAATTATATGTACCCAAAAATGGTGCTATTAAAAAGTACAACTAATCCCGCAAAATACAAGTCCTCATACAGCTCTGTAGACGAAAAAATAACATAATTATAGCTCTTTGAATGCGACTATAGAAAAACGAATAAAATAGCTTGGTCATTAGGGCCTAAAATGGGCTGGTCACTAAGGGGTTAAGAAAGGTGTGATCTAATCGCACAATGCTCCCAGTCTGAGGTAGACAGGTATTGCCAGCCCGTGGGGGTCAGAGGTTCTGGTAAGAACATGATTGTTGTGAGGTGTTGGGCAGAAGGCCTTTCACCCTGATAGATAGGGAAGCTGTATGTTTAGTTAGAGGCTGGACGGCCTAGCGTTCATTTTGAACTGTTTTGTAAAACCGCCTTTCATGTGTAAAGACAATAAAGCGGGTCCAGCCAGTTTTAAACCTAATCCACTGTGTTGGAGTGAAAATTCTTAAGTGTGCCAACCAACTGACCCTGGAGATGGCGATCCTGTGAGCTAACGTACCCCAAGTTGTCACAGTAATATATATATATATATATATATATATATATATATATATACATACACACACATACATACATATGCCCGGATTGAAAATGTATACAGCTTTTGAAATTCACTGAGAATGGGTTACCCATTCTCAAGGAATTTCAGAAGTTGTATACATTTTCAATCCGGGCATATGTATGTATGTATGTGTGTGTATATATACACTGTGTGTGTACATGTGTGTGTGCGTGTGTATATATATATATATATATATATATATATATATATAATGCAGAGGTGGCCACCTAGATGTCAATCTCGAACTACTGATTAAGTTATATTATGTGTATAATAGGGGTGTCGTTATGTCTGAAGGGTGCGAATGCTAAAAAGAAATAGAAAATTTTCTCCCTTCACTGAAAGATGAGCGAGTGTTTTATGACAGCTAGAGAGGGTTGTGTGAGTGATGGTTTTTAACAATTTTGCAACTGTCACAGAAGGTGATGAGGATGTGAAATAAGAGGGAGCAAGAGCGAGACAGAATGTGCAAAAAGGGAATGAAAAATATAAAAGCTGAACAGATGGGAGCAGATTGGTAAGGCAGAAGCCGAAACACATTAATAACCCATGTATTACTTAGGGGATCTACAATGTTTCTTAACCTTTTTTTTTTTTTCTAAGGTAAAAAAAACTCGTGAGAGTCCCATATGCCTAATCATATGCAGAATAAGAAGTTACCAGAGATGTTAGCATTCTGTAGCTGTTAACAGGAAAATAAAGACGTAGCAATACAACTAGCAGTGAAAGTATAGACAAAACTTTATTAAAACTACAATCTAAAGGCTCAGCCTTCTGCTCAGGGATGAGCAAAGAGATGTCAAGGACATAAAAACCAACCATAAAATCCACAGCCTGCTATAAATAAGGCACCACTGTAAAAGCTATAATTTCTCAAGGGGACAACAATAATAATATGGATATAAGCTGGAAATGTCTAATGATTCTTAACAAACAAAAGAAAAGGATAGAAATGTATTCCTTTTTATTGTCTTTTCTGTGTTTGTTAATTCCCATCTGCTTTCTGAGTTGTTTTCATATAACTACAAAGTATACTGTGTTTAAGTAATAATGAGTTTAATAATAAAATAAATTACTGTGCTATAGAAAAGATACAGGACTGGTAGATTACAGTATTCTATTGTTTCTATTGTCTCTATTTCAGCGCAGTGCAGTTAAATATACATACTGCAATTCTTAATGTACTATCAGATAATACATGTAGGGACAAAGTGACCAGTCAAAAATGTGGAAACGCCTGCCAAGTATCTATAGAATCTAGCTAACAGGGCGGACAACCAGAAGGATAACAGAACCCAGCACGGGTTTACAGACAACATTATTAAATTAAAACATTATTTTATTAAAAATGTACATACAGGAGAGCAGATCTTCATAGTTCTGAGGTGGGTAGCCGGCCTAATATAGCTATACAATGATTAAAAGTGACATAGTTGTTTTTAATGGTTTCAGCTTTGGTGGTCTAGGGTAGTCCCACAAATCAAAACTCAAATTCCCTGCGATTTGGGATTCAAATGTTGGGAAGTAAGCAGGTAAAGAGGACCTGTCACTAGCTCCTACAAAGTGAGTTACTAGGCTGGATTCACACGAGCACATTACGTCCGTAATGGACGGAACTTATTTCGGCCGCAAGTCCCGGACCGAACACAGTGCAGGGAGCCGGGCTCCTAGCATCATACTTATGTACGATGCTAGGAGTCCCTGCCTCGCTGCAGGACAACTGTCCAGTACTGAAAACATGATTACAGTACGGGATAGTTGTCCAGCAGCCAGGCAGGGACTCCTAGCATCATACATAATTATGATGCTAGGAGCCCGGCTCCCTGCAGTGTGTTCGGTCCGGGTCTTCCGGCCGAAATACGTTCCGTCCATTACGGACGTAATGTGCTCGTGTGAATCCAGCCTTAGACTCACGTAATTGACGCTGTGTCTATGAGTCCAGCGGCATTTGTTTCTTACTTCTGCATCCCTCCGTTGCTGAGATATTGCCCCTCTTCATTTATTAACCCCTACCCGCACAACTCAGTAACTCAAGCCCGGTGTACACAGCCGGTAACTGTGTGCATCGGGAGAGAAGCTGTCCCCGACAGCTAACATTCCCGAGTCCCCGGCAATGGACCCCGATTAGTGGTCCGAATGATGTGATCTGTACAGATCCACCGATCAGGGCCGCCATCAAGAATTTCAGGGCCTCATACAGCCAAAATGTCTGCCCCCCCTCCTTTACTGGGGGAGGATAACGGAAAGTGTGGCACTCACGTTTGTACGTTATACACATTAACTGATTTTGGTGCGGATGTCAATTACAGTGAACGAAACCATGGAGCAGGCAGTGACCGGTTAATGCTCTGGATTTTGATCTATTTAGCCAAAACGTATCCGACTGTATGGCATTCAGGGGGATATGTCACGTGGGGAATGGCCCAGAAACTACTGAAGTCACTGTCCATGAACAGGGCTGGAGCCTTCTACTAGCGCTCTGCCCAGGGACTATGGTGCTGTTCCTGATGTCCATATATGTAAAGTGACGTCCGAAGCTTTGCAAAGCCTGAGTACACGGCCGGAGCGTCGGCAACACTCTGGCCAGGGATTCCGGCCCTGGAGAATCCCCTGACATCACTTTACATATATGGAGCTCACCTAGGGACAAAGTGCACGAGTAGAGCACTTGTGATGCTCTGCCTGGGGACTCCGGAATAGCAAAGTCTACTACGTTATTTCATCCCTCAAAAACAAGGTATACCGATGGCTACCAGCCCGACGGAGGCTAAAAGGACATAATGGAGCCCTGTGAATTATCGTCTACGTTGTTTATAGTGTACAATAGGAGATTTCCTGACGTACACGTTAAACTTAGAGCAACAACATGATGTGAAGGGAGCCTTAAGGGAGGGGGAAGCGCTTGTGAGGATGTAAGGAGAGCGGAAAAAAACGCTTGCGACAAAAAGAAGCGATATGCTCTTTCATCAGGCATTTCCGTCTCTGACCTCCCATTGACATCAATGGGAGGCCGAGAAAGCAAAAAACTGTGTGAACAAGGCCTAAGTCCCATTGTCATTCAAAGTTGCTTATCCTCGGCTTTTCCATGCAAAATAAGTAGCATGCTACTTATTGTGGTGGTGCTGACAAAAATACACGTGGAAAAATTTTCGGAGCATGTGAACTGGGTTGCGGAAACCTTATATGCATGGGATGCAGAAACTTAGGCATGTCATCGGAATCCGTATCAATTCCAACATGAGAGGGTGAGTTAAAAAAAACTCTGTTAGGCCAAACGCACACGATACTTATTACGTGCAAATTTGTCATGGGTATTTTCGTGCGGCAAATCCGCAGTGTAAGGGCGGATTTACAGGAGCGTGTGCGTTTTGCGCATGCAAAAAATGCGGCATTTTGCGTGCGCAAAAGGCACTTAACAGCTCTGTGTGTCATGTTCATATGATGCGCGGCTGCGTGCTTTTCGCGCAGTCGCCATCATTATGACACTCCGTTTGGATGTTTGTAAACAGAAAAGCACGTGGTGCTTTTCTGTTTACATTCATTCTTTTACTGCTGTTGTGCGAATACGTTCGTGTAAATCCGCCCTAATACAGGACCAGCAAAGTAAATGAAAATCAAGAAATCTCATCTACATGTCTCATTTTCTGCACAAAAATTGACCTGCGGTGCGTATTTGAAAATATGATACATGTCAATTTATCTTGCGTTTCCGCTTGCGAATTGTTTTCGACCAGTTTAAATTTTTTTTTAAAAACCTGCAGCATAAAACCTGCACCTATTTCCGTATCAAAATGTAAAAACCGCACCTAAAAACGTACCAAAAAACGCACTATTAGGCTATTTTAACACTGAGTATTTTGCCGAGTTTTTTGACGCGGAAACCGCGTCGCAAAACTCGACATAAATGGCCCGAAAATGCCTCCCATTGATTTCAATGGGAGGCGTCGGCGTCTTTTTCCCGCGAGCAGTAAAACTGCCTCGCGGGAAAAAGAAGCGACATGTCCTATCTTCGGGCGCTTCCGCCTCTGACCTCCCATTGACTTCAATGGGAGGCAGAGAAAGCGTATTTCACGGTGTTTTATGCCCGCGGCGCTCAATGGCCGCAGGCGAAAAACGCCGCGAAAAACTCAGCGAAAATCTGCCTCAAACTTCCAAACGGAATTTTGAGGCAGATATTCCTCTTGCAAAATACTCCGTGTGAACATAGCCTTAGGTGCAGATTTTACCTGCGGAATTGCTTGCGGTTTTAATGCAGATTTTGTGCATCAAATTCCTCAATGTGTGCGTTACAGAATTTGCTAGGGATTTACAGCAAATTATCCCTTTACATTGTAAAGGATGAAATATGTTACAATTCTGCAACATAATATGCATGCAGCTGATTTAACCCCTTCCCCCTTCCATTTTTCGGATTTTCACTTTTGTTTTTTCCTCCACACCTTTTTTTTATTAGTCCCCCTAGGGGACTTTAAGCAGTGATCCACTGCAATGATTATCCACTGCATGACATACTGCAATACTAATGCATTGCAGTATGTCATGATTCTGACAGTCTCCTTCGAAGCCCTGCCGGAGGAGATGGCAGACCTGGGGGCTTTCATAAGGCCCCCAGGCTGCTATAATAACCGTTGTTAATGGACAATTGTGCCGCGCCCCCCTGATTCTAACACTTTAGATGCCGTGGGCACGATTGACCTCGGCATTTAAGGTATTAACCCCTTCCCGCTCCTGGACGTACTATTAGGTCATGGTAACTATAGCGTTCGCGCTCCATGACCTAATAAAACGTCTCGGGAGTAACGGCCATTTCGGCCGTCCTCCCGACACATACAGGAGCTGTGACAGCTGCTGTCTTGTTCAGCAGCTGTCACAGCTCCTACAGTGGGGACCGATCGCTGTGTCCCCGCTGATTAACCCCTTAAAAGCTGCGTTCTATAGAGATCGCGGCTTTTTAGGGTTTAAGCTGCCATCGCCGGCCTGCTACACGATAGCGGCCGGCGATGGTGACTATGGCAACCGGACACCAAACAATGGCGTCCGGGTATGCCATTGACGGAAGCCTAGTGGGTCCTGACAACGTCAGGACCCACTATGCTTGCTGTCAGTGAGTAGCTGACAGCTCTGATACACTGCACTACGCATGTAGTGCAGTGTATTAGAATAGCGATCAGGGCCTCCTGCCCTCAAGTCCCCTAGTGGGACAAAGTAATACAGTAAAAAAAAGTAAAAAAAAGATGTGTAAAAATAAGAAAATAAAAGTTTTAAAAGTATTAAAAGTAAAAATCCCCCTTTTTACCTTATCAGTCATTTATTATTAATAAAAATATATAAACAAACAAATAAACTATACATAATTGGTATCGCCGCGTCCGTAAATTATTTCATTATTTATCACGCACAGTGAATGCCGTAAAAGAAAATAATAATAAACCGAACCACAATCACAATTCTTTGGTCACTTCACCTCCCAAAAAATTGAATAAAAAGAGATCAAAAAGTTGCATGTACCGAAAAATGGTGGTGATCGAAACTACAGTTTGTTAAGCAAAAAATAAGTCCTCGCACGGCTTTATTGATGGAAAAATAAAAAAGTTATGGTTCTTAGAATAAGGTAACACAAAAAGTGAATGATTGTTTACAAAACGTATTTTATTGTGCAAACGCCATAAGACATAAAAAAACTATAAACTTCTGGTATCGCCGTAATCGTATCGCCACGCAGAATAAGTGAATATGTCATTTATAGCGCACGGTGCATGCTGTAAAAAAAAATAGAACAAAAAAACAATAGTAGAATTGCTGTTTTTTAGTCACCACGCCACTTAAAAATAGAATAAAAACGTATCAAAAAGTCGCATGCACCCCAAGAAAACTACAATGGATTCCTCAAGGGGTCTAGTTTCCAAATTGGGGTCACTTTTGGGGCGTTTCCAATGTTTTGGCACCACAAGACCTCTTCAAACCGGACATGGTGCCTAATAAAAAAAGAGGCCTCAAAATCCACTAGGTACTCCTTTGCTTCGGAGGCCGGTGCTTCAGTCCATTACCGCCCGAGGGCCACATGTGGGATATTTCTCTAAACTGCAGAATCTGGGCAATACGTATTAAGTTGCGTTTCTCTGATAAATCCTTTTGTGTTGTAAAAAAAATGGAATAAAGAGGATTTTCTGACAAAAAATTTTTTAATCTTCACCTCTACTTTGCTCTAAATTTCTGTGAAACACCTTAAGGGTTCATAAACTTTCTACATGCTGTTGTGAATACTTTGAGGGGGTCTAGTTTATAAAATGGGGTGTTTGATAGGGGTTTCTAATATATGGGCCCCTCAAAGCAACTTCAGAACTGAACTGTAACCTAAAAAAATTAATAAATGAGGCAATACTTCGCTTCTTACATTAAACTGATAATGAGCCATGCCCACCCCGAGATGACACCAGTTTTGACCGTTTGTATAAACGGAGACCCCTATTAGACCGTTTCAGTGCCCGGTTTTCCCAAGCATACACCCCCGAGAAGTGTATTTCTATTGATGAGTCCCTGGTACATTTTAAAGGGAGGGTTCAATTCCGCGAGTACCTGCCGGGTAAGAGGGCAAGGTATGGCGTGAAGATGTCTAAGCTGTGCGAGAGTGCATCAGGGTATACCTACAGATTTAGGATATACGAAGGAAAGGCCACCCCCAAACCAGACTGCATCCTGGACTACAATAGGTACATGGGAGGGATGGACTTGTCAGATTAAATCCTGAAGCCCTACAGCGCCATGCGGTGTGGTATAAGAAGCTGGCCGGGCACATCATACAGATGGCTTTGTACAATGCGTACGTGCTACGTCGATGTGCAGGCCAGACGGGAACTTTCCTGGAATTTCAAGAGGTGATTATCAAGAACCTAATCTTTAAGGACCAAGAAGGGGGGGCACCCAATACTTCTGGAAGCGGGGCCACACGCATTGTACCAGGGCGGCAACACTTTCCAGGAGAAGTTCCCCAAACTGGCAAGAAGGGAAAAAGTCAAAAGAGGTGCAAAGTCTGCTATAAGAGGGGGATAAGGGATGACACAATATCAATGTGACACGTGTCCCGAATAACCAGAGCTCTGTATGAAAGAGTGTTTTAAAATTTATCATACATCCCTTGGTTTATAATTTACCCCAATTTTACTTACCCTGATGCACTCCGCACAGCTTATCCCCCCTCGTCTTTCCCCTCTGAGCCCTGCTGCGTGCCCAGGCAGCTGATAACAGCCACATGTAGGGTATTGCCATACCCGGGAGAACCCACATTACAGTTTATGGGGTGTAGGTCTCCGGTCAAAACGCTCACTACACCTCTAGATGAATGCCTTAAGGGTGCAGTTTTTAAAACGGGGTCACTTCTTGCGGGTTTCAACTGTACTGGTACCTCATGGGCTTCTGCATACATGACTTCGCACTAGAAAATCCCCAGTAGGCCAAATGGTGATCCTTTCCTTCTGAGCCCTCCCATGGGCCCAAACGGCAGTTTATCACCACAAATGGGGTATTGCGGCACTCAGAACAAATTGCGCAACAGAATGGGGTATTTTGTTTCTTGTGAAAATAAGAAATTTTCAGCCAAAACTACATATTATTTGAAAAAAATAATTTTGTTTTCATTCCCAGCCCAATTCAAATAAGTTCTGTGAAAAAACTATGGGGTCAAAATGGTCACAACACCCATAAATGAATTCCTTGAGAAGTGCAGTTTCCAACTGGGGTCACTTCTGGTGGGTTTCCATTGCTTTGATACCTCTGGGGCTCTGCAAATGCGACATGGCACCCGAAAACCAATCCAGCAAAATCTGGACTCCAAAGAACAAATAGCGCTCCTTTGCTTCTGAGCCCTCCCATGGGCCCAAACAGCAGTTTATCACCACAAATGGGGTATTGCCGCACTCAGGACAAATTGGGCAACAAAATGGAGTATTTTATTTCTTGTGAAAATAAGAATTTTTGAGCTAAAATGACATATTATTGGAAAAAATATATATTTTTTTCATTCCCAGCCCAATTCAAATAAGTTCTGTGAAGAAACTATGGGGTCTAAATGGTCACATTACCCATAAATGAATTCCTTGAGCGGTGTTGTTTCCAAAATGGGGTCACCTCTGGCGGGTTTCCATTGCTTTGATACCTCTGAGGCTCTGCAAATGCAACATGGCACCCGAAAACCAATCCAGCAAAATCTGTACTTCAACAAACACATAGCGCTCCTTTCCTTCTGAGCCCTCCCATGAGCCCAAACGGCAGTTTATCACCACAAATGGGGTATTGCCACACTAAGGACAAATTGGGCAACAAAATGGGGTATTTTGTTCCCTGTGAAAATAAGAAATTTTGATCGCAAATGACATTTTATTGGAAAAAATTACATTTTTTTCATTTCACAGCCCAATTCAAATATGTGCTGTGAAAAAACTGTGCGGTCAAAATGGTAACAACAACCATAAATGAATTCCTTGAGGGGTGTAGTTTCCAAAATGGGTCACTATTGGGGGATTCCTACTGTTTTGGCACCTCAACACCTCTTCAAACCTGGCATGCTGCCTAAAATATATTCTAATAAAAAAGAGGACTCAAAATGGTGCTTCTTTGCTTCTAGGGCTTGTGTTTTATTCCACGAGCGCAGTAGAGCCACATGTGGGACATTTCTAAAAACTGCAGAATCTGGACAATACATATTTAGTAGTGTTTCTCTGGTAAAACCTTCTGTGTTACAGAAAAAAAAATGAATAAAATTGAAATTCAGCAAGAAAAATGAAATTTGCAAATTTCACCTCCACTTTGCTTTAATTCCTGTGAAATGCCTGAAGCGTTAAAAAACGTTCTAAATGCTGTTTTGAATACTTTGAGGGGTCTAGTTTTTAAAATGGGGTGTTTTATCAGGGTTTCTAATACATAGGCCCCTCAAAGCCACTTCAGAACTCAAGAGATACCTTAAAAAAAAGGCTTTTGAAATTTTCTTAAAAATATGAGAAATTGCTGTTTTTGTTCTAAGCCTTGTAACGTCCAAGAAAAATAAAGGAATGTTCAAAGAACGATGCCAATCCAAAGTAGACATATGGGAAATGTGAACTAGTAACTATTTTGGGTGGTATAACCGTCTGTTTTACAAGCAGATGCATTTAAATTCTGAAAAATGCTATTTTTTCAAAATTTTCTCTACATTTTGCAATTTTTCACCAATAAACACTGAATATATCGACCAAATTTTACCACGAACATGAAGCCCAATGTGTCACGAGAAAACCATCTCAGAATCGCTTGAATAGGTTTAAGCATTCCGACGTTATTACCACATAAAGTGAAATATGTCAGATTTGAAAAATGAGCTCTGAGCCTTAAGGCCAAAACTAGGCTGCGTCCTTAAGGGGTTAAACGAGCGTAATCAAAGTGATCTTTGATTCCACCCATTGCAGTGAGGTGTCGGCTGCGTAATACAGTCGTCACCCGCTGTGTATTGAGCGAGCTCAGTCCGTGAGCCCGCTCCATACTTCCCATACATACCTGACCCTTATCACGTACAGTTATGTGATATTGCGTTGAAGGTTATAAATCAGCAGCACGTCCTAAATTCCATGCAGATTTTTTTTCTGCTGCACGTGCATGGGTTTTTGACAAACCCCATTCACATGAGTTAGGGCTTATTCAGATTAACGTGTTAACTGTCCGTGTGAAGGACGTTTTTTTTAATGGCTGTCACACGACTGAATGTATTTCTATGGGGTTATTTACATGGTCGTTGCTTTAACGGACCGTGTGAAAGGCCTGTAAAAAAAATAGGACCTGTCCTATTTTTGTGCATTTTCACGGATCCCTCAATAGACTCAAGTCTATGAGGGATCTGTGAAAACGATTCCTGCACGGGTACAAATCGACCGTGAAAAACTGCCATTATTCTTGGTTGATTTCACACACGTTCATCTGAATATAGCCTCATATTTTTATTTGTAGTGAATCTTCAATGCGCAATCCGCACCAAAAATTTGAGTCAAGTGGCCTTATTCAGACGTCCATGTTCAGTCTGTGATATACGGACCGTGTATCGGCCATATTTCCCGGACCGACCACAGTTATCTATAATCATAGGAGTCCCTCCCTTCCCGTGGGAACACTGTCCCCGGTCCCGTACTGAAAGCATCATTACAGTATGGGACAGTATTCCCGCGGAGAAGCAGGGACTCCTAGCAGCATTGATAACTTTAGTGCTAGGAGTCCGGCTCCATGAATTGTGGTCGGCCTGGGAAATACGGCCGATACACGCTTATATCACAGACCAAACATGGCTGACTGAATAAGGCCTTAATCTAGTTACACAGTACGGTCAAATACCATTTTTTTTGCCACATTTTTTGCAAAATCGCGGCAAAAACGTGATTTGACTGCACTGTGAGAATATAGTACTATTTTTTCATGTTTTGTATCCTTTTTTTATGCAATTTTTGTAATTAGGGCAGAAATCACGCACCATTTTTGCGAAAATCACGGCAAAAAAAGGAATCGCTAGGAAAACGAAAAAAAAAACGAAAACATGTTAACATACTTTATATATTCTACAAGTGGGTCAGGAGGAATGGGAAGCAGGATGGAGAGGGGGGAAACACTCACCAGCCTGCAGGTCCAGTCGGCTGTGTAGAGACGGAGCTGGCTGGGGGTCGGGATCTCCACACGGAGCTTCTGCTTACATGCTGCATCTTCCCCGTCCAGCTCGTGATGTTACAACAGGTCTGCAGGGGGGGGGCACGAGCATTGTGAGGGGGGGCCGTGAGCGCTGTGAGGGGGGGGGCCGCGAGCATTGCAAGGTGGGGCCCGCAAGCGTTGCGAGGGGGGCGACGGTCTGCGGGGGGCAACGACAGCCTGGCAGGCCCCTTTTCTTCAGCCATAAGGCCGGGCCCCTGACGGGAGTACCACTAGTACTGTCCTGATAGTGGCCCTGCCACTGATCACATTGTTTTTACCATACCGACTCCGATACCGACTCAGCGAGCGGTGAGGAACCAGAGTTCTTTCTCTTATCCTCTTCCTCCAGTGACAGTGAGGAACCTCTTCATAGTCGCAGAAGGCTTAGTGTCCAGGTTCTGCCTGACCCTGAAACTGCCATTCTGCCTGACCCTGGTACAGATAGTAGTGATTGGTCACCCCCCAATGCCAGAATCAATGCCAGAATTTACTGCTGCGGCAGGAATTCATGTACAGACAGAAGGGCTGCCTATTATTGGATATTTCAAATTATTCTTGACAAACATTATGATCCAGCTCATGGTTGATCAAACCAACATTTACGCCCAGCAGTTTATTTTGAAACACCCCAACGCCTTTCATGCCCAGCCCAATCGGTGCCAACCGACTAATTGTGAAGAAATGCACAATTATTGGGGGTTATTCCTCAATATGAGTCTAACTAAGGGTATGTGCACACACACTAATTACGTCCGTAATTGACAGACGTATTTCGGCCGCAAGTAGTGGACCGAACTCAGTGCAGGGAGCCGGGCTCCTAGCATCATACTTATGTACGATGCTAGGAGTCCCTGCCTCTCCGTGGAACTACTGTCCCATACTGAAAACATGATTATAGTACGGGACAGTTGTCCTGCAGAGAGGCAGGGACTCCTAGCATCGTATATAACTATGATGCTAGGAGCCCGGCTCCCTGCACTGTGTTCGGTCCGGTACTTGCGGCCGAAATACGTCCGTAGATTACGGACGTAATTAGTGTGTGTGCACATACCCTAAAGAGCCCCGAAGTGAGATCCTACTGGCCCACGGACATTCTCTATCATTGTCCGCTGTACCGCAATACTATGATCAGACCCCGCTTTGAGACCCTCCATACATTTTTGCACTTTAGTGACAACTCCTAGTGCCCCCCAGGATGACCCCAATTTCAGACTTTTTAAAATTAGGCTCCTCATTACTATTTTATCCCAAAATTGTTCATCCGTCTGCACCCCTCAAAAATAAATATCCATAAATGAATCCCTGGTGCACTTCAAGGGCAGGCTGAAGTTTCGCCAATATTTTCCAAATAAGTGTACCAGGTACGGGATAGAAATGTACAAGCTGTGTGAGTTGGAGACCAGATACACACACGCTTTCCGGATTAATGAGGGGAAAGACAGGACAATACAGCCCCCAAATTGCCCCCAGTCCCCCATCTTGTTCACAACAGGAAAGATCAAGTGGGACCTCCTGCACCCACTGCTTGATCAGGGGTACAACTTGTACTTGGACAACTGGTACACAAGTGTACCCCTGTTCAAATGTTTAAGAGACAAAAAAAAAGTGGCATGTGGGACGGTGCGAAAAAATCAGAGGCACCTTCCCAAGACCCTCATCAGCCAATCCCTACCAAGTGGTGAAAGCAGAGCATTGTTGCAGGATGGGATCCTGTGTCTCAAATTTAGAGACAAAAAAGATGTATGCATGCTGACATCTATATATGATGCCAGCTGCACCTCTGTCCCCACACGTGAATTCACATCATCTGCAATGAAGCCTGTGTGCATTCATGCACATAATAAATTCCTGAATGATCAGGTGTTGAAACCATATAATGCCATGAGAAAGAGTAAAATATGGTACAAGAAATTGGCAGTTTACATTGTCCAGATGGCACTAAATAACTCCTTTTTAATTTTCAGGAAAGCTGGCAATCCAGGTACATACTTGGTACCAAGAGAAATTATAACATTTATTTTATTGGAGACGAGGTGGGGGAAATGTCTGCTGCTCCAAATAATGTTTGGCGAATTGTTCCTGAGCAGCACAAGTGAAGTGCCTGGCACAAGAAAAAAAGGCAGGGCAGAAAAAAACTGTTGTGTCTGCATAAAAGGGGTATACATAAGGATACCACATTTCAGTGCGACACACGCCCATTTAAAATCGGACTGTGCATGAAGGACTGCTTCCGCATCTACCACAGCACCCTGGATTAAGAATTTTATACTTTAAAAACCCCCACTCTTATCATTCAGGTCTTTTACCCATTTTTAAAAATGGACAAAAAAAACAAACAACCGTATAACAAAACTAAAAACCCATTATACCCCTAAATGAATACCTAATACTATAAGAAATGTGTATGATCTGCACAATTTTTTTAGGCCTATGCTTGTGGCCAAAAATCAGTCAAGTAAGAATAAGGCCTTAAAATTCTTGTGGTGCTCCTTCACTTCCGGGCATTGCTATGTGTCCCGACAACATATTTAGACTACTTTGAGGGTATTTAAGAACTCAGAAGAGAAACCTCAATAAATATTGAGGTGCCTTCCTTCACTTACATGTTCTGTGTCTAAAAAAAATCTGTCCTATAAATGACGCATTTGTGAAAAATGTAACAATTTATTTTTCATGCCAGATTTCTACTAAATTCAGCAAAAAAAAAACCTGATAAAAGTCATCACAGCCCTAGATAAATTCTGTGAGGGTGCAGTTTCCAAAACAGGGTCACATCTTGGGGGTTGCCACTGTTCTGGAACCTCAGGAGCTCTGAAAACGCGACATAGCACCCGAAAACCATCCAAGCAAAAGCTGTGCTTCAAACAGTTCTCCTTCCATTCTGAGCCCTGCCATGGGTCCAAACATCAGTTAATTACCACATATGGTGTATTGGTGTAATCAGGAGAAATTGCTTTACAAATATTGGCGTGCTTTTTCTCCTTCATTCTTTGTAAAAATTAAAAAAAAATCTATTTTTTCAGAAAAAAAGTAGATTTTCATCTTCACAGATAAATTCCACTAAATTCTTCAAAAAAAAAATGTGGGGTCAAAATGCTAACTGTACCCCTAGAAAAATTCCTTAAGGGGTATAGTTTCGACTGTTTAGGCACCACAAGATCTCTTCAAACCAGACATGGTGTCTAAAATATATATTTTTTAAAAAAGGCCCCAAAATCCACTAAGTGCTGTTTGGTGTTCATTACCACACTAGGGCCACATGTGGGATATTTCTAAAAACGTCAGAATATGGGCAATAAATATTGAGTTGCGTTTCTCTGGCTAAACCTTATGTGTTACAGATTTTTTTTTATTACAAATGAATTTCGGCAAAAAAATGCAAACATAAAATAGACATATGGGAAATGTTAACTAGTAACTATTTTGTGTGGTATTACCCTTTGTTTTACAAGTAGATACATTTAAATTTAGAAAAATGACAATTTTTTCAAAATTGGTGTTTTTCACAAATATATATTGAATTTATCAACCACACTTTTTCACTAACATAAAGTAAAATATGTCATGAGAAAACAGTCTCAGTATCGCTTGGATAGGTAAAAGCATTCTTAAGTTATTACCACATAAAGTGACATGTCAGATATGAAAAAATTGTCTGTGTCTACAAGTTCAAAACAGGCTGCATCCTAAAGGGGTTAACCCGTTAGTGACCGCCAATACGCCTTTTAACGGCGGCCACTAACGGGCTTTATCCTGATGCATATGCCTTTTAACGGCACTGCATCAGGATAAAGTAAACAGAGCAGGGAGCCGTCAAATCTCCCTGCTCTCAGCTGCCAGAGGCAGCTGAGGGCTTGGGGCGTCCCTGCTCTGCCGTGTGAGATCGATATAAGTATCGATCTCACCCGTTCAACCCCTCAGATGCGGTGCACAATAGCGTGCACCGCATCTGAGTGGTTTTGGAGAGAGGGAGGGAGCTCCCTCTCATCCCACTGACACCCGGCGATAAGATCGCCGAGTGTCTGTGTCTCCAATGGCAGCCGGGGGCCTAATAAAGGTCCCCAGGTCTGCCTGGAGCGAATGCCTGCTAGATCATGCCGGAGGCATGACCTAGCAGATGCCTGTCCGTTTTAAACGGACAGGCAGTAATACACTGCAATACAAAAGTATTGCAGTGTATTATAATAGCGATCGGAGAATCGCATATTAAATTCCCCTAGTGGGACTAGTATAAAAGTAAAAAAAAAGTTTAACAAAGTTAATTAAAAAAAAAATGTGAAGAAAAATGAAAAACCCACCTTACAAAATGCTTTACTATTAAAAAAACGAAATAAAGCAAAAAAAGTTACACATATTCGGTATCGCCGCGTCCGTAACGACCCCGACTATAAATCTATTACATTATTTAACCCGCACGGTGAACGCCGTAAAAAAATTTAATAAAAAACTATGGAAAAATTGCTGTTTTCTGTGAATCCTGACTTAAAAAAAATGTGATAAAAAGTGATCAAAATGTCGCATCTACTCCAAAATTGTACCAATAAAAACTACAAGTCTTCCCGCAAAAAAAAAGCCCTCAGGGGGCGGAGTTACCGCGCATCGTGATGGACGCTTAACCTCGGAGCTCCTCACTTCAGTTCCAGAAACTACAGCTTCTAAGCAGCAATTTGCGATAACATGGTGAAAACTTCCAAGGATAAGTATGAGGATTCTCCTGGTCCTGCACAGCAGGGAAAAAATCAGCCTGAAATGGAGAAATTCCTTAGGAAAAAACAAACTACGCCGTCCAAAATGGCGCTGGAGCGTCAGGCAGACGACACCAGAGATGAAGACTCTGATGGAGATAGCTCCACCGCGTACTCAGGCACGACAAGGAGCAGAGACACGTTGTCTCGAGCTTATTTTAAGAAGGTCCTGACACAGACAGTCTCACCTATAATGCAGGAGTTGGCGGATATCAAGGGAAACATCAAGCATATTGGATGTAGAGTGGACTCACTTGAGGAAACTCAGACCTCCATTTTAAAGCACAGCATCGCGGTTCACACCACGCTGGCTGCACATCAGAACCACATTAATAATACGCACCTGATGATAGAAGACCAGGAGAATCGTAGTCGCAGACGGAACATAAGAATCAGGGGTCTTTCCGAACTGACCACCGGAGACACTCTACGCCAGGTGACTATTCAAATTTTTGCTGATTTGGTGGGCCAAGACAGGCCTGACAAAATGGTGATAGAGAGAGTGCATAGAGCACTCAGACCGAAGCCGGCCGTGCATGAACCGCCGAGGGATGTCATTTGTGGATTACTGAGTTTTGTGGATACTTCAGACATCTTGAAAGCAGCAAGAGAACAAGCGGATTTCCAACATGACGGTACGAAATTACTATTTTTTCAAGATTTAGCTCCTAGTACCCTCGCAAAGAGGCGAATCCTGAAGCCCATAACGGACACCCTGCGGGGCAAGAAGTTGCCGGTGAGATGGCTGTTCCCGTTCAGTTTGGCGACGGTAAAAGATGGACGGCAAATCACCCTCCGTTCTCCAGATGACCTCCCGAAATTTTGGGAAAAAACGGGCATAGCACCTATGGAGATACCATCATGGCTGCCCGTGCACATGAGGATTTCCCGCTCTTGCCTCCTCAACAAGAATGGCGGATGGCTCCTAGGATGAAGACTCCAAGGAACAAGACCTACCGAACGAACACCCTGGATGCTTGAAGTGTCTACCCTGGAAGATGAGACTTTTTCTTATTTTCTTACTCTATTGTTATCTGCAGCTTGATGTGGGTTTGGAGGAATAAGTAAGTGATTATTGTCTGCTGCTATATGGCCGATACGATGATCCTACTGTATTCGTTATGATATATCTCCTCCATTCACATCGTTTCTCTCCATCGTTTACTGTATGCATTTTCTACAAGTGACTTGATTGTATGTATAAACAGTCACTTTGTGATGATATATATAGATGGCGTACGCAAATAGCTACGATGGTATTAGTAACTCACCTTATTGCTGCCAGCTATGTTAAAAAGTTACTGATATAGTTTCTGGAAGATGTGTCCTTTTTTCATGGTGCTGTGCTTCCCCTCCTCTCCCTTGCTTTCCTTTGCTTCTAGTAAGGGAACATCATCTAGGGCCTCAGGGGTCAGTCGCCTAAAAGGGTACATGGGGTTGGGGTTAGATCCCGGTCCAATAACCCTTACAAGTTCATTTCTATACAGCTTGAAGGGCCTAGGTGTTGTGTTACCTCATTTTCATGAATATAGTTTGTGGTTATGTTTGAACTGTGATCGTGCTTGGGTACTAAAGCGTCTGTCTCACAGCTAGGTAGATAGATGGCTTCATGTAAAGTTTTAACATTTAATGTTAAAGGACTGAATATTCCGCAAAAACGAAGTCAAGTGTTTAATATGCTGAGAAGGGAAGACGCTGACCTGGTCTTCCTGCAGGAGACACATTTTAAAACTAATAAAATCCCATTGCTACATACTAAACCTTATGATAAATGGTTTCACTGTACTTATCAAACGGCATCAAGAGGAGTTTCTATTGCCATACGGAATAATATACCTTTTGTTCTTGACACGTCACAATTTGACCCAATGGGCAGATATATATTCCTCAAGGGTACTATTTCAAATATGAAAGTTACATTAGTGAATCTTTATGCACCAAACATGGGACAGGCGCAGTGCTTGATGAGGGTGTTGCAGCTTCTTCAACCTTTCTTTGAGGGTTTGGTGATAGTGGGAGGTGATTTCAATTTAGCCGTTGACCCGAGTATGGATTCTTCCTCGCAGGCATCTCATATTGCGCACAAGACCCTTAGACGCCTTAAAGTACTACTAACCAAAATGAAGTTGAGAGATGTATGGAGACTTCACCATCCTTCCGAGAAGGATTACTCCTTCTATTCAAACCCACACGATTCGTATCAACGCTTAGATTATTTATTTATGTCTGAAAGTTACCTGTCCCAGGTTTCCTCCTCTTCCATAGGGAACATTACCATTTCAGATCATGCTCCGGTCTCAGTTAAGTTCATATTAAAGGAGCTACCTATTAGGGGATGGAACTGGAGACTTAACGATACCCTACTTGAAAACTCTAAGAACGTAGGCTCATTAGAGAGTAAATTGAAAGAGTTCTTTACATTCAATGATGATCCTCTTATAACGCAACCTATCCTCTGGGAAACACACAAAGCATTTGTGAGAGGGGAACTCATTGCCCTGGGGTCTCAAGTAAAGAAAAAAAGGTCACAACTCATAAATGATGTGTTAGGTCGAATATCTTCATTAGAAAATGTGCATAAAAAAATCGCAATTGGACTCGAAATAGAACTTGGAACAGATAGAACTCCAAAATCTCAGACAGCAACTTAAAAACATCCTGAATGTCAGATCCGCTAAATCCCTTCAATTACTTAAGTATAAAGCATATGCCCATGGGGACAAGGGGAATAGGATGATGTCAAATCTTATTAAACAACAACGAGGGAAAACATTTATATCATCGATAAAAGGCGACTCAGATAGGAAGTTTACTACGACTGACCACATAGCTCAAGACTTCAGGACATACTACTCAAAGTTATACAACCTTAAAAGAGATCCTGATCCGTCTAATCAGGTCTCTCATGATGAAGCCGTAAGTAACTACTTACACTCTATTAATGCCCCTTCCTTGACGGATGAGGAGCAATCTGCATTGATGGCTCCGTTTTAGTTGGAGGAACAGGAAAAAATACTGATGTCCATACCAAATGGGAAAAGCCCTGGTCCTGACGGGCTCCCTATTACCTATTACAAAAAATTTAAACAAATCCTGTTACCACACTTTCTTTCAGTCTGTAACGACATTCTGAAAGGTTCGCTTTTCCCTGCCCAGACTCTGGCAGCGAATATTACAATACTCCCTAAAGAGGGGAAGGATCCGGAAAGGTGTAGCAGCTATAGGCCTATTTCCTTGTTGAATTCGGATTTAAAATGATGGGCAAAAATTTTAGCTACACGTGTTAATTCTTTTCTCTCCAAACTGGTAGGGGTAGAGCAGGTGGGATTTGTCCCGGGGAGAGAGGGAAAATTTAATACTACAAGAACCATTCACGCCATAATTTTAGCGAAAATACGAAAACTACCTTTGATATTTCTTGGTACAGATGCAGAAAAAGCTTTCGATCGCATCGAATGGACATTTTTGAAAGCTGCTCTCCATAAATTCAAAAGTTGATGACGGCATTGGATGTGCGTAAATCGGACCCAACTTTGCTACCTACACTCCCTAAAAAATTGCTCTCTAAGATACAGTGGAGGAAATAAGTATTTGATCCCTTGCTGATTTTGTAAGTTTGCCCACTGTCAAAGTCATGAACAGTCTAGAATTTTTAGGCTAGGTTAATTTTACCAGTGAGAGATAGATTATATATAAAAAAAAAAAAGAAAATCACATTGTCAAAATTATATATATTTATTTGCATTGTGCACAGAGAAATAAGTATTTGATCCCCTACCAACCATTAAGAGTTCAGCCTCCTCCAGACCAGTTACACGCTCCAAATCAACTTGGTGAATGCATTAAAGACAGCTGTCTTACATGGTCACTTGTATAAAAGACTCCTGTCCACAGACTCAATTAATCAGTCTGACTCTAACCTCTACAACATGGGCAAGACCAAAGAGCTTTCTAAGGATGTCAGGGACAAGATCATAGACCTGCACAAGGCTGGAATGGGCTACAAAACCATAAGTAAGACGCTGGGTGAGAAGGAGACAACTGTTGGTACAATAGTAAGAAAATGGAAGACATACAAAATGACTGTCAATCGACATCGATCTGGGGCTCCATGCAAAATCTCACCTTGTGGGGTATCCTTGATCCTGAGGAAGGTGAGAGCTCAGCCGAAAACTACACGGGGGGAACTTGTTAAAGGGAATGTGTTGCCAGCAAAACATGTTTTTTTTTTTTTTAGTTAAACAATTAGTGTGTAGGTGATTAAACATTGTTCTAATTGTTTTTTGTTTTTTTTCACGAGTCAGGAAATATTATAAATTGGATTCAATTTATAATATTTCCCAGCACTGGTCACTAGATGGAGCAATTCCCAAAATTGCAGCATTGCATGTGGTAAAGCAACCACATTGCTTTATGCTGCAAAATTGGGAAAAAATCACTCGCTCTAGTGAGCTCTCAGAATCCCCCCCTCCTTTATCCTGGCTAGTGCCGGGAGAAACGAGGGGTTTGAACGGTCTAACCTCCTACACTGTGTGTCGCCATTTTTTGAGCTAACACACAGTGTAGAAGGTTTACATACACAAGTAAAACACACTGAAACACGAACATACATAGAAATCACTTACCTGCTCCAGTCGCCGCCGCTCCCTCCGGTCCGTCCGCTCCGTCTGCTGCCGCTGCTCCATGTGCACAAGTCCGGAAGCCGCGACCGGAAGTAGTAATCTTACTGCCCGGCCGCGACTTCCGGTCCACAGGAAAATGGCGCCGGACGGCGCGCATTTCAAATCGGACTGTGTGGGAGCGGAGCATGTGCCGTTCCCACACACACGGCGTACACCATAGTGGAGGGAACGGGCCCCGTTTGCAGTCCCTATGGGACTGGAGCTGCCGTATTCCATGTCTGTATGTGTCGTTAATCGACACATACAGAAA
The DNA here is from genome assembly GCF_050947455.1 of Rhinoderma darwinii. Lineage (NCBI taxonomy): Eukaryota > Metazoa > Chordata > Amphibia > Anura > Rhinodermatidae > Rhinoderma > Rhinoderma darwinii. The sequence continues at coordinate 71,216,900 of NC_134696.1, forward strand.
TGGAAAAAAAAATGGCAGCCCCCATAGGGAAGAAAAAGTGTAAAAATAGAAAAAAGTAACACACAAACACACAAATAAATATAAACGTTTTTAATAAAACCCTAACATAAAACTGATCTAAAAAAAAAAATGTTGGTGACACTGTTCCTTTAATGATCTCAAGGCAGCTGGGACCACAGTCACCAAGAAAACCATTGGTAACATATTACGCCGTAATGGATTAAAATCCTGCAGTGCCCGCAAGGTCCCCCTGCTCAAGAAGGCACATGTACAGGCCCATCTGAAGTTTGCAAATGAACATCTGGATGATTCTGAGAGTGATTGGGAGAAGGTGCTGTGGTCAGATGAGACTAAAATTGAGCTCTTTGGCATTAACTCAACTCGCCGTTTTTGGAGGAAGAGAAATGCTGCCTATGACCCAAAGAACACCGTCCCCACTGTCAAGCATGGAGGTGGAAACATTATGTTTTGGGGGTGTTTCTCTGCTAAGGGCACAGGACTACTTCACCGCATCAATGGGAGAATGGATGGAGCCATGTACCGTCAAATCCTGAGTGACAACCTCCTTCCCTCCCCCAAGACATTAAAAATGGCTCGTGGCTGGGTCTTCCAGCACGACAATTACCCGAAACATACAGCCAAGGCAACAAAGGAGTGGCTCAAAAAGAAGCACATTAAGGTCATGGAGTGGCCTAGCCAGTCTCCAGACCTTAATCCCATCGAAAACTTATGGAGGGAGCTGAAGATCCGAGTTGCCAAGCGACAGCCTCGAAATCTTAATGATTTACAGATGATCTGCAAAGAGGAGTGGGCCAAAATTCCATCTAACATGTGTGCAAACCTCATCATCAACTACTAAAAATGTCTGACTGCTGTGCTTGCCAACAAGGGTTTTGCCACCAAGTATTAAGTCTTGTTTGCCAAAGGGATCAAATACTTATTTCTCTGTGCACAATGCAAATAAATATATATAATTTTGACAATGTTATTTTTTTTCTTTTTTTTATATAATCTATCTCTCACTGGTAAAATTAACCTAGCCTAAAAATTCTAGACTGTTCATGTCTTTGACAGTGAGCAAACTTACAAAATCAGCAAGGGATCAAATACTTATTTCCTCCACTGTATATAGAGAACTGGTTACACCCAGATCGGAAACTATCCCAGGTTTTATTTTAGCTTGGGAAAAGGAACTAGGTTGCGTCTTCTCGGATAGGGAGAGATCTAATATTTTACAACATTCACATGGATTTTCTCGGTGTGTCAGGATGCAAGAAAATTTGTATAAACTACTCACAAGGTGGTATAGAACGCCAGAGCACTTACACAAGATCCGAGTTTCTCCTATAGATACTTGCTGGAGGTGTGAAAATGAGGCAGGGAGCATTGCTCATATATGGTGGTCATGTCCGAAGGTACAGTGTTTTTGGAGGGAGGTTGAAGCCCTGATTTTAGAAGTGTGTTCCATATCAATAGCCCTTACAAGGGAATTAGTTTTACTCTGGTTGCCTCAACGGAACTTCTCCCCTTCATCTAAAAACCTTCCCACTTTTATCATATCTGCAGCCAAAATGCTGATTCCCTCTAAATGGAAGGAGACCTCTCCCCCCTCCCGTGCCCAATTAGTGTCAAAATTGCATCAGATTTGTATACTGGAGGAACTGGCGGGCTGGGAAAACAAGAACAGAGGTTATTTTCTGAAAATATGGCAGCCATGGTTAGACTATAGGGACAAAGCTTACTAATACGAGATGATGTCCGACACATATACAGATTAACTTTTGTATTGTGAGGGCAATTGGGATTTCTATCTAGCTGTTCTTTTGGTACTTATACCACGTAATATATAATTATCTACCTAAGCTGAGATCACAGTGTTTTGTTTGTTTATTTGTTACAATGTTAATTTTGGTAATACGTAGTCAAGCATGTGGAATATACCGCTGTTATTCATTAATTAAAATGTCATAGTAGGTAAATTGCATGTTAAGATATGATGTGAATGTTCACTGGTTACCAGTGTTAATCTACTATGCATAATTGCTACCTTTTTATATGTATGTACCTGTTTGATTTGTTTGACTACTTTAATAAAAAGAGTTTATACAAAAAAAAAAAAAGCCCTCATACAACCGCATCGGCAAAAAAATAAAAACGTTATGGCTCTTCAAATATGGAGACACAAAAACGTATCATTTTGAAAAAAAAAGCGTTTTTACTGTGTAAAAGTAGTAAACATACAAAACTATACAAATTTCGTTGCAATCGTAACAACCCGCTGAATAAAGTTATTGTGTTATTTATATCACACGGTAAACGGCGTTGATTTAAGATGCGAAAAAGAGTGGCGAAATTTCAGGTTTTTTTCTATTCCCCCCCAAAAAAAAGTTAATAAAAGTTAATCAATAAATAATATGTCCCCCAAAATGGTGCTATTAAAAAATACAACTTGTCCCGCAAAAAACAAGACCTTATACAGCTATGTCGACACAAAAATAAAAAGGTTGTAGCTCTTGGAATGTGACGATGGAAAAACATAAAAAATTAAGTTTTAAAATAGGCTGGTCATTAATGGGTTAAAATAGGTTAACATTAAGGTTTAAAATAGGCTGGTCATTAAGGGGTTAAACAATATGTAAATAAACCACTGGCTAGCCAAGTGGGTTTGGCTGCCAGCGATTCTCAATGGGCAGAGCTAGCAGAGAGCCTCTGATGCTGATCTATCACCGTGAGCCTGTTTCTTCCGGACACACCAAGGCCAGCATCATCGCGTGAGACTCACACAATGATGCTTGCCTAGGAGTGTCTGGAGGAAACAGACAGTCTGGAGGAGCAGGAGAGTAGTCAGAGAGGGCTCAGTAACCAGTAGAAACAACAAAAAGAAGGGAAATCCAAGGAGCGCAGTCAAAAAGGCCATGGTTCGGTAACCAGTAGCAACAACGCCAAAAGGGAAATCCAAGGAGCTTAGTAAAACAAGCTGGGGTTCGGTAAGTAGAAACAGTAAGCAGAATATAAGCTACCTTGAATAATCATTCACAGGATCCATAATAGTAAGCCATACCTCACAACTTTCAAAGAATGTAAAGAGAAACAACTTTTTAAGCCATGCCTCTATACCAGCCCAATGTCGCTGTCCATGCACGCCCAATTCCGCACAGTCTAGTGTAACTGTGCAGGGAAAATCTGCAAAGTGGATGTAGCAGTAAAGCAGTTTTTTCTTTTATAATAACCGTAAATAAATAGTGCTCTCACCCTGTAATAGTTCCCCTATAGTAATAGTCCCTAACACAGCAATTTTGCACCCAAAACAGTAATAGTGCCATCCTTTGTGCAGCACACAATAATGGTGCACCCCACAAGTGAATGCGACCCGTTGTGCCTTACACACCTTCAAATTGTCCCTGTTGTGTTGCACTCATAATAGTGCCCCCACATGATGATGCCCCCTTAGTGCCCCTAACACAGTAAGGATGCGTCCTTAGTGCCAAACACACAGTAGGGATGCCCCATTAGTGACCCCACACAATAAGGTTGCCCCATTTGTAACCCCTCAAATTAATGCTTCCCCACGAGTGCCCCCACAGTAATAGTGCCCCTTTGTGCCCCAATACAGCAAGAAGGCCCCTTTAGTGACCACACACAATAAGAATGCCCCCTTAGTGCCCCCACACAGTAAGGATGTTCTCTTAGTATCTATTCATGATACCAATGTTTCCCTTAGTGTTCCCAGAATATAAGGATTCCCCCTTAGTGCCCCCTCACACAAAAGTGATGCCCCCTTATTGCCCCCCATTCAGTAAAGATGCCTTCTTAGTGCACACACAGTAATAATGCCCCATAATGCCTCTCAACCAGAAAGGATGCCCCCTTAGTGCCCACAAAGGATATCCTTTTAGTGCCCTCACACAACAACAATGCCCTTTTAGTGCCCCAACAACACCTACCGTTATTGTCTCCTACACAGTAGTGATGCTCCCTTAGTGGCTTCCCAGACAGAAATAGTGCCACTTTAAAATAATAAAATTCTTACTCAACTAGCCAATTTTCTTCAACGAGCAGATAATTCTCCATTTCTACTCTGGCCTGAAGTTTGCGGCTGGCTTCAGCAGGCTTGATAAACTCATCGTGTGAACCTGTGGCATGGGACAGAGAGTGAATTGTGGAGTGGGGAGCGTCCTGTGGAGCATCCTGTGTACTGTATCTGTGTGCACAGGAGGGAGATACAGCTGCACAGCGAGAGGACCCCCGGGACAACGCCCAAAATTTGAGACTGTCCAGCTGCGTTCGGAAGGTTGGGTGGCATGAGTAAAATATTAATTGGCACTGAAACAAATTCATAGGAAAGTGCAAATATAACACCTAGTGTTCTAAATGGCCGGAAAGTGGGACCTCTGATTGGCCAGCCGATCAAGCTTCCTCTGATTCACCAATAACCTTACAACAGCTATACTCTTACAAGCAATTGGGCGGCCATGCGCACGGAGCACGCACTACCCGACATCCCCAGCAGCTAGTCCACAGCAGTTAGCCGATGAGGAAGACGCAGGAACAGGGCAAGGTGAGCATGTTAAAGTACCCCTTAGTTACAAAGGGCTACTGGACCCTTAAGACTAGGTTTATGAGTGTTCTTGGAATGGAATAGTTTCTTTCATTTGTTGGCATAAATTGACCTAGCAGGAACCCCAGATATCTCCTTAATATAATGGAACAGGTATTAAACTAACCATTCTAACATCCAATTTGCTGGATTTAGCTTTCTTGATGATTTTCCACTAAGATAGGGTGTGGTGGTTAACTGACAGGAGGAACTGGAGGCCCGTATTGTTTCAGTAGAGACTTGTGGAACAAATTGGGATTTTTAAAAGACACAGGAAGTTGGAGGTGGAAATATGATGGGTTTATAATCTCAATTATCTCGTTCGGACTAATGTACTGAGGTCCGATTTTAGCAGAGGGGACTTTCAAATTAGTACTTCGTTTTATCTGCAGATATATTTTGTTTAACAACTGACTGTTCAAGATTCCGATGTACCTCTAACCAAATATCTAAACGATCTTGGACTTCCTCGGCCTCAGGAGTATATACCTCAATTATAGATAAATAACTGTATTGAGGATGATATCCAAAGTTATAGTAAAATGGAGATGTCTTAATAGATTACAGGTAATGGTTATTCAGCCAAAGGAAGACACGTGACCCAGTAGGCCTGGTGCTCTGATAAATAACATTGTATATAGTAAAAACATCGTAAATAGTGTTGTAGGGTCTGATTTTGATGTTTCATCTGCTTATAAGTCTGAATGATAGGTGGAAGAAAAAAGGAGATTTATGCTTATCCTAGCACAGAATAGAACGCCCTCTAAAATTTTTAAACAAACTGAGTTCCATGATGAGAAATAATATTCTCAGGTAATCCCTGCAATCTAACAATATGCTGAATAAAACAACTGGCTAGAGTAGTAGAGTTGGAGAGCTAAGACGGAGATAAAACTAGCAATAACCACCCAAATCATGGTTTTAGGCTACATTCACATAACAGGAAAAAATGGCAATGTGACTGACGATTTTAAACGGCTGTCACATGGCCATTTTCAGAACATTGTAGTTATTTTAATGGCCCGTGAATACTGGCCATCAAAAAACAGGACATGTCCTATTTTTAGCCGTTTTCACAGCCAGACGGCCCCCATAAAACTGAACGGATTATTTTTTAATGGACTTTTTCAGGAATCAATCCTTGTGACGGCTGTTGAAAACTGATCCTGGCCCTCACAAGAGGACTTTCCTGGCACTGCACTACTTCAAAGGGAATGTGTCGCAAATTAAAACTTTTTTTTTTTAAGTGTCGTTATCGCTATAATATTTTTTACGTTTTTTGCTGTATTTTTTTTTTTCTTCCATATGGTGGAAAGTATTAAAAATGAAATAATAATTTGACATGTTTTCCTATGTTGGCCACCAGGGGGAGCACTTCGCAGAATTACAGCAAGGTGAATAAGGCAAAGCAACCTGACTCACAGCTGCCGTAAATGTGGGAGGGAATCTCACCGCCCCCCCTCCCACAAGCCAGGAAAAGGTGTCTTCAAATTGCTAAGCAGTGTCCGGCAGTCGTTTTGTGAGCTGTTTTTCTATAAAGTCAATAAAAAACGGCTCCAAATAGTCCCAAGAAGTGATGTGTACTTCATTTTGGTGGGCGTCATTTACGTGCCGGTTTTGGAAAACGACCACGTAAAAAACGCCCTGTCGGAACAGAACGCCATATTTCTCATTGAAACCAATGGGCAGATGCTTGTTAGGCGTTCTGCTTCCGATTTTTCAGCTGAAAACATACCCTTAGAATGATGAAAGTGAAGTGAATGACTTTTCAGTTGACCGGTTCACACGCCGTGTATTTGACACGTTTTTTTTTGCACATTTTACATGCCAAAAACCACAAATAAAAACGCTTGATTACACTTGATTTTGCGTGTTTGGGGGATTTGTGTGTGTGTGTGGGGGGGGGTGCTCGCCGCTGTGCACACTCCGCTCTGCCACACACACACACACGGGAAAAGTCTTACAGGGGTCGTCCAGGAAAACATGGCGCCGCACCTGTCCTCAGGTCGTGTGTGGTATTACAGCTCTGTCCTATTCACTTCAATGGAGGTGAACTGCAATACCAGACACAACCTGACAACAGGTGCGGCGCTGTGTCTCCAATTCGGACACCCCCTTCTGTCCTGAGATGACCCAATGGGGGAGGCGGGTGTCAGAGCCACCCACCGCCATCACTGCAGACAGAACCACACAACTACGGCATGAGGGCAGGGCTTGTCCTGAGTGCACTGTCTCTTGTTATGGACAGATTTATAGTCACATGAACCCAATCTGATGAAACGGTAACCTAGGTCCGATCACATGACAGAGGGGGATCACCAAAAACTCTGTGCACCCTCAGCCCGTCCATCCAGCCCTTTCCTGGTTATATCTGCTTCTGGGAAAGCTGGGTGACCACCATTACCCCTCCTACTGGAGTGTGTTTGGAGATGTGACTAATGAACCTCTCACACTCCAGTAGGAAGGGTAATGGTGGTCACCCAGCTTTCCCAGACCCCTGAACGGTAAATCTCTCTAGTTGTGCTGAGACTGTTTGGGAATGTGACTAATGAACCTCTCAGTCTCAGCACAACTAGAAAGATTTACCGTTCAGGGCTTTCCCAGTACAGTTGCATCATGTGTCCTTCATACAGGGGGGGTGGGCGTCAGGAGGGGCCCGTCGGGGGTCACGAGAGCAGCGGTCTGTGAGATAGAGAGAGGGACAGACAGAGACACACACCTTACCTGCAGTGCAGCTGGTCTTCATGATGGCGCCTGCTATCTCCCTGCAAACAGCTGCTCTGCTGTGTGACTCTGACCTGCATCTGCGCAGTACAGAGACAGAGAGCAGAAGCAATAGACGGGAGCCGATCATTGACTCCTATGCCCTGTAGCTGCCGTATTCCATCTCTGTATGTGTCGTTAATCGACACATACAGAGATGAAAAAAAAAATGGCAGCCCCCATAGAGAAGTAAAAGAAAGAAAAAAATTAAAAGTACAACACAAACACAAATAAATAAAAAAAAAATTAATGACATACTAAAAGCAATAACACATAAAAAACATAAAAAACACATAAATAATTTTTTTTCGTGACACCTTACCTTTAAGTACTGAGCCCGGGGAAGTCCTTGACGTCACTGTCCATATATGGACAGTAATTTCAGGGTTTTCATCACAAGCTCTCTGGCCAGGGACTCCTGTCTTGGGAAAGCCCTTAGCGTCACTGTCCATATATTAGGTCTCAGCCCAACTCTTGCCCTCACAGGACCCGGTCTTTAATTCCACCAACATTGTGTGGTAATCACATCTATTCCAGCCTTGCATACTGTCTTTATTTATCTGCATTTTATTTACATTCTATATTTGACATTGCATTTTCAGTCATTCAAACGCAGATTTTTCCAGGTGTCCTTTCTTTTAAGTGACATTTATCCTGTTTAAATTCTAATATGGCAATAGAGGGGGTCCCTTTGGCATTTGTTCAGGCCAGGGACATGTGCTCAATTTTTTTCTTCAAATGCAATTGTTTTAGGATGGGTTTTTTTTTCCCTTTTGAGAACTGCTGCGTTCTTTGTACCTTTTCATGTATATTTTAATAAAGTAACTTAAATTGTTTTGGATGTGCGACTCTAGTAGCATTTGTCTTTCCTCTTCTTTTTGCATATATGGACAGTGACGTTAGGAGCTTTGAGATATGGGAATCTCTGGTCAGATCAATTCTGTTACCTCAAAGCCCCTAAAATCACTGTCCATATATGGACAGTGACGTCACGGGCTCCTCCTGGAGCAGAATACCCGGCCAAAGCATCGACAACGCTCTGGTCAGTGGTTCCGCTCCCAGAGAAGCCCCTGGCGTCACTATCCATATATGGACAGTGAAGTCAGGGGCTCCTTCTGGAACGGAATCTCCGGCCAGAGCGTTGCAGACGCTGTAGCTGGAGATTCCTCTCCTATAGGGAGCCCCTGATGTCACTGTCCATACATGGACAGTGACATCAGGGGTTAATCCTGAAGCGGAATCCCCTGCCAGAACGTTGATGGCGCTGTGGCCAGGAATTCTGTTCCTGGAATTCATATATGGACAGTGACGTCAGAGGCTCCCCCTGGAGATGAATCCCCGGCATTGTCAACGTAGTATTATTAGGTGGAAATCAGCAACTAAAATTAACATGCACAGTCTTTAATAACTGATGCAATTTTGCCATGTTTACATGGTTGAATACATCCCGCATAGACCCTTACGCCAAAAAGAATTAAAATGTAATATTCACCGTGCAGACGTCATCCTATATCAGTATCACCAGGTTAATTATAGATTATTTAGATATACATTAATAATCCCATCCAGCTAAATTCCAAAATCCATGGGGCCAGAAATCGGGGACAAAGAGCACGATAAACCACTACTCAGAAATCCAGACACTTGTTTCCCCGCCCAAAAAAGATAAACCCCACTAAAAAAAAAGACCAACAAAATCATACATTAATATTGTACTACGGAAATGATAGAGAATCCGAGACAAATGGAAAAAAAATCAGGACCTTGCTTCTACATCAAAGAAAGTATAGATTCAATTGTGCAGCATATTTAATATATTCATGGTTCTCTAAAGTGCAAAATTATCTACAAAAATATGGATTAAAATCACAACATATAGTTGGGCAAAATATCTTAATATTTCTACTCATGGTGACGTCGCTAGAAGCCTACACAGGAAAATCATAGTTAACAGATACCAGTCATCCTAAACTCCCTATTGAGAGCTTTTGGTGCTAGGGTGTCTAATTTAAAAATCCATTTTAACTCCAAATTTTTTAGGGCCTTCTTCCCTTCTCATTGGTAACACTCCGTCTATGATTTTAAAGCGCAATATTGCGACATTATGTTTCATAAAATGATCTGGAACCGTTAAGTCATTTTTACGGCTTCAAATTGTATACTTGTGTTGATTTATTCTTGTTCTACATTCCTGTGTTTTCTCACCAACATATTACATTCCACAGGGACACTGAATAACATATAAAACAACAACCTAAAGAAATGGAGTCAAAACCATACTATTGCTGATAAAAATTTTAATTTTTATTAATACATAACATAAAAACTCATATATTAAAATCAAAGATGACTACCCCAGTGTGGAAAAATAGAGGCCAGGCAACTGTAGGTAATTGGATATGTAGTAGCATGTACATTGGAAGTATCATAAATAACACCTGGAACAGCTTCAGACATAGGGAGATATTCAATATTCTAAACAATATATGAGGTCCCAGGCCAAGGTATATAATTGTAAACAATGATGCAACTTAGCACCTTCCCACACAAATCATTGTGTGAGAAAATGCATGTAGCTATATATTAACAACTTACCCATAAGTATATTACACTGCTGTCTGGCGTCACAACCGACGCGCGTTTCTGCGGAAAAGCCTTCGTCCGGGGGTGGTGCCAGAGAGTCAGGAAGAGGATTTTATGTGAACTCGCCGTCAATCAGGTGTGTGACCGCTGAATAGCTTCATCATTCCCAGCTAAAAAAAATTACAGGAAGTGAAAGATATTTACGAGCGCACCACGCGTCATATGTACGGCGCACCACGGGGCTCAAAAGAGATCATGTAAGGTGCGCATGCGCGAACTGCGCTCCGGCATACGTGATCAGCGTGGAAATAACCAAGCCGGTTACCTGGGAAAGAGGGAGACTACATGGTAACATGATCAGACCAGCATCACAAAGGATACCAAAATAACACTATTGCATATAAGTAATGTGTCATAGCGAAAAGTGTATGTGTATGACAGACTCAACAATAATATCATAAACATTCCATATCTCATACACATTACAAGTTATTACATACAGACATATAAGCAAAAAGTAGTTTGATTAGCATATCACAAATTTTATACCAGCGTAATAATGGCACAATTATATAACCTGTGCCTGTCCTTTCCCTATCTTTTTACAATATTATGTTGTTGCATAATTATCATAAAAATAAGAAAACATTAATATGATAAAATAAAACGAAACAAAAGATAAAAACATAATAAATAAAAAATAAAGAATAATGTGTAAACAATAAAAAAATAATGAATAGAAAATATAAATAAAAAATATATATAATATATATAATGAATGAAGAGTGTACAAAACGTTTATAATGTGTGTATATATATATATATATATATATATATATATATATATATATATATATATATATATATACCGTGTTTCCCCGAAAGTAAGACAGTGTCTTACTTTCTTTTTATCCCCAAAAGCCCCACTATGTCTTACTTTCGGGGTATGTCTTATATTGGAAAAAAATTGTCGAATTATTATTTTTTTTTTTTTCACAAACTTTATTTAACTGTTTTACATTTTTTTTTTTAGTCCCACCAGGGGACTTCACTATGCGATGTGCCGATCGCATATATAATGCTTTGGTATACTTAGTATACCGAAGCATTATTGCCTGTCAGTGTAAAACTGACAGGCAACCTATTAGGTCATGCCTCCGGCATCGCCTAACAGGCAGATGCTGAAGGCAGACCTGGGGGTCTTTGTTAGACCCCCGGCTGTCATGGAAACCCGACGGCGACCCGCGATTTGTTTGCGGGGGCGCCGATCGGGTGACAGAGGGAGCTCCCCCCTCTGTCAAACACATTAAATGCCGCTGTCACTATTGACAGCGGCATTTAATGGGTTAAACTGCCGGAATCGGCGCGCGCTTCGATTCCGGCAGTTGCAGCAGGAGCCAGGCTGTGTATAACAGCCGTGCTCCTGCCGCTGATCGCGTGGGTACAGTCTCAGTACCCGCGCCATCACAGGACGGCGCGGTGACGTATGGAGAGGGGGGCGGCGCGGAAGTGGGCAGGAGGCGGCAATACCCCCGTGTTTCCCCGAAAGTAAGACATATGTCTTACTTTCGGGGTACGGCTTATATTAGCCGACCCCCCTGAAACCCCCGATACGTCTTACAATCGGGGGTGTCTTACTATCGGGGAAACACGGTATATATACAAATAAATATGAATGGGTATGTACAAAATAAATAATGAGAAATTAATATACATATATATACACATACATGCATATATATACATATATGTATACATACACGTGATAAAGATGTAAAACCATAAATATATAAAGAATATATATACTTATATATATAATTTTGTGTCCCTCTTTATTTATTTATTTATTATTTATTATTATTTAATATTTATCATTCATTTTTTATATATATATATATTTTTTGTCTTCATATAATTATTATTTATATTATATTTTTTTAGTATTTCCTATTTGCTGCGTGGTTTCATGCACCCTTATACCTTTTGATGTTTTAATCATCACTTTTGTGGTACTTTTATTGGTATTTCCAATTCACTAAATTAAATGTGTATATATATTCTTCTTTACACTAATACTTTTACTGTGGAACCATTTTTATTGCACTTACACTGGTTTTGTCTATTTTGTTTAGTTTTTTTTATCACTTTATAAAAAAAAATTGTGTATAAATGTCAATGTAGATTACAGTAACGTTTTTATTTTAAAAAAACGAGCATTTTTGGCCAAGTTATGACCATTTTTGTAGTTATGCAAATGAGGCTTGCAAAAGTCCAAGTGGGTGTGTTTAAAAGTAAAAGTCCAAGTGGGCGTGTATTATGTGCGTACATCGGGGCGTTTTTAATACTTTTACTAGCTGGGCGCTCTGACGAGAAGTATCATCCACTTCTCTTCAGAACGCCCAGCTTCTGCCAGATCACGCTGTGACGTCACTCACAGGTCCTGCATCGTGTCAGACGAGCGAGGACACATCGGCACCAGAGGCTACAGATGATTCTGCAGCAGCATCGGCGTTAGCAGGTAAGTCGATGTAGCTACTTACCTGCAAACGCTGATGCTGCTGCAGAATCAACTGTAGCCTCTGGTGCCGATGTGTCCGACACGATGCAGGACCTGTGAGTGACGTCACAGATCTGCACTGCCAGAAGCTGGGCGTTCTGAAGAGAAGTGGATGATACTTCTCATCAGAACGCCCAGCTAGTAAAAGTATTAAAAACGCCCCGATGTACGCACATAATACACGCCCACTTGGACTTTTACTTTTAAACACACCCACTTTGACTTTTGCAAGCATCATTTGCATAACTACAAAAATGGTCATAACTTGGCCAAAAATGCTCGTTTTTTTAAAATAAAAACGTTACTGTAATCTACATTGCAGCGCCTATCTGCTGCAATAGCAGATAGGGGTTGCAAAATCTGGTGACAGAGCCTCTTTAAATGATTTATTATTTATTTCACAATTTTTTATATTTGTATACATATATTTTTTACTTCTTCATGCATCACACTTCTTGTCAAATATTTTTAAATAAATACATATATATTGTAATGATGGGGGTAGGGAAACGCACAAGTGAGCCCTAATCTACCCGCCACTCTGTCCCTGCCTACTTGCAACGACCCGCCCTAGGCGACGGGGTACAACTGGGCGGCGGTCCCTACGCTCAGTAAGTGCACGAGACAAACAGACAAGGGTACACAAAGCTAAGGGAAAAGGGGCAGTTGCCCACGGCAACACCGTGAGCAACAAGAGTGGTGAACGAGCCGAGTCAAACCAGGAGTGCACGAGGTACCAAACGTAGAGCAGGAGAGTAGTCAGTAAGCCAGGGTCAGTATGGAGCAGGATCAAATAGTAGAAGCTGTAGCTGGGCCAGGAAACCACACAAGAAGAATCACAAGCAAAGGAGGAACAGGAAAGGCAGGTATAAATAGACAGAGGGCGGGAGCTAGCTCCGTCTGGCCAGGCTGCGATAGGCTCTCCCACTCCTAAGCCTGCCATCCTGAGTGGTGGAAGATGGAGTCAGTCTCAGAGACATAGACTCAGGTGCAGACTGATTACCTATGGGTGTATACACAGAAGTTGTGCCTGGCAGATCCTTTACATATATACTGTCTCACTTTCTCACTTATATGTATACACAATTATGACTGTGGGCGAGAACATGTGTACTCCTCCCTCGTTCTCTTACTGAACCTTTGTTTCTCGTATGCACTTTATGTATATGTATATATATATATATATATATATATATATATACATAAATTATCTAAATAATTTATGATTAACTGGTGCGACGCTGCGTCCTGATATAGGATGACGGGCTGCAAGGTAAATACTAAATTTTGATTATTTTTGGAGTATGGGTCTATGCGTGATGTAAAGATGGCAAAATTGCATCGATTATTAACCCCTTCCCTCTTAGGCCACTTTTGACCTTCCTGACAGAGCCTCATTTTTCAAATCTGACATGTTTCACTTTATGTGGTAATAACTTCGGAATGCTTTTACCTATCCAATCGATTCTGAGATTGTTTTCTCGTGACACATTGGACTTTATGTTACTGGCAAAATTTGCTCGATATGTTCAGTATTTAATTGTGAAAAACACCAACATTTTGTGAAAAATTGCAAAAATTTGCATTTTTCTCAATTTAAATGTATCTGCTTGTAAGACAGGCAGTTATATCATACAAAATTGTTCCTAATTAACATCCCCATATGTCTACTTTAGATTGGCATCGTTTTTTTAACATCCTTTTATTTTTCAAGGACGTTACAAGGCTTTGAACTTTAGCAGCAATTTCTCACATTTTCCAAAAAAAATTCAAAAGGCTATTTTTACAGGGGCCAGTTCAGATGTGAATTGGCTTTGAGGGCCTTATATATTAGAAACCCCCAATAAGCATCCACATTTTAAAAACTTCACCCCTCAAAGTATTTAAAACAGCATTTATAAAGTTTCTTAACCCTTTAGACGTTTCACAGGAATTAAAGAAAAGTAGAGGTGATATTGACAAATTTCATATTTTTTTGCATAAATAAATTTTGAATACTATTTTTTTTATAACACAGAAGGTTTTACCAGAGTATTGCAACTCAATATTTATTGCCCAGGTTCTGCAGTTTTTGGAAATATTCCACGTGGCCGTAGCTTGCTACTGGACTGAAACACCGGCCTTAGAAGCAAAGGTGCACCTAGAGGATTTTGGGGCCTTATATTTATTACAATATATTTTAGGCACCATGTCAGGTTTGAAGGGCTCTTGTGGTGCCAAAACAGTGAAAATCCCCCAAAAGTGACCCCATTTGGGAAACTACACACCTCAAGGAAATTATCTAGGGGTATAGTGAGCATTTTGACCCCACAGGTTTTTTGCAGAAATTATTGGAAGTAGGCCCTGAAAATGAGAATCTAAATTTTTTCAAAGAAAATGTAGATTTAGCTAATTTTTTCTCATTTCCACAAGGACTGAAGGAGAAAAAGCACCATAAAATTTGTAAAGCAATTTCTCCCGAGTAAAACAATACCCCACATGTGGTAATAACCGGCTGTTTGGACACACTGCAGGGCTTAGAATGTAAAGAGCGCTATTTGGCTTTTAGAGATCACATTTAGCAGGAATGGTTTGCAGAGGCCATGTCACAGTTGGAAAGCCCCTGAGAGGACAAAACAATGAAAACGCCCAAAAAGTGACTCCAGTTACGAAACTACACCTCTTGAGGAATTCATCTAGGGGTGTAGTAAGCATTTTGACCACACAGATATTTCATAGAATTTATTAGAATCGGGCAGTGAAAATAAAAGCAATCCTTTTTCTTCAATAAGACGTAGCTTTAGCGCAAAAATTTTCATTTTCTCAACAAATAAAGGAAAAAGTACGGCAATACCCCATATGTGGTCTTAAACTGCTGTTTGGGCACACGGCAGGGCTCAGAAGGGAAGGAGCAACATTTGGAGTGCAGATGTTGCTGGATTGGATTCTGGGTGCCTGTGGGCCCAAAACAGTGGAAACCCCCCAGAAGTGACCGATTTTTGGAAACTACACCTCTCAATGCATTTACCTAGGGGTGTAGTAAGCATTTTAACCCTGCAGGTGTTTTGTAGAAATTAGTGTGCACTCGATGTTGCAGAGTGAAAATGGGATTTTTTTCTATCGATATACCAATATGTGGTGCCCAGCTTGTGCCACCATAACAAGACAGCCCTTCTAATTATTATGCAGTGTTTCCCGGTTTTAGAAACACCCTACATGTGGCCCTATTCTTTTGCCTGGACATTTGACCAGGCTCAGGAGTGAAAGAGTACCATGCAAAATTGAGGCCTAATTTGGCGATTTACAAAGTATTGGTTCACAACTGCAGAGGCTCAGATGTGAAATAATAAAAAGAAACCCCTGAGAAGTGACCCCATTTGGAAACTACACACCTCAAAGCATTTATTAAGTGGTGTAGTGAGCATTTTCACCCCATAGGCCTTTTCCATTAATAAATGCGCTGCGGATGTGGCAATTTAAAAATTTATATTTTTCCCTAGATATACCATTCAGTGGCAAATCTGTCATGCCCAGATTATGCCACTGGAGGCACACACCCCAAAAATTGTTAAAAGGGTTCTCTCGATTATGGCGATGCCATATATGTGGAAGGAAACTGCTGTTTGTGCACGCTGGAGCGTGGATTTTGCTTGGTCGTAGATTTGTTTGAGTATTACTGGTGTTTCAGTTTATAATGTGGAGCATATGTAAGCTGGGCAGAGTACATCAGCGGCATAGTCAGGTGGTATAATAATGGGGTAAACAATAAAATGATCCATAGATGTGTGTCACGCTGTGAAGCAATCCTTTCTGCACAGGCCGGTGTCGCACTGATATATGGCATCCTTTCTTATCCCCCTTTTGGTCAACACTCAGCACCTTTGCAGTTTGCTGGGAAAGTGTTGTCCTGGTTTAATACGGGCACCTTCGCTTCTAGCAGATATGTTTGGGCCCTCCACTTCCTGGTTCCCTAATTTTAGGTCCTTGATAAATCGCCTCTTGAAACAAATGAAATGTTCCCCTTGGGCTGCACAACTGCATATTTTTTATTTCCTGACTTGTTAGAGCCATAACTAATTTTACTTTTTCATAGACGTAGTGGTATGAGGGCTTTTTTTTGCAGGACGAGCTATAGTTATTATTGGTACCATTTTGGGGTATATGCGACCTTCTGATCACCTGTTATCCTATTTTTTGGGAGGCCAGGTAAACAAAAAAACGCAATTCTGGCATCGTTTTTTTTATACGGCGTTCACCACGCGTTATAAATTACATGTTACCTTTATTCTGCGGGTCAGTACGATTCCGGCGATACCTAATTTATAGAACTTTTTTATGTTTTACAACTTTTTGCACAATAAAATTACTTTTGTAAAAAGAATGTATTTTTTCTGTCGCCAAGTTGTGAGAATAATAACTTTTTAGTCGACAGAGCTGTATAAGGGCGTGTTTTTTGCGAGACGAGCTATAGCTTTTATAGGTACCATTTTTGGATACGTGCGACTTTTTTATCACTTTTTATTCCAATATTTGTAGGGCAAAGTGACCAGAAAACAGAAACTCTGTTTTTTTAAGTTTTTTTTTTACGCTGTTCACCGCGTGAAATAAATAATATAATATCAATACTTTGATACATCGTTATGGTCGCGGCGATACCAAATACATATGGTTTATTATTATTTTTCAATAATAAAGAACTTGATAAGAGAAAAAGGGCGATTGTGTTTTGTTTTATTACTTGAAACTTTTATTGTTTTCAAACGTTTATTTTTTTCACCTTTTTTTTTACACTTTTTTATACTTTTTTTACACTTTTTCTCAAGTCCCACTAGCGGATTAACGGTCCAACTGTCAGATTTATTTTTTCTAATACATAGCACTACCTACGTAGTGCAATGTATTAGATCCGTCAGTTATTCACTGACAGCAAGCCGGTTAGTCTTCGCCTCCCGGCGGAGCCTACATCGGCTTCCGTAATGGCAGAGCAGGAGGCTCTGCCAGATCCACAGGAAGTCCCTAAAAGCAGACTCAGCTGCGGGCACTTTGGACACCGGGAGAGGGAGTCGTGGGTGTTGGCCGTATACTATGAAGAATGGTGTATTTCTTGTGAACTCGCGAGTATGATTATAATACGAGAACTCGGCCCAAGAAAGAAGCTGCACCCAGTCATCATGCTACTTGGAGATGAAGTGTCGTAGGTAGTTATCCATGATTTGGTTGATCCTCTCTACTTGACCATTGGAGGAAATTTCCAACTTTACATTGAGGAGTTTACAGAGGGCTCTCCAGAACTTCGAGGTGAACTAAACCCCAGGATCAGAGACAATATACCTAGGCAAGCTGTGCAAGCGGAAGATGTGTTGGATGAAGAGGTCGGACAGTTGAGAAGCAGAAGGTAGACCAGTCAGCGGAACGAAGTGAGCCATCTTCGAAAATCTGTCCACCACCGCCCCGACCACACTGCATGCTGCAGAGGGAGGCAGGTCCATAACAAAGTCCATAGCAATATGTTTCCAGAGAGCAGCGGGCACAGGCAGTGGCTGGAGCAGGCCAGCCGGTTTGAAGTGGGCAACTTTATTTTCTGCGCACACCATGCAGGAGGAAACAAAGTCCGTGATGTCTTTGGGCAGCGTTGGCCACCAAAACAGACGGGCAATCAGGTCTCGGGTCTTAACGGCACCCGCCTGACCTGCCAGTTTGGTACTGTGTCCCTAGCGGAAGATTCTTCTTCTGTCTGCCAGACGCACAAAAGTCTTCCCCCGGGGGAATGTCTCTAACTTGCAGAGGGTTGATAGGGATGATGCAGGATGGATCAATGATATTCTGTGGAGACTCCACAGTGTCCTCTGTCTCGAATGACCTGGACAAGGCATCGGCCTTCACATTCTTGTCGGCCGGACAATAGTGTAGCTCAAACTGAAACCGGGCAAAGAACAGCAGCCACCTGGCCTGACAGGGATTCAGTCGTTGGGCCGCCTGGAGATAGGTGAGGTTCTTGTGGTCTGTGAATATCAGGATGGGATGAACTGCGCCCTCTAGTAGATGTCTCCACTCCTCCAGAGCCAATTTGATGGCCAGTAACTCCCGATCCCCAATCGAGTAGTTGCGTTCTGCGGAAGAGAAGAGTTTAGAGTAATAGCCACATACCATTGTCTTGCCCTTGGAACCTCTCTGGAACAGAAGTGCACCAGCACCAACAAAGGAGGCGTCCAACTCCAACGAGAACTGTCGAGATGCATGTGGATGATGGAGGATAGCGGCTGGCGTGAAAGCACTCTTCAGGCTAATAAATGCAGATTCCGCTTCAGGAGTCCAAACCTTTGCGTTCATGCCTTTCTTGGTGAGGTTAGAGATAGGAGATGTCAGTGAGGAGAAGTTTGGAATGAACTGTCTGTAGAAATTAGCGAATCCCAGGTAGCGCTGCCTTGAGGGCATGGCCATACAGGACAGCCTTTAGCTTCTCAGGATCCATCTTGAGGCCTTGATCCGAGATGATGTAGCCCAGGAAGCGTAGAGCATTCTTCTCAAACACGCACTTCTCCAACTTGGCGTACAGGTGATTCTCCCTTAACTGCAGAAAAACTTGACGGACATGTCTCTGATGAGTCATAGCATCTGGAGAAAAACTTAAGATGTCATCAAGATAGACCACAACACAAACATAAAGGAGGTCACGGAAAATGTCATTAACGAACTCTTGGAAGACCGCCGGAGCATTACACAGGCCGAAGGGCATTACTAGATATTCTTAGTGTCCATCACGGGTGTTAAATGCCGTCTTCCACTCATCACCCTGGCAAATCTGGATTAGCCTGAAAGCCCCACGCAGGTCTAGCTTAGAAAAAATCTTGGCTCCTCGTATGCGATCAAACAGTTCAGAAATCAATGGCAATGGATATCGATTGTTTTGTTTTTTTAACGTGATCTGGTTGAGACCCCGGTAGTCGAAGCAAGGTTGCAGAGAACCATCCTATTTTTTTGACAAAGAAGAACTCTGCTCCTGCCGGGGAAGAAAACTTCTGTATGAAGCCCCTCTCTAAGTTCTCCTTTACATAGGCGGACATGGACTGAGTCTCTGGCAAGGAGAGACAATATACCTTACCACTGGGAATGAATGCACCAGGAATCAGCTCGATAGGACAGTCATACGCCCGGTGAGGGGGCAGTGTCTTCGCCTCCTTCTTGCTAAAGACATCTGAGAACGTGGAATAATGACAAGGCAATCCTGCCAAGGACTGAGCCAGAGGAGGCTGAACCGAACAAATCTGTACCGAGCAGCGGTTGAGACACTCAAAACCCCACTGGAGAACCTCTCCAGAATACCTGTCCAGGACTGTAGTCGGAGCCAGGGCAGGCCCAGCAGCACAGGGTTGAGGGCTTTAGCCAGGACAAAGAAAGAGATGAGCTCAGAATGGATGGCTCCCACTTGGAGCCTCAGCGCCTTGGTCACAGCTACACCCAGGTCTGGCAGAGGTAGTCCATTCACAGATGCAACCATCAAAGGTCTCTCCAGAGGGGATGTGGGCAATTGGACAAGATCTACCAGGTCTCTTCGAATGAAATTATCAGTGGATCCAGAGTCCAGATAAGCAGAGACGCGATGCGTTTTCTCGCCGGACACTATGGTCACAGGAATGGACCATTTAGACAAAAGTCCTTCTTCACCCAGGGTTGTCTCTCCCACCAACCCTAGGCTCTGGGGCTTTTGGGGGTACAGACGCACAGGATAGCCTCCGAGGCCGCAAAATAGACAGAGTCCCGAGGTGCGTCTGCGTTGTCTCTCCTGGGTAAAACGCTTAAATTGGTCTGTCCTCACAGACTCCTTTGAAGGATCAGCAATTGAGGACGGCATGGGTTGCTGCAAAGTAGGAACCGAGCTAGGGAGTCTTCCCTCCCGGCGAGCTCCTTGGAACCATTCTCGGATCCAGAAGGATGAGGTCATCCAGGGTAGACGGTAGATCTCGGGCTGCAAGCTCTCTCTTAATCTCAGGAGACAGTCCCTGCCAGAATGTAGCCACCAAGGCCTCATTGTTCCACGACAATTCTCTCACCAGAGTGCGGAAGTGGATGGCGTACTCGCCCACGGATGTCTCTCCCTGGCGTAAATTCAACAAGGAGGCGGCTGCAGACGAGACTCGTCCAGGCTCCTCAAACACCGTGCCAAATGTCCGTAGGAAACCCTGGAGGTCACGGGTCTCAGGTCCTTGTCTCTCCCACATAGGTTTCGTCCATGCTAGGGCCCTGCCAGTGAGTAGAGAGCCGATGAAAGCGACCCTTGCACCATCAGTCAAGAATGCCCTTGCATACAGGCTAAAGTGTATCTGTCACTGGTTCTAAAATCCACGGCAGGTATTCACGTCTCCATCATAGCGGTGAGGTAGCGGCAAAGAAAATCGGGGATCAGCACTGCCATGAGGTGTAACCGTAGGATCTGTACTGCCAGGAGGTGTAGTAGGAGGAACGGCAGTTTGCACCTCCAGCTGATGTGCAATAATGTTCAAGGCCTGGAGGAGTTGGTACTGTCGAGACTGTATTTCTAGCATATCCGCCCACATCTCTTGTGATGTCATCTTGGTTTTGGATCGACCAGCGGGGTCCATGGCCTGTGCTTACTGTCACGGTGGGTACATGGACCCACTGGGCTGTACCTCCTTGACGGTATGGCAGCTGGCCAACAGTACACAGGTCACAGTCTATAGTTCGTATAGGTGTAACTGTGGTAGCTCAGACAGTAGCAAGACAGGCTTGGCTGGTACTTAGGCAGCAGGCAGGCACCAGGCGTGGTGAAGCAGGACAGGCATGGTACTCAGCGCAGCACATCTACAGCTCAACACGGTACTTGACCAGGATAGCATGGGACACAGGTTACAGGTAGCAGGAACGGGAAACACTGGGAACTGAGAAACACTAGGAGATCATTTGCTTAGACAGACTAGGGTACAATAACAAGGCTCAGGCAAGGCAGAAAGGGGCTAGGCCCCTTTATAGTCCAGGCTGCTCATGGGCTAATTTTGTACTATTTTCAGGTGCGCGCGCTGGCCCTTTAAGAACGGGTACGAGCGTGCGCACCCTACGGGACCCGGCCGGGAGAAGCGGAAGTAAGAGCTGGCATCTCCTGAGGAGGACATGGGGACCAGCACTCAAAGTTCCATGGCTGCGGGCATCAGGAGGTGAGTGAGCCTGATGGCCCGTGGCCATGGGCATGACAGTATCCCCTCCCTTACGGCCCCTGATTTTTGGGCCAGAACGAGAGAGAAACTTCTTCAGGAGGGTAGGGGCATTGAGGTCCTCTTCTGGCTCCCAGGACCTCTCTTCAGGACCAAACCCCTTCCAATCCACCAAATAAAAGATTCTTCCACCCACTCTCTTGGTGTCCAGGAACTCCTTAACCACAAAAGTCTCTGATGAACCGCTGCGACCCACTGCAGGAGTGGAAGTCTTGGAATAGTGTTTCAAGATCACCGGCTTCAGCAGGGAGACATGGAAGGTGTTGGGGATTTTGAGGATAGGAGGCAGCCAAAGCTTCTAGGAAACAGGGTTGATTTGTTGCAAAATCTCGAATGGTCCAAGGAACCTGGGAGCAAACTTGTACGATGGCACCATCAGCCAGATATTCCTAGAGGATAGCCAGACCTTAGTACCTGTAAGGTACTGGGGAGGATCTCGTCTTCTTGTGTCTGTCTTTCTCTTCATGCGGTCGACCACCAGTAGAATAGAAGATCGAGTCTGCTGCCAGATCTGTAGAAAGTCCCTGAATGCAGCGTCAGCTGCAGGCACCTGGGACGTAGTGGAAACAGGAAGAGGTATAAGAATGGACTCTTAGCGGTGGACTCACTACTATGGTTGCTGTAGGAGAACTCAGCCCAAGGAAGCAGCTGCACCTAGTAATCATGCTGCCTGGAGATAAAGTGTTGTAGATACCAAGGAGTACGCAGAGGGCTCTCCAGAACTTAAGAGGTCAACTGAACCCCCCCAATCCGACACAATATGTAGAGGCAAATTGTGGAGACGGAAGATGTGCTGGACGAAGAGATCAGCCTACTGTCCACTTCCCGACTGGCCAGTCAGCGGAACCAAATGAGCCATTTTGGAGAATCTGTTGACCACCACCCAGACCATACTGCAACCAGCAGAGAGAGGCAGGTCCGTGACAAAGTCCATAGCAATATGTTGCCAGGGGGCATTGGGCACAGGCAACGGCTGGAGCAGGCCCGCCGGTTTGGAGTGGGCAACTTTATTTGATGCACACACCGTGCAGGAAGAGACAAAGTCTGTGATGTCTTTGGGCAGCGTGGGCCACCAGAACTGACGAGCAATCAGGTCTCGGGTCTTACGGGCGGCCGCGTAACCTGCCAATTTGGAGCTGTGTCCCCAGCGGAGGATTCTTCTTCTTTCCGTCAGATGCACAAAAGTCCTCCCCGGGGGAAGATCTCTAACTTGCAAAGGGTTGACAGGGATGATGCAGGATGGGTTAATGATACTCTGTGGAGACTCCATAGTGTCCTCTGTCTCGAATAACCTGGACAAGGCATCGGCCCTCACATTCGTGTCGGCCGGACAGTAGTGGAACTCAAACTGGAACCGGGCAAAGAACAGCGAACACCTGGCCTGACGAGGATTCAGTCATTGGGCCATCTCGAGATACGTGAGGTTCTTGTGGTCCATAAATATCAAGATGGGATGAACTGCGCCCTCTAGTAGATGTCTTCACTCCTCCAGAGCCAATTTGATGGCCAGTAACTCCCGATCCCCAATCGAGTAGTTGCGTTCTGCGGAAGAGAAGGGCTTAGAGTAATAGCCAGATACCATTGACATGCCCTTGGAACCTCTCTGGAACAGGAGTGCACCAGCAGCGGCAAGAAGAGGCGTCCACCTCCAACGAGAACTGTCGAGAAACATCTGGATGATGTAGGATATAGGCTGATGTGAAGGCACTTTTCA
The DNA here is from genome assembly GCF_050947455.1 of Rhinoderma darwinii. Lineage (NCBI taxonomy): Eukaryota > Metazoa > Chordata > Amphibia > Anura > Rhinodermatidae > Rhinoderma > Rhinoderma darwinii. Next base: position 71,240,320 of record NC_134696.1, read on the forward strand.
GGCTATTGAATGCGGACTCTGCCTCAGAACTCCACACCTTGGCGTTCATGCCCTTCTTGGTGAAGTTAGAGATAGGAGATGTCTGTGAGGAGAAGTTTGGAATGAACTGTCTGTAAAAATTGGCGAATCCCAGAAAGCGCTGTATGGCCCTCAAGCCTTGAGGGCGTGGCCATTCCAGGACAGACTTTACCTTTTCAGGATCCATCTCGGGACCTCGATTCGAGACGATGTAGCCCTGGAAGGGTAGAGCATCTTTCTCAAACACGAACTTCTCCAACTTGGCGTACAGACGATTCTCTTTTAACCGCATCAAAACTTGATGGACATGTCTCTGATGAGTCATAGGATCTGGAGAAATAAATCAAGATATCATCAAGATAGACCACAGCACAAACATAGAGGAGGTCACGGAAGATGTCATTAACGAACTCCTGGAAGACCGCGGGAGCATTACACAGGCCGAAGGGCATAACTAGATATTCATAATGTCTGTCACGGGTGTTAAATGCAGTCTTCCATTCGTCACCCCTGCGAATCCGGATTAGGTTGTAAGCCCCACGCAGGTCTAGTTTGGAAAAAATCAAACAGTTGTGAGATCAATGGCAATGGATAATTATTTTTCACCGTGATCTGGTTTAGACCCCGGTAGTCTATACAAGGATGCAGGGAACCATCCTTTTTATTGACGAAGAACCCGGCTCCTGTCAGGGAGGAAGACTTCCGTATGAAGCCCCTCTCCAAGTTCTCTTTAATATAGACGGACATGGACAGAGTCTCTAGCAAGGAGAGAGGATATACCCTACGACGAGGAATGCATGCACAGGAATCAGCTCGATAGGACAGTCATACGCCCGCTGTGAGGGCAGCGTCTCCGCCTCTCTCTTGCTGAAGATGCCCGAAAATGCAGCATGATGACCAGGCAATCCTGCCAATGACCGAGGCAGAGGAGGCTTAGCCGAACATATCTGTAACAGGCAACGGTTGTGACACTCAGGACCCCACTGGAGAACCTCTCCAGAGTTCCAGTCCAGGAATGGGGCATGTAGTCTGAGCCAAGGCAGGCCCAGCAGCACGGGGTTAACGGCCTTGGACAAGACAAAGAATGAGAGGAGCTCGGAGTGGAGAGCTCCTACTTAGAGCCTCAGCGGCTTGGTCACAGCTATAACTGGGTCTGGCAGAGGTAGTCCATTTACAGATGCAACCATCAACGACCTCTCCAGAGGGGTAGTGGGTGATTGGAGAAGATCCACCAGGTCTCTATGAATGAAATTCGACACAGAACCATGCCAGATACGCGGAGACCCGATGCGTCTTCTCGCCGGACATTATGGTCACGGGAATGGACAATTTAGATGAAAGTCCTTCTTTATCCAAGGTTGTCTCTCCAACCAACCCTAGGCTTTGATCCTTTTGGGGACACAGAGGCACAAGATGGCCTCTGAGGCCGCAATATAGACAGAGACCCAGAAGTGCGTTTGCATTGTCTTTCCTGGGTAGATAGCTTAAAGAGGCTCTGTCACCAGATAATAAGTGCCCTATCTCCTATATAATCTGATCGGCGCTGTAATGTAGATAACAACAGTGGTTTATATTTTGAAAAACAATCATTTTTTAGCAAGTTATGAGCAATTTTAGATTTATGCTAATTAGTTTCTTAATAGACAACTGGGCGTGTTTTTACTTTTTACCAACTGGGTGTTGTGAAGAGAAGTGTATGACGCTGACCAATCAGTGACCAATCAGCGTCATACACTTCTCATTGTTCCAGCCCAGCTTCTTTCACTGCACAATCACACTGTGCACAATCACGCTGTGCAGTGAAACAAGCTGGCACTTATAATCTGGTGATAGAGCCTCTTTAAACTGGTCCATCCTCACAGACTCCTTAGGAGGCTTGGCATCTGAGGACAGCAGGGGTTGCTGCAAAGTAGGGACTGGACTAGGACCTCCCTCCCGACGAGCTTCTTGGAGCCATCCTTGGATCCTTATATCAATCCGGGCGTTCAGAAGGATGAAGTCATCCAGGGTAGACAGTAGATCTCGAGCGGCAAGCTCGTCCTTAATCTTAGGAGACGTCCCTGCCAGAATGTAGTCACCAGGGCCTCATTGTTCCACAACAGTTTTCCCACCAGGGTGAAAAAGTGGATGGCGTACTCGCCCACAGAGGTATCTCCTTAGCGTAGGTTCAGCAATGAGGCGGCTGCAGACGAGACTCGTCCAGGCTTCTCAAACACCATGCTAAATTTCCGGAGGAACCCTTGGAAGTCACGGGTCTCTGGTCCTTGTCTCTCCCACATAGGATTCGCCCATGCAATGGCCCTGCCAGTGGGGAGAGAGATGAAGAAAGCCACCATTGCGTCATCAGACTAAAATGCCTTTGCATACCGGCTGAAGTGGATCTGGCACTGGTTCAAAAATCCACGGCAGGTCCCTGCGACTCCTTCATAGCAGGTAGGAAGTGGCAAAGAAAATCGGGGATCAACACTGCCAGGAGGTGTAGTCTGAGGATCAACACTGCTAGGAGGAGTAGTAGGAGGAATGGCAGCTTGCACCTCCTGCCGACGTGTGATAGTGTTCAAAGCCTGGAGGAGTTGGTCATGTCGAGACCGGAGGTCAAGCATATCCGTCTGCATCTCTTGTGATGTCATCTTGGTCTTGGATCGACCAGCGAGGTCCATGGCCTGAGCGTACTGTCACGTTGGGTATGTGGACCCACTGAGCTGTCCCGCATTGGCGGTATGGTAGCTGGCCAACACGACGCAGGTCACAGTCTACAGTTTTTATAGTGTACCTGTGGCAGCTCGGACAGTAGCGAGACAGGCTCGGCTGGGACTAGGCAGCAGGCAGACATCAGGCGTGGTGTAGCAGGACAGACGTGGTATACAGCACAGCAGGACTACAGCTCAGTGCGGCCCTTGACCAGGATAGCACGGGATACAGGCACAGGAATGGGGAACACTGGGAACTGGGAAACACTAGGAGATCATTTGCTTAGACAAACTTTGGGTATGACAACAATGCTCAGGCATGGCAGGAAGGGGCTGGGCCCTTCTTATAGTCCAGGGTACTCATGGGCTAATTTTGACATTAACTCAGGTGCGCTTGCTGGCCCTTTAAGAGCGGGCACGTGGCTCTGGGGTATCAAAATATTTTTAACCCCAGAAAAGTGACCTTATTTTGGAATCTAAACCTCTCGAAGAATTCATCTAGAGGTATAATTAAACATTTTAGATTGTGGAAAGATACCCTTCTAGGGGTGTAGTGAGAATTTCTAATTTGTGAAGTGACACCCCTTTAGGTATTCATCTAGGGGTATAGTGAGATTTTTTAATTTGTGCAGTGATTGAGGATAACCCAGAAAACCCGCAATGGAGGGAGAGGAAATGGCAAGTCCCACTACCAACTTACCCGCCATTCCATAAAATCCAGCCCCAAAAAGAAAGGGCCTCAGCAAAAAATATTTTATCTAGATTTATTCTTCTCACCCAGGTTTTCAACCTGGGTGAGATAGACACTCCCTCAAGTTCTTGGTATATTGAGAAATGTTTGTTTTGTTTTACGTTTTTTTCACAATTTGTAAATGAGCAATGGGGCTAGTCAGTAAAAAAAAAAATATTTTGTCAAGGCCAATATGGGAGACTGAAAGGGTGCATAAAGAATCAAATAAAAAAGATATGATAAATTTTAAAATAATTTTTTTCATGCATGGGCCAGGCTTTGTGGGACACATCTCACCATCTCACATTGGTATGTTGTGTCCCTCCGAATGCGTCGCTTGGTGCAAACCCGAAATTTTTTTGGGGGCCTCTGTTTTTTTTCAGTGGGGATAATTTCTGTGGGGAAATGCTGGCACCAAATATGCAAATAACCCCCTAAACTGTCAATGGGGTGTTTGTTCAAATAGTTTTTATTGGAAAATGCACAAGCAAGTATCATTACAAAATGCCATTCAACAACATTTTCAGTTATGAAATTCACAATCAAAGTTGTACAATCAGTATAACAGTGCAATAACAAGTCATCAGACAAAAATACATGTGTCAAGCAAGGAAAAGCGACAAGACAATATGGGCCATTTCCATTTTTACAAATTTAGAAAAGAAAAATCTGAATCAGGGGAGGGGAGAAGGGAAGAGTAGGGAGGAAGGGATAAGGGGGGTACACTAGGCCTACTTCTAAGGCTGTACACTATACTGTACACTGTGAATTATATTAGGAATGAATCCTCCCAACTAATCCGGACCAAAAGGGACTTGATGAGGTGGTGTGAAGTTAACCAGTAGAGAGATGTACGGATATCCAAACCCCCCATCTCCTTGAAAAGTTAGCGAAAGTACTGGATTGACTAGCAAGCATTTTCTCGTACACACAGTTTGTGGAAACAATAGATATTAATTCATTAATCGACGGGATTAATGTGGACTTCTAATGTCTAGCTAGAAGCAAACGTGCTGCGTGTGAAATGTGGCACATGACTGTCCTGTATTGTCGGGGTACTAGATTTATCCCTAGGAGAAGCAGAGCTAGGGTAGGTTGTAAGGAACCAAATTGAGGGAAAATGCCCCTGATTACAGAGGATACTTGGAGCCTTTATTGGGAAATGTGCGAGCAATGCCAGAAAATATGGAATAAGGATGCCACCCCACCACACCCCCTCCAGCACTCTGGGGCAGAACAAACATATATTCGGGATAATCTTAAAGGGGTGTAGTACCATCTTAATAGTAGTTTACGGTATTGTTCCCAATGGGAAGCGCATTTTGTCGACTTATGGGCCAATTCTAGAGCAAATTCCCAAGGCCTGGAACTAAAGGTTTTGTTGAAAATTATTTCCCATTTGAGAAGATGGGATAATTTCTTAAAACCCGTATTATCAGACAGTAAATTATAAATAGGTTTAATACCTTTAACAGAAGTGGTGTTGGACTGGATCAGCATATCCAGTGGGAATGGAATGGAAATGAGTTTGGGGGTGGGTGTACAAAAAGTTACGTATTTGTAGATATTTGAAATGTTCAGAGTCCGGTAACTTAAATTGAACCTGGAGAAGAGGAAAAGACAGAGCCCTGGATCCAGCAAAAAGATCATCCAAGTTGTGAATACCGCTGTTGACCCATGAGCCAACCGAAATATCAGGGTTTTGGAGCGTGAGAGCTAAGAGGGGAATATTTAGGTTAGTTTTTCCTATTGATGAATTACCCATTTGGTAACATCTAACCCAGGTATCCAAGGGGACTTTTACTGCAGGTGGGGGTTGAGCTAGGGAGATTTTGGGGATACGGAGGAGAAAGGAGGAAATGACTCCAATCTTTTATTTGTGACATTTGGGTTTCAAGGGACGGTCATTGTTTTTCAGAAGCAGACGAGCACCAATGCCTGATCTGCTGCAATGTGAAAGCCATATGATTGTGACAGAGATTGGGTATGCCCATACCTCCATGATTCATTTGATTGGACATTACAGAAAAGGAAATTCTTGGTCAAGTGTTTTTCCAAATAAAGGAGCTCATCTGCTTAAGAAACAAGCCAAATGTAGAAAGGGGTATTGGGATAGTCAATGTCCTTAGGTAATATAATATTCGAGGAAGGATGATAATTTTATATAGTACTATTCTACCCATCTAACTCGATTAGAACGTAGCTAGTCTGTCCAATTGTTTTTGTGGGGTATATAGTAAAGGGGGAAGTTGAGCTCGACTAGTTTGGAAGTACTTTTGGTCAAGAAAATTCTTAAGTAAGGAATTGACTTGGAGTTCCACTGGAAGGGGAAATCTCCCTTCAAAGACCTTTCAATGAGAGGAGGTATATTAAGCCCAATATTTATGACTTGATGCATTGACTTGGAAACTTCACTGACACAATCCAACACATTCACGGCTACCTGCAGGTATTTGCGGGGGTCAGGGTTAGGATAACATCATCAGCGAACAAATTTATTTTGTGAGAGGAAGAGGCAGACGGCACTCCTGTAATATTTGGATTTGACTTAATTTGCTCCGCCAGAGGTTCCATTATGAGAGAAAAGATGAGAGGAGACAAAGGACAACCCTGGCGAGTGCCATTAGAAATCAAAAACGGCTTTGACAAAAGTCCATTAACCATTACGTTGGCTGAGTGGTTAGTTTAAAGAGCCATAATAGATTAAAGAGATGTCCCCATAAAACAAAACTTCTGCAAGGCCTCGTCTATGTAGCTCCAGTGGACCTTGTCGAACACCTTCTCCGCATCCAAGGAGAGGAGCAGAGAAGGCATCCGACTTGAGCCAATCCCAGCTATAAGGCTGATCAAGCGGAGTGTCCTATCCGGCGCCTGTCTGCCTGCTTGGTCAGGCGCAATGAGAGAGGGGAGAATAGGCAAAAGCCTTGTTGCTAAAATCTTTGCATAAAGTTTGACGTCTTAATTAAGGAGGGATATTGGGTGGAAATTTGCTGGGGTTGTGAGCTCTTTACCAGGCTTAGGAAGGGTAATTATGGAGGCATTTAATATTTCTCTCTGGAAAGAACCTGAGGTCCTGGCTAAGTTAAATAGGGAACATAAATGAGGAGCTAAGACAGGGCCAAACAATCTATTAGAAAAACAATCTGGTCCTGGGGATTTACTTAATTTCAAGGAGCATATAGCCCTAATTATCTCAGAGTCTGTAATAAAGCTTCTAACTGGTCAGACGTTAGGCTAGAAACATTAATTGAGCTTAAAAATAGTTGTATTTGTGTCGTCGTGGGTTGATGGGTATCAGGGTCAGAACGTAGATTATACAGCTTGCAGTAGTAATCACTAAATGCATCTGCTATTTTCTGAGGGTTCTCAATTTTTCCCCCTGTAGTATGATCCACCAGATTCGCTATCCTCGCTTTGAATTGAGCAGCCCTGACTCTGTTTGCCATTAATTTACTGTAAGAACAGTAATAAGACATATTGAGTTTCCTGGTATTTTTTTCAAATTCCGTAGTTAGAAGGCTCTTTAGGGCAAGACAGGCGAACTAATAGCAAGGACAGCACATCCATAGAAGGAGTGGACTGATGTTGTGATTCCAGAGAGGCAATCTTGTCTAAAGCTAATTGCAGGTCATTGCGTCTCTGTTTGTTATTTCTAGCAACTTGTTGGATTAATATGCCTTATGTGAGTTACACAAGTAAAAAGCATCAGTAGCAGAGGGTTGGTTAATATCTAAGAATTCCTTGAGTCTGGACTCAACATGCGTCTCAGATGAAGGAAGAAACATAACAAATGTGTTTTTTCGCTATATGTATGTATTAAGGGGACGTATAGGGGAGCACAGTGTTAAGCTTATGATGACCGCACTGCCTGTATAAGATAACTATAGTTAGCGGCTGCAGTCCGCTTGAGAAAGGACTTGAATTAACAGGCCACATTGAATTTTAAAAAGAGAAAAGCCCACCCCCCTGACATGTTTCACCACCGTAGAGGCGTCCCAGTGGAAAATGGGGCTAATGGCAGCGAACGCGACTAAGTCTCCTATTTATGACCTCACTAGTGACGTCAGCTAAACTGATTCTTCCAATAGAAGTAATTCTCATACGACAAGCCCCTAGATAGAGGGATTGACAGAGATATGCTCAAACCACATAGAGCTAAGGTGCGGCCAACGAGGGACTCTCTTTCGCACTGGTAGATATAATGATTGACAGAGATATGCTCCAACCACGCAACGCTAACGCTCGGCCAATGAGGGACTCGCTTTCGCGCCTGCGTAGTAAAAAAAAAGTTTGCAAGGTTGACAAGTATGAAATCCAGTTCACTGCGCATGTCAGTGAATTTAGAATTTGGAGCACATACGTACTTTGAGTGATGATGGAGAAGTATCAAAAAAGTACAAGGTGTAAAAAGAAAGCCACTGCGCATATTCACATTTAGTATATTAAATAGATTAGTTATGATAAAAATATAAATCTTCCACTATCAGTTACTCTGTATCAATGCCCATCTGCTTGGTGGAATATCTTATAATTATTAATCAGACAATATACAAAAAATGTATACATCTACGTGGTAGGAGAACTGTCAAGTGTGAAAAGAAGTGATCACTACACATATCAATGAGCCTGGACATTGGTCAATAATAGTAACCATATCACCAGTAGGTTAGAGCATATAGATAAATTATCAAGGAAGAAATCTTTATATAAATGTGTTAAACTTCTGAAAAGCTCTGAGAATATCTTCAGAAAATGAAGACATCAGCAATGTATATGCATATTTATAGACGTAATAATAAAGTCAATATACGAACGCGACCATATCAGTACGTATTTGTATAAGATGAAACCTGTATTAACGGTATTTCAAGAAAAAAAACAATTTTATTTAGAAAGTGCAACAATGTCTGAAACAGCTCATAGGAGGTACAGGGTCTACAAAATATTTATACTCATAAGAAGGCTACAAATTCGAAGCCATCATTAAGTTCACCATGACTAAGGCTATTAAGGCGGTAAATCCACCCTGCTTCCTCCTGTAGCAACCTACTGTCCCAATTACTTCCTCTGACTAGGTTTCAACAAAGTGATACCCCAAAATTGAATAGATCTAGTATCATTCTCTTGCATATATCTCATGTGTCTGGACAGTGGGGTTTCTTCTTTTTGCTTAATGGAACTTAAATGTTTAGAGATACTTTTTCTGAATTGTTGAATGGTTTTGCCTACATAAAATTTAGGGCATGGGCATTGCACAATATATTCAACTCATGAACTCTGGCAGTTAATGAACTGTCTAATCTCATATGACTTCCCATTTAAGGGATTGATAAAATTCTTAATTTATGGCATAAAAGGACAAAAGGAACAGTGTGCACATGGATAGGAACCAATGGTAGGCGAAGGGAGCCATGTATCACGTGGTACAGATGGTTTGCAATAGTGGCTATGAACCAAAAATTCTCTTAAATTCCTATCCTTATGATAAGTTAAACTTGGGGTACTTGTTAGTACCCCATGTAAATCAGAATCGGCCAGAATAATGGGCCAATGTTTTTCTAGGATGGTTTTCACTCTCTGGGAAGAAACGTCATAAGTCCCAATACATCTAATGTTAGTACTAGTTTCTCCCAAGTTTTTAATTTTATTGACAAGAAGATCCATTCGGTCTGTGGCCCTGGCATAAGCCCTATGCAAACTCTTTTTGGGGTAACCTCGGGCTCTACATTTTCGATATAAGGTGTCACATTCTTTTTGAAAAGCAAGATCGTTAGAGCAGTTCCTTTTAGCTCGTAGGTACTCGCCTATAGGGATTCCCTTCTTCAGACTCGGGGGATGATAACTATTCCAATGTAGAAAACTTTTTTAACAGCAATAAAAACCCCAGCTTTCTTTTTATCTGAAAATATTATATATTTAGAGAAAAACACTTTTTCTGAAGATGCGACTCCTGAATACAGAGCATGTCCGCTTTAGACTGTTTCACCTCCTTCCACAGAAGAGAGCTTCTGCAAGGGCTATTCAACCCCTTCACATTCATCGACATTACCTTAAGCGTCATTATGGAATGGAAATGCAAGAAAATGTCATGAGGAGGAAAACTCCAGGAAGACCCAGCAATGGAAGAATAAAGAACCATGGTTCGAGGCTGCTTGTGTCCGGTGTACCAAGGGAGGAGGGTTCAAAATGCCGGAGTTGTAACAGGCAACGGGATGAGAATCCAAACATGAGGAACAAAGGTAACATAGACTGTGCAGTGGGTTAGACTGTGCAAACTGGGGGGGGACAGTTTGCTAGGAAATTGTGAACATGTTACTTATTGCTCTGAGACTGTCCAATCAGCTACGGACAGTGTGAGAGCGGCTTGTGCTGTGTGATCTCTCTCGCAAGATCACACAGTCTTGTCGTTTTGCAGAGAGCGTGCGCGCGCGCGTTCTGCAGAACAACAAGACTGTGTGATCTTGCAAAGAGAGATCACACAGCACAAGCCGCTCTCACACTGTCCGTAGCTGATTGGACAGTCTCAGAGCGATAATTAACACTCCCATGCCATTTAGAAATAAAGAAACGCCCCATTGACAGTTCAGGGGTTATTTATATATTGGGCACCAAACAGATACTGCACCGATGTCTAAATAACTGGAGGATAGAATTTATTTTTATAGTGAGACAAGGTTTGTGCAGCAGTGCCTATTACATGGTGTACTCAGCTGCACATGTATGAGCAGGTGAAAGGTTCTCTTTAATGACCTTTTCCTGAAAAAAAGGATAGTATCCCTACATATCTGCAGAGGACAAAGGTGTTGTATAAAGCAATTTGTGTAAGATGGACAGAAAGCTTCTTATACCACACCTTTGTCTTGTGCATGGTGCTGTATGACCTGATCAGAATGTTTAACGCCACCCATCTATTTGTTGTTCTCCTGTACGCAAACTGGTTTGGGGACTTGGGTGATGGATACAGGGACAATGCTGGTCAGTATGAGCACATCCCTTTTATATTTCTAAATTTAGGAGCAGCTGATCGACGCTGCACACAGCTCTGCTCTCTCCTCATTTTAGTGTCCGTCCCTACAAAGTTTTGGGGTGGCCCTTCTGATTTTTGCGAACTATTCCGCATGTCAATGTAGATCAGGACTAAATTACTTTTAGTAATGGGACACTGTTGTTAAAGTTGTTTAGACATAAATTATATCCTTTGCCGAGAAAAAGATGAATAAGGTCCTATACAAACCCACTAATCGCTAGGAATGGGGAGGGGCATTCTGGGGATCTATATAGGAGTCATTCCCCTCATATATTTTTAATAGTGGGTGTAACCAGTGGCACTTTCACATAATATATACATTTTATTGCCGTATGGGCCTCTTATATTTGGTAGATACTGCCTGAAATGCATCCTCCATTTAAAACAAACTAATGATTCATCCACCGCAATGTTTTGCTGGGGGGTATAAACTTTGGCAGTAGTGGTCAATTAATGGTCTAATTTTATAGAGTCTATAACAACTTGGGTCCTGTGGGGGTGGGCAGTGATGTAGTGTAGGAACTTCAATTTAGCTTCAAATCGTATCCTGCTCATTATTGTGCGGTAAAGGGGGGTGTTATATAAAATATCAGGGGACCAATAGTCTCTAATACTCAGCTATTTGATGAGACCAAAACTTAAAAATAGGCCCAAAAACCTTAGATATTTTACTGCAATTATGGCCTCTCGCATTAAAACGACAATAGGCGTTTACGACAATACAATTGACATACTGCGGAATTAAATTCTGCATGACAGGTTAATTTCTGAGCGCTTTTTCCGCTCAGTATTTACGCAGTGTGTAGATGAGATTTGTTTTTTCTCCTCGCTTTGCTGCTACTGTATTTGCTGCGGATTTTCCGCAACAAGTTCCGTTGCGGAAAATCTGCAGTATTTACGCAACGTGTGAGCTGACCCTTATAGTACAGATTAGATGGATAGATGATGGTTGGATGGATGGATAGATGGATAGATAGATAGATAGATAGATAGATAGATAGATAGATAGATAGATAGATAGATAGATAGATAGATAGATAGATAGATAGATAGATAGATAGACATGAGATAGATAGATAGATAGATAGATAGATAGATAGATAGATAGATAGATAGATAGATAGATAGATAGATAGATAGATAGATAGATAGATAGATAGATAGATAGATAGATAGATAGATATGAGATAGATAGATATGAGATAGATAGATAGATAGATATGAGATAGATAGATAGATAGATAGATAGATAGATAGATAGATAGATAGATAGATAGATAGATAGATAGATGATAGATAGATAGATAGATAGATAGATAGATAGATAGATAGATAGATAGATAGATAGAAAGTCCACAATCCAGTAGCACCAGTCAAAGTTGTGGATGGGTGCACGCCCTGGGAGCTTGATCACTGCTCCAAATCCAAGTATAGTCGTCCAAAGACAGGCAGCACTCCAAGTTTTAGTGAAAAAATTTTTTCACTAAAACTTGGAGTGCTGCCTGTCTTTGGACGACTAGATAGATAGATAGATAGATAGATAGATAGATAGATAGATAGATAGATAGATAGATAGATAGATAGATAGATAGATAGATAGATAGATATGAGATAGCTAGGTAGATATGAGATAGATATGAGATAGATAGATATGAGATAGATATGAGATAGATATGAGATAGATATGAGATAGATAGATATGAGATAGATATGAGATAGATATGAGATAGATATGAGATAGATATGAGATAGATATGAGATCGATATTAGATAGATAGATATGAGATAGATATGAGATAGATATGAGATAGATATGAGATGATGATAGATAGATAGATAGATAGATAGACAGACAGACAGACAGACAGATAGATAGATAGATAGATAGATAGATAGATAGATAGATAGATAGATAGATAGATAGATAGATAGATAGATATGAGATAGCTAGGTAGATATGAGATAGATATGAGATAGATATGAGATAGATATGAGATAGATATGAGATAGATATGAGATAGATAGATATGAGATAGATATGAGATAGATAGATATGAGATAGATATGAGATAGATATGAGATAGATATGAGATGATGATAGATAGATAGATAGATAGATAGATAGATAGATAGATAGATAGATAGATAGATAGATAGATAGATAGATAGATAGATAGATAGATAGATAGATAGATAGATATGAGATAGATAGATAGATAGATAGATAGATAGATAGATAGATAGATAGATAGATAGATAGATAGATAGATAGATAGATAGATAGATAGATAGATAGATAGATAGATAGATAGATAGATAGATAGATTACAAAATTAGGCAGCACTCCAAGATTTGCAAATGAAAAAAGTTTGGTACTTTATTTATCCATATGTCCAATTCAACATTTCAGCTCTTCTATACAGCCTTTCTCAAGACTCTATGGAAGAGCTGAAACGTTGCATTGGATGTATGGATAAAGGATAAATACAGTACCACAATTTTTTCATGTGCTGCCTGATTTTGGAATATTTTTATCTATCATCTGGGTTATTGATCCTGAACCTGATAGACTAGCAGACATCCATTTTTGGCAAATGTGTGGCTGTTTTTTGTATTTTTTTTAGATAGATTGTTAGATTAATTTGCGGGATGCCAAGTATCAAACCTCCCACCCCACTCTTCATCTAATATTGATGGCCTATCCTAAGTATAAGCCATCAATTTGAAAGAATTGGAAAACCCCTTTAACCATTATGTAATTTTAAAACAGTAGATTCTCTGTAAAAACATCCAAGAAAGGAAAAGCTTTGAAGGGAAATTTGCAATCTAAACCTAAATGGTAAATTTGCAGGGTTGCAGTAAATAGCAATAGATCCTCTAGTTTCATAACAAGGTAGATTTGCCATTCAATATGTGACATCTGAATGACAACCTGAACATAAAATTAGTTTAAGTGAAATTAGACTAAGTTAATTTGGCTTCCTATTCAATTAGGCCTAATGTGTGTATAAGATAGGGAAATTAGATTGTGAGCGCCATTGGGGATAGGGACTGGTATGAGTGGGTTCATCATTGGTGAAGTGCTGTGGAATATGATGGTGCTGCATAAATGAGACTGGAAACAGTAAATAAATTATAACCATAGTATATGCCTTTGCACTGGTACTCCAATGAGTTGAGGCTACACTCGAAATTAATTCAAAACTGCTTGAATCACTGCAATGCTTCACCTTATTATTGAAGCCATTTTAAAGCAATGAGAGTGTATACAGAAAAAAACACACACGCACACGCACACACACACACACACACACACACACACACACACACACACACACACATATGTGTATATATATATATATATATATATATATATATATAGTGGTAACCATATTCATTATGTAATTAGGTTGATCACAATTCATTGACATAAAAAAGTGTATACAGATATAAATAATACATGTAATAGTGTCTCAATGAAGATCTATTTTTTATAACAATTTTTTTTATTATTGTTGAATTATATCAAAATATTCCATATTACTTAACAAAAAAAAGTGAAGAAAACTTTCAGAGTTAAAGAGAACCTTTCACCTCCCCATACATGTGCAGATGAGTGCAGCATGTAATGGGGAGAGGTGCACAAACGTTGGGGCACTTTACATTTTTTTCTACCTCCCTCCGTTATTTATATATCCGTGCCGTTATATTTGGCATTAACATTATATTAAACAAAGTATTATGGAGTACAGATACTATCCTGAAAGGGGTTCATATAGATAATACTAAAAAATTAACAATCACCTTCTAAAACCCTGGAAAATATTGTGTGGGGAGGGGAGAAAGAGAGAGGGAGAAGAAAACAAAAAGTTACTTAAACAGCTACTAACACATTTTAAACCAGTCTTTTTCTGTTCGGGGGATAGTTCCACTATCCATGTGTTCCAGATCTTATAAAAAAAAAATGTCCCCTTCCTCTTTACCTTGAGTCAAGTAATATGATCTTTCTAAAAGCATTACTCTATTCACCTTATGGTGCCATTCTATTTCCTTTGGGAAATCTTTTGAGATTTCATTTAGAAATGATAACCTGTCTTGCCAGAAACAAAATCCTTCTAATTATTTTGCTACAGCCACAGTATTTCGAAAGAGCAGAGGCAGCAAAAATAAATAGCCTCGGTTCCATTGGAACCTCTTTCCGATTTAATTTAGAAATAGATGCTGCTACTCCACTCCAGTATCAATGTATGCAATTTGGGACAACGCCACAACAATTGGATGATATCCACTTGATGTATACCATATATCTGACAATTATCGTTATTTCTTACCCCCATAACCTTTAAAAGCTTTTGTGTATAATAAAGTCTATGATTGATCATAAAACACATAAATCGGTGATCGTGATTTAATGATGCTTCTCTGATATGTTTATAAGCTAACCCCCAATCGATTCTAAGATCCTTATCTCATTTTTCTTGTGATTTAATATGATTTCCTTCATCCCCAAAAGTTCCTTCTTATTTGTCAAACATTTTAATGGTCGAAAAGGTGTAAGAACGATCTGTATACTTAACGATTTACTGTATATTTAAAGGGAATGTGTTGCCAGAAAAACATGTTTTTTTTTAAAAAATTAAACATTTAGTGTGTGGGTGATTAAACATTGTTCAAATTTTTTTTATTTTTTTGCACGAGTCCATGTAATATTATAAATTATTTCTAATTTATAATACTACCCATTTTTGGTCACTAGATGGAGCTGTTCCCAAAATTGCAGCATTGCAACATTGGGTTAAAAGCCCTCGCTCTAGTGAGCTCTCAGCATCCCCCCCTCCTTTATCCTGGCTAGTGCCGGGATAAACGAGGGGTTTGAAAGGTTTAACCTCCTACACTGTGTGTCGCCATTTTTTGAGGTAACCCACAGTGTAGTAGGTTTACATACAGTAGTAAACACACACAAACACTAACATACATTGAAATCTCTTACCTGCTCCTGCCGCCGCGGCTCCCTCCGGCCCGTCCGCTCCCTTTGCTGCCGCTGTTCCGTGTGCACAAGTCCGGAAGCCGCGACCGGAAGTAGTAATATTACTGTCCGGCCGCGACTTCCGGTCCACAGGAAAATGGCGCCGGACGGCGCCAATTTCGAATAGGACTGTGTGGGAGCGGCGCATGCGCAGTTCCCACACAGACGCCGTACACGGCAGTCAATGGGACGGGAGCCGTTCACAGTCCCTATGGGACTGTGGCTGCCGTATTCCATGTCTGTGTGTGTCGTTAATCGACACACACAGAAATTGAACAAAAAATGGCAGCCCCCATAGGGAAGAAAAAGTGTAAAAATAAGAAACAGTAAAACACAAACACACAAATGAAAATAAACGTTTTTATTAAAGCACTAACATCTTTAACATATAAAAAAATTATTTGTGATGACACTGTTCCTTTAATGGCCAAAATGGTGTGTTTTATTTGAAAAGATCTAAACAGACCGTAATCTGGGACCTTGTACAGTCTCTGCAGTTCCGTAAAAGTTTTTAGTTTTGCATTATTAAATAAATGTGATATCCTTGTGATGTGATGCTTTTTTCCAAAATAAAGAGTTTGGGAGGCCGTCAAGCTCACCAATATTCCTATTTTCCCATAGAGGAGTGACTTCAATAAAGGTATTCATATTTCAATGAGTTTGACAGCATCCCAGACCCGCTGTTGGTTATCATAAATAGGCCCTAGTCCCAAATAAGGGGAATTTAGAACAACAGCTTCTAGAGCTTCGAATACATTAGACCATTTGTCCCCTAGTGTTTTCAACAAAAATCTATTAGCCCCCATGCCCTCCCAGTCCTGGAACTGTTGGAACTGAGAAGCTAAGGAATACTTCCTCCAGTCAGGAAGGACAAAGCCCCCTTTGGTTACTGGTAGCGTGAGAACAGAGTATTTAATGCTATTTTTTTTCCTGTCCCAAATTAGGTCATTAGAGATAGCATCTAGAGTTTTAAAAATGTTCTCTGACAACCAAATCGGGCCATGGGAGAGAAAAAATTATATTTTAACTAAAAAAAAACTTTTTGATCAGTGCAACTTTTGCAGCTCTGGTCAATGGTAACTTATTCCATGCTTTAACCCCTTAAGGACGCAGCCTGGTTTGGGCCTTAAGGCTCAGAGCCCATTTATCAAATCTGACATATTTCAATTTATGTGGTAATAACTTCGGAATGCTTTAACCTATCCAAGTAATTCTGAGATTGTTTTCTCGTGAGACATTGGGCTTTATGTTAGTGGTAAAATTTGGACGATATATTCGTACGAGCTCTGCACCCCCTACAAGACAGCTGATTGGCGAGGGTCCCGGGAGTCTTACCCTGACCCATCAGCTATTGATGGCCTGTACTAAAGATAGGCCAGCAGTGCTTAGGGACTGGACAACCTTTAAAGCCTACCGTGTGTTAGGCTTAGATACAGGGCCCCAGCATATATTGCATAAGAATACTCAGAAAGATAAAGGATGGATCCAGCGCTGAGACCAATGTGTCTGTTAAAATCGGAAACTTCTTCCAAGTTTTATTCCAAAAGAAAAGGTAGTTTAAAATTGACAATAGGTGTTTTCCAAAGTACAATGGCTAAATGAAGATATAGGCGGTGACTACGCGTTTCAGATGCAAACTGCGTCCTTAGTCATGGCTTTTAGTGATATAAGAATACTGTCTGCTGGACCCTGTATCTAAGTCCAGCCAGTGACCTGCCTCCATTGCTAATTGAAAAAAAATAGTAGATCCTTTGTGGGACATTTTTACATTTTGCTGGATATATAAGCGAATATTTGCCATGAGCAATCTCCTTTTGGCCTCCAGAAAGCTCAGAGACTCTGGTCCTATCTGTTCCAAAATCCATTCCTGCATACATCTTTACAATCTTTGTTTTCCACGCCTTCGGGGAATCCCACAAACTTCAGATTATATCTCCTAGCTCTATCCTCCATATCGGTAAGCTTATTTTATTGGAGTTTGACACTTTGTTGAAGTTCCGTAACCTCCGTTGATAATACGGCCATAGGGTGCTCCAGGAGGGATATTCTGCCTCATCGATTCTATTGTGAATTACCGACACATCGAACTTTATTGATGAAATATCAAGTTTTATCCCATCCAACTAAACATGCAAGCCCATTTACAGTCCGTTCCTTTAACTTTACTTAGTATCTCGTGTAGTAGCAGACGGTTATCCAACCCTTGGGGTTCAGTTTGAGACCCTAGATTGGTATCGGAGATGTCCACAACAGTAGGTGAGACCACTTCCTCTCCTAAAGAGCATATAGATGTGGTACCTTTATCTCCTTGCTTAAGTATTAAAGCAAGCAAAGTTTTATATGTTCTTCTGCCAGATTACAACAAAGAGCTAAGGAATTTATCCAAAATGTAGGAAGTTTTTCCTTTTTGGTCTGTTTTTCAACAGGCATATTCAGGGCGTTTATCTACCCAATATAAAAACTCTGCAACTCATGAGCAACTCAGCAGCAATGAAGGAACTCAGCAGGGAAGGAGGAACTCTGCAGTGATTGAGGAACTCCACTGCAATGAAGGAGCTCAGTAGCGTTGGAATAACTCAGCAGCCATGGAGGGTCTTGACAATAGTAAAGGAGCTCACCGGCAATGATGGCACACAGAGGAAGTAGAGACACACAGCATCACTAGAGGCACACAGCAGCACTGGGGGTGCTTGGCAGCAATGTAGGAACTCAGCAGCAATGGAGGAACTCAGCAGCGATGGAGGAACTTAGCAGCGATGGAAGAACTCAGCAGCAATGGAGAAACACAGTCACAATGGAGGAGCTCACCCGCAATGGAGGAGCTCAGCCGCATTGGAGGAGCTCAGCCGCATTGGAGGAGCTCCGACGCAATGGAGGAACTCAGCAGCAATGGAGGAGCTCAGCAGCAATAGAGGAGCTCAGCAGCAATGGAAGAGCTCAACGGCAGTAGAGGAACTCTGCAGCAATGGGAGGAACTCAACAGTAATGAAGGAGCTCAACAGCAATTAATGAACTCAACAGCAATAGGGGAGCTCAACTGCAATGGGGGAACTCAACAGCAACCAATGAGCTCAATAGCAATGAAGGAACCCAACAGCAATGGAGGAGCTCAGGAGCAATGTAGGAACTTAGCAGCAATGAAGGAACACATTTGCAATCGAGGAACTTAGCAACAATGGAAAAGAAAACAGCAAACATGGAGAAACTCAATAACAATAAAGGATCTCAGCAAATGGAGGCCTCCAGCAGAGATGAATAAAAAAAAAGGCAGCAATGTAGGTATTCAGCAGCCGTGGAGAACCACAACAACAAGAGAGTATCTCAACAGTAATGATCATTAGCCATAGAGTAACTCAATATCAACTCAGCAACAAAAGAGGACCTCTACAGCAATGAAGAAACTCAGCAGCAATGGAGGAACTCAGCAGCCATAGAGGAACACAACAGCCATAGAAGAACTCAGCAGCCATAGAAGAACTTAGCAACCATAGAGGAACTCAGCAGTCATAGAAGAAGTCAGCAGCCATAGAGGAACTCAGCAGCAACAGACTGGGGCATTGCTAGGGTCTTAAAAGGTCAGGGGCACAAGCCCTGAGACATATATTTGCCCTCCCCCCCTGAAAAAAATATATATATATATTTTACATATATATCGGAGATAGCATATCTCTAAGACTAAGTCTCCTATAGCTTGGGGCTATTCACACATGTGTGAGATTTCACAAAGTGAGTGTCCGTTGCGTGAAAGTCACTGCATGTCCTATATTGGTGCGTTTTCCGTGTGCTGTCAGTCCCACTGAACCTCACAGCATACCTGCAACAAACATCATGCTCTAAACAGGTGAGGAGGGGAGAGACGAGAGAGAGAGCTCATGGAACATGCCCGCTCACATGATAACCCAGCTGACCTCCCAGCCTCGTCTGCACCCTCAATAAAGTTCTTTACATTCATATTGTATATACAGTTATTATAAAGTGCAAAATAGTGCATACCGTATTTTTCGGACTATAAAACGCACCTGACTATAAGACGCACCCAGTTTTTAGAGAACAGAAAATAGAAATAAACGTAATATTTTACTACTTTTACAAAGAAAAAACTATTGGTTAAAAAAATATATTTGTTCGTTTTTTTTCCTTGTTTGAGCGGTGTGAGGGCTTATTTTTTGCGGGACGATCTGTAGTTTTTATTAGCACCATTTTTTAGTACATACAATTATTTTATCACATTTTATTTCATTCTCTTTAGCGCTATGTTGACCAAAAAACAATGATTCTGAGGTTTTAAATTATTTTTTCTTACACCGTTCTCCGTGCGAGTCAAATAATGCTATGTTGTAATAGTTTCGGACTTTTATGGATGCAGCAATACCAATTCCTTAATTTTTTTTATTTTTACATTGTGCTTGGGAAAAAATGTGAAAAGGTTTTGTTCTTTTTAAAACGTTTAATATTTTTTTACACTCCTGAAAATGTGAACTTTTTTTTTGGAACTTTTTTTTTTTACACATTTAATTAGTTCCCCTAGGGGACTTGAACCAGCAATTATTAGATCACTGGTACAATAGACTGCAATACATGGATGAGTTACGGAAACAGCATAACTCGATGAGCTACGCTGTTTCCGTAACCCCCATAGTAGTGAATGGCAGTAATAGAAGCAGAGTAGCATGCTACACTGTTTCCGTAACTACTATTTAGTTCTATGGGAGTTACGGAAACAGCATAGTTCAGCGAGTTATGCTGTTTCCGTAACTCGACCATGTACACTGTATTCGTAGCTACCGAGTTCCGGAAGCAGCGTATTTCGCGGTGCTACGATATTTCCGTAACTCCCATTCACTTCTATGGGAGTTACGGAAACAGCGTAGCTCAGCGAGCACTCGGTTGTTTCCTTAACTTCCGACCACCTAACCAGGAAGTGGCCGGGAGTCAGCGAAGCCAGGTAAGATAAAACGGGGTTTAGGGGGCCCCGTTCTAGAAATAGGTGCGGGTCCCAGAGGTGGGATCCGCATCTATCGGACATTTTTGACATATCCTTTGGATATGTCATAAATGTCCTTCATGGGAAGACCCCTATAAATGCTGCAGTCACTATTGACCCTGAAATTTAACTAGTTAAACGGCCAGGAACAGCGCCATCACTGTCCCTGGCCATTTGAGCAGCGTGTCAGCTGTAAAACATGACACCTGCAGCGTATGGAGTGGGCTTAGTGCGTGACATCATCCCCTCCCCGCTCCATGATGTTTTCCCCGCACTGCCGGGTCCCTTAACTGCCAACCAGAAGATGCAGGGACTCCTAGCGTCGTACATAATTATGATTGTTAGGAGCCCGGCTGGCTCCCTGCAGTGTGTTCGGTCCAGGACTTGCTGCCGAAATACGTTTCGTCCTTTACAGACCGAGCATGCTCGTGTGAATCCAGCCTAAGGGTTTGTTCACACGCAGTGTTTTCAGGCGTATTTCGGGGAGTTTACACCTCAAAAAATGCCTGGAAAAATGGAAGCAGAATGCCTCCAAACATCTGCCCATTGAAATCAAATTTAGCCCCGTAAAAAGAAGTAGCATGTCACTTCTTGAGGCGTATTTTGGAGCTGATTTTCCATTGAACACTATGAAAAATGCCTTGAAAAATGCCTCAAAAGAAGCCTCAAAAGAAGCTACAAATTAAAAGAAGCTTCATTTTCAGCTTCAAAAACGCCTGAAAATCAGAGGCTGTTTAAATGATGAGGCTGGGTTCACACGACCTATTTTCAGACGTAAACGAGGCGTATTATGCCTCGTTTTACGTCTGAAAATAGGGCTACAATGCGTCGGCAAACATCTGCCCATTCATTTGAATGGGTTTGCCGATGTACTGTGCAGACAACCTGTTATTTACGCGTCGTCGTTTGACAGCTGGACTCTTCTTTCAGACATAATTTGAGCCGTTCTTCATTGAACTCAATGAAGAGCAGCTCAAAATTTACGGCTGTCAGAGAAGCCTCGCAAAATGCGAGGAGGAGCAATTACGTCTGAAACGAGGCAGCTGTTTTCTCCTGAAAACAGTCTGTCATTTCAGACGTAAAATCCTGCTACCGTGTGCACATACCCTGAGTGATTGAGGGGCCCTTGCACAGATTTTGCACTGGTGTCCAAAAGTAATGTATCTGGAAATATTTATATCCTAAGATCACAAGTGAGTAGTTAAAAGAGAAAACCTAAAAAACAAATTAAAAAGTAACACAGCTTAAACGGAATGTCTCGCGAATTACAAAAAATTTTTTTAGTAAGTTACTTATTTTTATTATATTTTTTACGTTTTTTTGCTGTATTTTCTTTTCTTCCACAAGTGAGAAGTATTAAAAATTTAATAATAATACTTATTGGATTACAAGAACGGTTCTCTTGCTACTTTCCCACTCAGTGAAAATGAAATGATCACATCCTTACTCATCCCGAACACGCTGTCAAGTTGCAAAATTAAGTTGTATCCCACTTTGATGTTAATAAACAATCTGTAGATAACCCTCATGTGCTTTGGAATGCGCATAAGGCGTATATGCGGGGTGTCCTCATCCAAGCATGTGCACAAGTAAAGAAAAAACGAGTTAAGGAAACAAATGATTTGTTAACAAAGATCCGCTATTTAGAAGCCCAAAATAAAATCGCTCATCTCTTGTCACGTTCCCTACAGCTGCGTGCTCTTAGACTGTAACTGCAGACTATACTTGCTGCAAAACACAATTTTTATTATAAAAGACTGCAAATGCAGTTCTATATTAACAATAATAAAGCAGGATTAAACCATCTTGCTCGTACTCACGTATAGCATATTTCATTGATAGACAAGGTAACAAGAGGACTGATCCACGTATAAAAGCTAATCAATTTCGGGCTCATCACAGTTCTCTTTTCAACTTACATCAGGATCCCTCTGTGCATCAGCCGACTGCGGAAGACATTGCATGCTTCTTGGGCGCAGTTAACCTCCCCACCTTAACCCCCACTCATTTAGACTCGCTATCTAACCCTATTATGTCCCAAGAAGTTGAGAAAGCAATTACCACAGTGAAACCTTTTAAATATCCATGCCCGATTGGATTTACAAACTTATACTATAAACAATTCTCTAATATTATATCTCCTTATTTAACAGACATTTTTAATAAAGCGGCTGTGGATGGAAACTTTCCTCCTGAAATGTTTGCATCCACCATAGTTACTATCCCAAAACTTGGGAAGGATCAGACATCTCCAGCCAATTTTAGGTCAATTTCTCTCCTTAACACAGATCTTAAAATGTATGCTACAGTTCTAGGACTGAGACTTGTACACATTCTGCTGGAACTAATCAATCCGGATCAGGTGGGATTTGTGTCTGGCAGACAATTCTCTGAAGGCACCCGACGGTTTATCAACCACATTCAATCATCGGAATGAGTTTACTGGGGATATCTGTCCGCAATGATAGGCAAATTTGTATTTAATGGACTAATAAAGTCTGCTATCCTTGCCCTTTACTCAAATCCTTATGCCAGAG
Organism: Rhinoderma darwinii; assembly: GCF_050947455.1. Lineage (NCBI taxonomy): Eukaryota > Metazoa > Chordata > Amphibia > Anura > Rhinodermatidae > Rhinoderma > Rhinoderma darwinii. Next base: position 71,263,332 of record NC_134696.1, read on the forward strand.
TATTGACATCCAGTTTATTATCCGATAGATTTGATATCACGAATGACACCCGGCAGGGATGTTCCTTGTCACCTCTTATTTTTGCTCTTGTAATGGAGCCCTTTGCTGAGCATATCAGATCAAATTGCAATACCCATGGTGTCTCGATAGGTAATTTGTCGCGTGTTATAGGACTTTATGCAGATGATGTAATTATTTAAATAACTAAACCTAGCATTTCTCTACCAGAAATTCAAAACACTGTTAATAGTTTTGGTAACACATCCTATTATAAAGTTAACTCCACTAAATCCCAAATCCTAAACGTAGGTATAGATCCCAGAACTAAATCCACCCTGGAGGAAGGTTTCCCTTATCTCTGGCAAGACAAAAAAATAACATATTTAGGTATTACTGTAAGTTCTAGAAAAGATCTTTTTACATACAACTATATGCCCCTCTTGGCTAAAACTCTACAACTCGCCCCAAAAATGTAACAAACCATTACTTACCTGGGCTACTAGAGTAGCGATTGTTAAAATTATGTTATTGCCTTGTATACTCTATGTATTCCGAACAGTTATTATACCTGTTACTAATGCGTATTTTGCTAAGCTACAAAAAATATTCACAGATTTCATCTGGGCAGGTCGTAAACCTAGAATACGGTTTACCACCATGACTAGACCTTAGACCAGAGGTGGTATGGGGATTCCTGACTTGAAGAAATATTGTTTGGCAGTTGTACTGGATCAACTCAAATTCTGGTGGAGTATGTCTCCTGAAAAAAGGTGGGCGGAAATTGAAAGCTCAACCTTGGGACATCCTCTATTCGCTCTATTACATAGAAATGCAGCCTACCAAGACCCCAAGCTACTTAATATACTGGCCTCCGCCTCGGTGTGGAAAGCCTTTCATCCTTGCATACCCATGCTTGAGTCAACTCGCTTGAGGGAATTACCTCTGCTGTTCTTACACACAATGATCCCTGGAATAAATCTACGGAATTGAATTGCAGCTGGTTTACGTAATATTGAAAACCTTTACTCAGGTTCAACCATACGTACGTATGAATCCTTATCCCACATTCCTCCAAATTCAGCATGCCTTGACTGAACCCTCAGTGCTCTGCAAACTTTTCCTTCTATTATTTATGAATTATTTTCTTCAAATGACTCCAGAATAGAGATGAGCGAACTTATGAAAAGTTCGGTTCGGCTGGTTCGCCGAATTTCATGAAAAAGTTCCGAACTAGTTCTGACCGAACCTGTAATACAAGAAAGCCCCTAAAAATTGTGTATACCACTGTTTGAAAGCCCTAGAAGCCCTGTATAACACTCTTAGGTCACCCATGAGTGTATCCAAGTACTTTTGAGCTGTCTTTAAGGCAAAGTTAGTGTCAAAGTTACGCCAACATGTATGGCTATAGGAAAACGGATGGGACACGGTGATAACTAACAGAAACCACTGCACTTGTGCATGTTGTATGCTTAATGCATTGTTAAAAAAGGTACAAAAATTAACCATTTTTGGCGACAGATGCCTGCCAGGGTTCATACATATAAGGTGGTAAAAGAAGAAGCAATGGCTTTTGACAAGCCCTCAAAAAATTTACCCTTTATGGTGGCAGATGCCTGCCGGGGTTCATCCATACATGGATGTAAAAGCAACAAGCAATGGCTTTTGAGTGCAAGCCCTCCAAAAATGTACCCTTTTTATTGGCAGATGCCTGCCGGGGTTCATCCATACATGGATGTAAAAGCAACAAGCAATGGCTCTTGACAAGCCCTCCAGGCCTGCTTGTAGCAGACGGCAGTGGAAGTGTATTGGTGGTAGTAGAGGTATCCAACGGACAGCAAGGGTGGTGGTAGTAGTAGGAGCGGCACATTAAAAGAGACTGGACAGTCACAGGACAAATCCCTGTGGTGGGGCTGGCCTCACGCCTGCTTGTAGCAGACGGCAGTGGAGGTGTATTGGTGGTAGTAGAGGTAGCCAACGGACAGCAAGGGTGGTGGTAGAAGTAGTAGCAGCACATTAAAACAGACTTAAAAGTCACAGGACAAAGCCCTGTGGTGGGGTAGGCCCCAGGCCTGCTTGTAGCAGACGGCAGTGGAGGTGTATTGGTGGTTGTAGAGGTAGCCAACGGACAGCAAGGGTGGTGGTAGTAGTAGTAGTAGTAGTAGTAGCAGCACATTAAAATGGACTGGACAGTCACAGGACAAAGCCCTGTGGTGGGGCAGGCCTCAGGCCTGCTTGTAGCAGACGGCAGTGGAGGTGTATTGGTGGTAGTAGAGGTAGCCAACGGACAGCAAGGGTGGTAGTAGTAGTAGTAGTAGCAGCATATTAAAACAGATTGGACAGTCACAGGACAAAGCCCTGTGGTGGGGCTGGCCTCAGGCCTGCTTGTAGCAGACGGCAGTGGCGATGTATTGGTGGTAGTAGAGGTAGCCAACGGACAGCAAGGGTGGTGGTAGTAGTAGTAGCAGCACATTAAAACAGACTGGACAGTCACAGGACAAAGCCCTGTGGTGGGGCTAGCCTCAGGCCTGCTTGTAGCAGACGGCAGTGGAGGTGTATTGGTGGTAGTAGAGGTAGCCAACGGACAGCAAGGGTGGTAGTAGTAGTAGCAGGACATTAAAAGACACTGGACAGTCACAGGACAAAGCCCTGTGGTGGGGCAGGCCTGCTTGTAGCAGACAGCACTGGGGGTGGATTGATGGTGGTTGACTGGTAGTAGTGGTGGTGGTGGACTACTGACAGCACAGGTGGTGGTGGTGGTGGTGGTGGTAGTAGTAGCTGCATCAACAGCACAGCAGCACATTACAAAAGAGTGGACAGGACAAAGCCCTGTGGTTGTTTTTCTGAGACTTGTCAGAGGTACTGCGGATGGTGCTGTGTATGAGGACCGGCGTCGGTTACTAGGCAGACACAAACAACATGGAAGATCAAGCCAAGGCTTCCTTTGGAACAAAACATGTGGAAAATAAACTGTGGCAGAATTTTACAAACCCCAAGATAAAAAGAGGACATTAAAAAAAGACTGTGGTGGGGCAGGCCTGCTTGTAGCAGACGGCAGTGGAGGTGTATTGGTGGTAGTAGAGGTAGCCAACAGACAGCACGGGTGGTGGTAGTAGTAGTAGTAGTAACAGCAGCACATTAAAACAGACTGGCCAGTCACAGACAAAGCCCTGTGGTGGGGCAGGCCAGCTTGTAGCAGACGGCAGTTGAGGTGTATTAGTGGTAGTAGAGGTTTCCAACGGACAGCAAGGGTGGTGGTAGTAGTAGTAGTAGCAGCACATTAAAACAAACTGGACAGTCACAGGACAAAGCCCTGTGGTGGGGCTGGCCTCAGGCCTGCTTGTAGCAGACGGCAGTGGAGGTGTATTGGTGGGAGTAGAGGTAGCCAACGGACAGCAAGGGTGGTAGTAGCAGTAGCAGCACATTAAAAGACACTGGACAGTCACAGGACAAAGCCCTGTGGTGGGGCAGGCCTCAGGCCTGCTTGTAGCAGACGGCAGTGAAGGTGTATTGGTAGTAGTAGAGGTAGCCAACAGACAGCACGGGTGGTGGTAGTAGTAGTAGTAGCAGCACATTAAAACAGACTGGACAGTTACAGACAAAGCCCTGTGGTGGGGCAGGCCTGCTTGTAGCAGACGGCAGTGGAGGTGTATTGGTGGTAGTAGAGATAGCCAACGGACAGCAAGGGTGGTGGTGGTAGTAGTAGTAGTAGCAGCAGCACATTAAAACAGACTGGACAGTCAAAGGACAAAGCCCTGTGGTGGGGCTGGCCTGCTTGTAGCAGACGGCAGTGGAGGTGTATTGGTGGTAGTAGAGGTAGCCAACAGACAGCACGGGTGGTGGTAGTAGTAGTAGTAGTAACAGCAGCACATTAAAACAGACTGGCCAGTCACAGACAAAGCCCTGTGGTGGGGCAGGCCAGCTTGTAGCAGACGGCAGTTGAGGTGTATTAGTGGTAGTAGAGGTTTCCAACGGACAGCAAGGGTGGTGGTAGTAGTAGTAGTAGCAGCACATTAAAACAAACTGGACAGTCACAGGACAAAGCCCTGTGGTGGGGCTGGCCTCAGGCCTGCTTGTAGCAGACGGCAGTGGAGGTGTATTGGTGGGAGTAGAGGTAGCCAACGGACAGCAAGGGTGGTAGTAGCAGTAGCAGCACATTAAAAGACACTGGACAGTCACAGGACAAAGCCCTGTGGTGGGGCAGGCCTCAGGCCTGCTTGTAGCAGACGGCAGTGAAGGTGTATTGGTAGTAGTAGAGGTAGCCAACAGACAGCACGGGTGGTGGTAGTAGTAGTAGTAGCAGCACATTAAAACAGACTGGACAGTTACAGACAAAGCCCTGTGGTGGGGCAGGCCTGCTTGTAGCAGACGGCAGTGGAGGTGTATTGGTGGTAGTAGAGATAGCCAACGGACAGCAAGGGTGGTGGTGGTAGTAGTAGTAGTAGCAGCAGCACATTAAAACAGACTGGACAGTCAAAGGACAAAGCCCTGTGGTGGGGCTGGCCTGCTTGTAGCAGACGGCAGTGGAGGTGTATTGGTGGTAGTAGAGGTAGCCAACGGACAGCAAGGGTGGTGGTAGTAGTAGTAGCAGCACATTAAAACAGACTGGACAGTCACAGGACAAAGCCCTGTGGTGGGGCTGGCTTCAGGCCTGCTTGTAGCAGACTGCAGTGGAGGTGTATTGGTGGTAGTAGAGGTAGCCAACGGACAGCAAGGGTGGTAGTAGTAGTAGTAGTAGCAGCAGCACATTAAAAGAGACTGGACAGTCACAGGACAAAGCCCTGTGGTGGGGCAGGCCTCAGGCCTGCTTGTAGCAGACGGCAGTGGAGGTGTATTGGTGGTAGTAGAGGTAGCCAACGGACAGCAAGGGTGGTGGTGGTAGTAGTAGTAGTAGTAGCAGCACATTAAAAGAGACTGGACAGTCACAGAACAAAGCCCTGTGGTGGGGCAGCCCTGCTTGTAGCAGACGGCACTGGGGGTTGATAGGTGGTAGAAGTAGTAGCAGCACCAACAGCAGCACATTAAAAAAAGAGTGGACAGGACAGAATCCCATAGTAGCAGGCGGCAGTAGCAGGCATCAGCGGCAGCAGCAGCAGCAATATCAGATCTAATCAGTGGCATCAGGCACAGGGGTTTTAAAATCCTCACCGATCCACGCTTGATTCATTTTCAGAAGCGTGAGATTTTCCAAGCTGTTGGCGGACAATCTTGTTCGCTTAGGGGTGACGAAGCCCCCTGCCGCGCTCAATACCCTCTCTGACGCTACACTGGAGGGTGGACAAGACAGTACACACATGGCAAACTGGGCCAGTTCTTGCCAATGATCCAATCTGCTGACCCAGAAGTCCATGGGGTCTGGGATCAGGATTTCTGACGGAGAAAGGGCACAGTCCAGGTACGAGTGAACCTGGTTGTTTAGGTGCTGGACCTGGTGATGGTGAACATCCCTTTGGTGACTACGATGTGTGTCAGGTCAGGGTATTGGATGTAAAACTGTTGTCATCATATTTTCCAAACTGAATTGGCTGCTGCTGCTGCCGCTGCTGCCGCCTATTGCACAGGTAGCTCTGCCAGAGGCGGTGGAACGATGAGACAGTGGGGAGCGGAGAGTGGCCCCCCGGTCAGACATGCTTGCAGCAGGTGTTTGCCTTTGAAAGCCGTGACAAGCTGGCTGCATAGCTTCTCTCGATAATAAGCCAATTTTGCCTCCCTCTCGGAAGGCGCAAAAAACTCCCCCATTCTGGCTTAATACCGAGGGTCTAAAAGTGTGGCTATCCAGTACTCATCTCTTTGCTTCATGCTAACAATACGACAGTCAGCGCGCAAGTAACGAAGCATACAGCTCGCCATCCTGGCCAGCGTTTCAGAGGGCCCGTTTGGCTCCATCTCCGCCCCATACTGCCATGGTTGTCCATCATCAAGGTCGTCGTCAGACTCGTCATCACCATCACTGTCATGTTGTGCGGCTGCCTCGTCCCCTATCCCTTCCTGTGATTCCATCTCCAAATCCAGCTCCTATTCAGGTCCTGTTTCCTCATCCTCCTCCTCCTCCTCCTCCTCAACATCCATAGCCAGATGTGATCCTTCCTCCATCCTTTGCTGAATCATCGCTGTGAACGTTTGCTCCATAATGAATATCAGCGGCATAACATCGTTCATTCCGCTAGCGTCACGGCTCACAAATCGTGTGGCCTCTTCAAAGGCCCTCAAAACGCGACATGCGTCTCTAACCAGCTGCCAGTGCCTGAGCTCGAAATTACACTGGCTCCAAACGCTGCCCGTCTGCTGCATCAGGAAATCATTCACGGCTTTCCGCTGTTCGTACAGACGGTCCAACATGTGCAGGGTGGAATTCCAGGGTGTTGGAACGTCGCAAATCAGGCTGTGTTCTGGGAGATTGTTTTGACGCTGTAAGTCCAGGAGGGCGTGCTTAAATGCATACAAACGTCTAAAGCGAACGCAAACCCTTCTGGACATGGCCAGCACACCCTTCAAACCAACATATGACTTTAAGAAGCGTGTTATGACCAGATTGATCACATGTGCCATGCAAGGAGCGTGTGTCAGGTGACCTAGACTAAGTGCAGCCACAACGTTCTTCCCGTTATCAGAGACAACATTGCCCAGTGTGAGTTTCAGAGGAGACAGCCAGCGTGCGATTTCCTCCTTGATGCACAGCAGCAGCTCCTGCCCTGTGTGGCTTTTCTCGCCCAGGCTCAGGAGGTGTAAGACAGCGTTGTGGCGCTTCACCTTGCACCTATGAAAGAGGAGGGAGGAGGAGTGGAAGATACGCTGTGTCCTGTCGGGGACGGGTTGACATCCATTGAGGAGGGCAAGGAGGAGGAGGAGAAGGAGGAGAAGGAGGAGGAGGAGGAGAAGGAGGAGGCGGATGGTAGGCGCCTAGTGTCCGGAGTTGAACCAGAAAGATACAAGCGTGGAGGTGGTAATGCCTGGCATTGCTGCGGTGGTGCATCGGACTGCAAAATATTGACCCAGTGGGCCGTGAAAGACATGTACTGTCCCTGCCCATAGTTGCTGCTCCACGTGTCGACGGTGGCATGTACCCTGCTGCACACGGATAATTGCAAGGACTGACCCACATTTTCCTCCACTTGCTTGTGCAAGGCAGGGACAGCTGTTTTGGAGAAGTAATGGTGGCTAGGTATTCGCCACCTAGGCTGAGCGCACGACATCAATTGCTTGAAGCCGGCGGAGTCGACCAGGTGGTACGGCAGCGACTGCACCACCAACAACTTAGCCAGGTGTGAATTAAGCCGCACGACAAGTGGATGACTGGGTATATATTGTTGCTTATTGGACAACGATTCCGTAATGGATAACTGACGGGACGTAGGAGGAGCACTAGATGACAGTGATGATGATGATGACAACGACATGGTGGATAAGGCCTGGCTACTACTTAGATGACAGGGACTCGGAGCAGCAGCAGCGGCAGAGGGGTCTTCATTAGATGTACATGATGGTGGGGCATGTAGATTGTCCCACATGGCCTTGTGATGCCGCTCCATGTGTTTACGTAGAGCGGTAGTTCCTACATTGCTGCCCTGCCCATGCCTTACTTTCTGCTTGCAGATACGCACTGTGCCATGTTTTCGTCCTCCGGGAAGGTACAGAAAAATTGCCACACGGCAGAGTACCGTAAAGAGGTAGTACCACGTCCACCACCACCACCACCCGAGCTTGCCCCTTGTCTGGCAGGCTTTTTTCGGGAGCCTACACCAGCATCAGTGTCGCCTTCACCGGCTCCTGAGCTGACCCTACCGCTGCAACGTTTTGCAGATTGACTTCTGCCCCTACCTCGGCTTGGCTGTTTATCACTGCCAGTGCCGCCACTACTACCCTCCTCCTCTGACGCCGTCATCACCTCGTCATCTGGTTCCCACATCCTGTCTAAAACAACCTCATCATAGCCTTCCTCATCATCCCCGCCACTTCTGTCACTGTGTTGTGAATGTGATGTGACATCATGGCGGGCTCCATGCCTCCCCTCATTACTGCGTCTGCCACCACGGCTACCACCAACACCCCCACTACCACAGCTATGCGTCTCGGACACCGCTTCCACCTCCACCACCGCCGCAACACACTCTGTTGGCTGACTTGCGGAAAACAAATCATCATCACTATGTTGTTCAGTATCTTCCTTCGCACCCGAGGAGATGTCTCTTAGGACTCTCAGGAAAGATGGCTTCCCGCTAGGAAGGGGGAGTGAAGACATAGATGATGGAATGGAAACGCTAGAAATACCCATATTACTACTGTCACTGTGCCAAGGAACTGTAGAGGATCTGGAATCCAACGAAACCTGGCTTGAAACCAGATTGTCAGAGTCTTCCTGCTGAGATGACCGCGAGCCAGCCAACCTGTCCACAATGGCCGTATTGTCTAAAGTAACCCTCCCACCGGAGGAGATGGACAAGTCTGGCTTGCTGATACTGCTGCTACTACTACCAGCAGGCACATGGCTGCTGTTACTAGTGGAACTGGGCACATGTCTTGTGCCACAAATGCTGGTACTGGGTCTGGCACCAACAGATCCAACTTTTGTACTGGAACAGGACATGGCATGGGTGTTTTTTCCTCTACCCCGTCCTTTCACAACCATTTTTTTACTAGACATTTCACTGCTGGAGTGCAGCAAGTTGAATCAAAACCCCGGGGATGAGCCCCTTCTAAAAGCGTATTCACACACTGGCTTGGCAAATGGCAATGAGAATTTCTATCAGCCACTGTGCACTGACTCAGGGAATGCTGGCCCTGGGCGTTGTAATACTACAAAGGCTGCCTCAGCTGCCTGTATTGCAAGTTGGATGCAACGGGGATGAGCCCCTTCTAAAAGCGTATTCACACACTGGCTTGGCAAATGGCAATGAATGAGAATATCTATCAGCCACGCCGCGGTGCACTCAGGGAATGCTGGGTGTTGTAGTACTACAAAGGCTGCCTGTATTGCAAGTTGGATTGTTATGTTAACCCATGCAACGGGGATGAGCCCCTTCTAAAAGCTTATTCACACACTGGCTTGGCAAATGACAATGAATGAGAATTTCTATCAGCCACTGTGCACTCAGGGAATGCTGGGCGTTGTAGTACTACAAAGGCTGCCTGTATTGCAAGTTGGATTGCTATGTTAACCCATGCAACGGGGATGAGCCCCTTATAAAAGCGTATTCACACATTGGCCTGGCAAATGGCAATGAATGAGAATTTCGATCAGCCACGGTGCACTCAGGGAATGCTGGGCGTTGTAGTACTACAAAGGCTGCCTGTATTGCAAGTTGGATTGTTATGTTAACCCATGCAAGGGGGATGAGCCCCTTCTAAAAGCTTATTCACACACTGGCTTGGCAAATGGCAATGAATGAGAATTTCTATCAGCCGCGCCGCGGTGCACTCAGGGAATGCTGGGCGTTGTAGTACTACAAAGGCTGCCTGTATTGCAAGTTGGATTGTTATGTTAACCCATGCAATGGGGATGAGCCCCTTCTAAAAGCTTATTCACACACTGGCTTGGCAAATGGCAATGAATGAGAATTTCTATCATTCACTGGGCACTCAGGGAATGCTGGGCGTTGTAGTACTACAAAGGCTGCCTGTATTGCAAGTTGGATTGTTATGTTAACCCATGCAACGGGGATGAGCCCCTTCTAAAAGCTCATTCACACACTGGCTTGGCAAATGGCAATGAATGAGAATTTCTATCAGCCACGGGGCATTTAGGGAATGCTGGGCGTTGTAGTACTACAAAGGCTGCCTGTATTGCAAGTTGGATTGTTATGTTAACCCATGCAACGGGGATGAGCCCCTTCTAAAAGCTTATTCTCACACTGGCTTGGCAAATGGCAATGAATGATGATTTCTATCAGCCGCGCCGCGGTGCACTCAGGGATTGCTGGGCGTTGTAGTACTACAAAGGCTGCCTGTATTGCAAGTTGGATTGTTATGTTAACCCATGCAACGTGGATAAGCCGCTTCTAAAAGCTTATTCACACACTGGCTTGGCAAATGGCAATGAATGAGAATTTCTATCATTCACTGGGCACTCAGGGAATGCTGGGCGTTGTAGTACTACAAAGGCTGCCTGTATTGCAAGTTGGATTGTTATGTTAACCCATGCAACGGGGATGAGCCCCTTCTAAAAGCTTATTCACACACTGGCTTGGCAAATGGCAATGAATGAGAATTTCTATCAGCCACGGGGCATTTAGGGAATGCTGGGCGTTGTAGTACTACAAAGGCTGCCTGTATTGCAAGTTGGATTGTTATGTTAACCCATGCAACGGGGATGAGCCCCTTCTAAAAGCTTATTCTCACACTGGCTTGGCAAATGGCAATGAATGATGATTTCTATCAGCCGCGCCGCGGTGCACTCAGGGATTGCTGGGCGTTGTAGTACTACAAAGGCTGCCTGTATTGCAAGTTGGATTGTTATGTTAACCCATGCAACGTGGATGAGCCGCTTCTAAAAGCTTATTCACACACTGGCTTGGCAAATGGCAATGAATGAGAATTTCTATCAGCCACTGTGCACTCAGGGAATGCTGGGCGTTGTAGTACTACAAAGGCTGCCTGTATTGCAAGTTGGATTGTTATGTTAACCCATGCAACGGGGATGAGCCCCTTATAAAATCTTATTCACACACTGGCTTGGCAAATGGCAATGAATGAGGATTTCTATCAGCCACGCCGCGGTGGACTCAGGGAATTCTGGGCGTTGTAGTACTACAAAGGCTGCCTGTATTGCAAGTTGGATTGTTATGTTAACCCATGCAACGGGGATGAGCCCCTTCTAAAAGCTTATTCACGCACTGGCTTGGCAAATGGCAATGAATGAGAATTTCTATCAGCCACTATGCACTCAGGGAATGCTGGGCGTTGTAGTACTACAAAGGCTGCCTGTATTGCAAGTTGGATTGTTATGTTAACCCATGCAACGGGGTTGAGCCCCTTATAAAAATCTTATTCACACACTGGCTTGGCAAATGGAGCATTTGTATTGCAATTTGGATGTTGATTGTTGAGAGTAGAGTAGACTCCAGCTGTAGTGGATGAGCCCCTTCGATTGCTGGATTCCTGGCTTTTAGATTCCTAAAGCTTTCCCTAAATACACAGAGATGCTATCCCTACAGCTCCTGTCTCTAAAATGGCCGCTGAGCTCCGTGCATAGACTTTTATTGCAGGCTTGAGCCCGCCCCTATGCTGCTTCCCGATTGGCTGGGAGAGCCGTTTGCAAGGCATTATGGGGTAGCCTGATGTCAGGTGATATTTTGAAATCCTCCATTTTACATCTAACATGTGGCAGGCGCCAAAATGTAGCCGGGTTCGGTCAAAACGGGTTCGGCCGAACCCGGTGAAGTTCAGATTCGCTGCGAACCGAACTTTTCACGATGTTCGAACCGAAACCGGGTACGGTTGTCCCGATTCGCTCATCTCTACTCCAGAATGAGAGGTATTTCCATGTTTTATAAACTCTTATTTCAACCAAACATTGTAACTAAACCCTCCTACAACCACAAATGGGAACAGGATTTACAACTATCGATAACTATGGAAGAATGGCATGGAGCTATTACGGCTCTGAAATACATATCTAAAGGTGCTAATCATTGGGAAGCTTTGTTTAAGATTATTCTTCGATGGTACCTTACCCCTGCCCATATAGCGAGACTAAATCCGTTATACCCACACTTTTGTTGAAGAGGCTGCATTCTTATTGGTATCTACTTACATGAATGGTGGGAGTGTCCCATGGTATTTAACTTTTGGTGTGGCGCAGAGGCCCTTATTAAAGATGTCTCAGAGTTTGATATACAGTTACAACCTAAATTAGCTCCTAGGTATTTTAGATCTGCCCTTAAATTTAAGAACAGAAGTAGGACACATTATACTCGCCGATAGATCCATGATTGCAAGAACCTGGAAATCTAGCTCTCCCATAACCACCAAAGAGCTATGCGACACTATCCAATTTGCATACAACATGAAAACATATTTGGCTATAGACTCGCGTTCTACATTCTGACTAGATTCCAGATGGTCTGTTTGGAACTCTTAGGCTGGGTTCACACGACCTATTTTCAGGCGTAAACTAGGCGTTTTACGCCTCGAATTACGCCTGAAAACACGGCTCAAATACGTCGGCAAACATCTGCCCATTCATTTCAATGTGTTTGCCGACATACTGTGCCGACCACCTGTAATTTTACGCGTCGCTGTCAAAAGACGGCGCGTAAAATAACAGCGTCGTCAAAGAAGTGCAGGACACTTCTTGGGACGTAATTTGAGCCGTTTTTCATTGACTTCAATGAAGAACAGCTCCAAATTACGGCCGTAATTGACACCTCGCAAAACGCGAGTACGACCAATTACGTCTGAAATGCAGGAGCTGTTTTCTCCTGAAAACAGCTCTGTAATTTCATCCGTAATTGTCGTTATCGTGTGCACATACCCTTACTATATAGTTGGACTCCCTTAGTTCTATAAATATTGCATTCTTGCATTTCTTCAACTGTCAACCGAGTTGATTTTTTTGGTTTTTCTCTTGTTCATTTTTTGATCACATTTGTTTTTATCTTCTTGCATTCTATATCAATATGCTTACTTGTATACTTTCTACTGTAGAGTTCCTACACGAACTCCAAACATTTGTCACATATGTACCTTGTACTTAACCCCTTCCCGCTCTATCATGTACGGAAACTGGTGTCTTAATGCCTTTTCACGTTACTGTACGTGAAGGAGATGAAGCTAGCTCAGGAGCTGAGCCCGCACCATCACCGCCGGGTGACAGCTGTATGTTACAGCTGGCACACTGAGGTATTGGCCAGTACCGGAGCTAGCATCGGATCCAGCCGATTAACCCCTCAGATGCTGCCTTTAATAGAGATCGCATCATGTGAGGAGTTTTTAGCCACCGGCACCCTAGCAACGTGATCGCTGGGTTGCCGGTGGCTGCAAAGGCGATTGGAGGCCTAATACTTACCTCCCGGTCTGCCAGCAATGGAAGCCTTCTATGCCCTGCTCGGCGGCAGGGCCTAAAAGGCTTCCGGTACCATCGGCAAGGTGGCGCCGGCTCAGCTTCCGGCTCAGAAGCTGAGCCGGCATCATCAGCAGTGTGTTTCCGCTGTATGTTACAGCAGACACCCCCCGATCTATAAGCAGGAACCGGAGCTAGCTCCGATTCCTGCCATCAACCCCTTCGATGCAGCGGTCCAATGAGATCGCTGCATCAAAGTGGTTTGTATCAAATCGGCAGCCTGCCATGCGATGGCAAGGCTGGCGACTGCTACTATGGCAACAGGAGTCCTAACAATGGCCTCCTGCCTGTCATTACGGAAGCTGATTAGGCCCTGCCCAGAGGATGACCCTGATCGGCTTGCTGTCAGTGAACAACTGACAGTTCCAATACATTGCACTACCTATGTAGTGCAATGTATTATAACATCAAACAAACACTTGGACCTTCAAGTCCCCTAGTGGGACTAAAGAAAAGTGTAAAAAAAAAAGTAAAAATAAAAGTTGTAAAAAATACAATAAAAGTTTCAAGTAATAAAATAAAACACAATCTCCCCCTTTTTCCCTACATTTATTTATTTCTTCATTTATTATTGAAAAAAATAATAAACCATACATATTTGGTATCGCTGCAACCGTAACGACCTAACCTATAAAAATATTATGTTATTTATCCTGCGCAGTGAACGCCTTAAAAAAAAACTAAAAAATACTGCCATAATTGCTTTTTTTTGGTCACTTTGTCTTTCAAAAATTGAAATAAAAAGGAATCAAAAAGTCGCATGTATCCAAAAATGGTGCCTATAAAATCTATAACTCGTCTCTCAAAAAACAAGCCCTCATACAGCTCCATCAACGAAAAAATAAAAAAGTAATGGTTCTCACAACTTGGCGACAGAAAAAATACATTCTCTGCAAAGGATCTGCCAGGCACAGCAGGGTTAACGCCCATAGGTAATCAGTCGGCACCTGAGTCTATGCCTATGAGACTGACTCCAGCTTCCACCACTCAGGCTGGCAGGCTTAGGAGTGGGAGAGCCTATCGTAGCCTGGCCAGACTCAGCTAGCTCCCGCCCTCTGTCTATTTATACCTGCCTTTCCTGTTCCTCCAGTGCTTGTGATTCTTCTCGTGTGGTTTCCTGGCCCAGCTACAGCTCCTGACTATTTGATCCTGCTCCATACTGACCCTGGCTTACTGACTACTCTTCTGCTCTGCGTTTGGTACCTCGTACACTCCTGGTTTGACTCGGCTCGTTCACCTCTCTTGTTGCTCACGGTGTTGCCGTGGGCAACTGCCCCATTTCCCTTAGCTTTGTGTACCCTTGTCTGTTTTTCTCGTGCACTTACTGAGCGTAGGGACCGCCGCCCAGTTGTACCCCGTCGCCTAGGGCGGGTCGTTGCAAGTAGGCAGGGACAGAGTGGCGGGTAGATTAGGGCTCACTTGTCCGTTTCCCTACCCCTATCATTACATAATCACAAGCCCGTTACCTAGTCTACCCTGGTCCCTGTCTCTACTATGGACCCCCTTGAGACCCTGGCCCAGCAAATGCAGGGTCTCTCCCTACAGGTCCAGGCCCTGGCTCAGAGCGTCAACTCGCCTGACACTACCATCGTAGTGCCCCTCACCTCACCCCTTGAACCCCACCTCAAATTGCCTGACCGGTTCTCAGGGGATCGGAGGACTTTTCTCTCCTTTCGGGAGAGTTGTAGGCTTTACTTTCTCTTAAAGCCTCACTCCTCAGGTTCTGAGAGCCAGCGGGTGGGTATAATTATGTCCCGGCTCCAGGAAGGGCCCCAAGAGTGGGCCTTCTCCTTGGCTCCTGACGCCCCTGAACTTTCCTCCGTTGATCGTTTATTTTCTGCTCTCGGACTCATTTATGACGAGACTGACAGGACTGCCTTTGCCGAGAGTCAGCTGGTGAACTTACGTCAGGGTAAGAGACCTGTTGAGGAGTATTGTTCTGACTTTAGGAAGTGGTGCGTAGCTTCTCGGTGAAATGACCCTGCCTTAAGGTGCCAGTTTAGGTTGGGGCTGTCGAACGCCCTGAAAGACCTGCTAGTTAGCTACCCCTCGTCTGACTCCCTAGACCAGGTTATGGCTTTAGCGGTACGACTTGACCGACGTCTCAGGGAACGACAATTTGAAAGTTTTTGTGTTTTCCCCTCTGACTCCCCCATGATGCCTCCCGAGGTCCCGTTGCTTCGCTCTTCCACGGAAGACTCGGAGGTACCTATGCAACTCGGGGCCTCCGTGTCCCCCCAACAATGTAGAGAGTTCTGCAGGATGAATGGTCTCTGCTTCTATTGTGGGGATGACAAGCATCAAGTGAACACCTGTCCTAGGCGTAAGAATAAGCAGCCGGAAAACTAAGTGATCATTGGGGAGGTCACTTGGGCGCACAAATATTTCCTGTAAATATGAAACGTAATAAAATCTTGCTTCCCTTTCAGGTCTCTTTTGGTGGTAGGTCTGCTACCGGCAGTGCCTTCGTGGATTCAGGGTCTTCTACTAATATCATGTCTGAGGAATTTGCTATGTCTCTAGCTATGCCTTTGATTGATTTGCCTAAACCTGTTCCGGTAGTGGGTATCGACTCCACTCCTCTTGCTAATGGTTATTTTACACAGCATACCCCTGTTTTTGAACTCCTTGTTGGCTCCATGCATTTGGAGCAGTGCTCTGTACTGTTGATGCAGGGATTATCGTCCGATTTGGTTTTAGGCCTTCCCTGGTTGCAGTTGCATAATCCCACGTTTGACTGGAATACTGGGGAGCTTACCAAATGGGGTAATGAATGCTTGACGTCATGTTTTGCTGTTAATTCTATTTCTCCCCCTGAGGTGGTGAACATGCTACCTGAGTTTGTGCAGGACTTCGCTGATGTTTTCTCTAAGGAGGCCTCCGAAGTGTTACCTCCTCATAGAGAATACGATTGCGCTATCGATTTGGTACCAGGAGCTAAGCTCCCTAAGGGTAGGATATTTAATCTTTCTTGTCCCGAACGTGAAGCCATGAGAGAGTATATCCAGGAATGCCTGGCTAAGGGTTACATTCGCCCCTCTACTTCTCCGGTAGGTGCTGGCTTCTTCTTCGTAGGGAAGAAGGAAGGTGGTCTTAGGCCATGCATTGACTACCGTAACTTGAATAAGGTCACTGTAAGGAACCAGTATCCCCTTCCTTTGATTCCTGATCTCTTTAATCAGGTTCAAGGGGCCCAATGGTTCTCTAAGTTTGATCTACGGGGGGCGTATAACCTTATCCGCATCAAAGAGGGGGATGAGTGGAAGACTGCGTTTAACATGCCCGAAGGTCATTTCGAATACCTCGACATGCGCTTTGGGTTGTGTAATGCTCCTGCGGTCTTCCAGAATTTCATAAATGAAATTTTAAGTAATTACCTGGGGGGTTTTCTTGTAGTGTACCTTGATGACATACTGGTGTTTTCCAAGGACCTGTCCTCCCACATTGAGCGTGTCAGGAAGGTGCTCCAGGTCCTTCGGGAAAACAAACTGTTTGCGAAAACCGAAAAATGTGTGTTTGGGGTACAGGAGATACAATTTTTGGGTCAAATCCTCACTCCTCATGAATTCCGCATGGACCCCGCCAAGGTCCAGGCTGTGGCGGAATGGGTCCAACCTGCCTCCCTGAAGGCGTTAGTGTTTCTTGGGGTTCGCTAATTATTACAGGAGATTTATTGCTAACTTCTCGGTCATCGCTAAGCCTCATACGGACCTCACTCGCAAAGGTGCTGATCTCCTCCACTGGCCTCCTGAGGCTGTCCAGGCTTTTGAGGTCCTTAACCCCTTCACGACCAGCCCACGTAGATTAACGGGCTGCCGTGCTGGGCTTTTCTCCTGCAGCCCGTTAATTCACGTGGTGCCAGAACAGAGTGCACAGCGCTCTCCCTGTGCTCTGAATCTCTCAGCACACGCTGCTATTAGCAGCTTAAGTGCTGAGAGAAGACATCAGGATCGGATTGGTGTCGGTCCTGATGACGTGATCACCATGATAAAGCTATCATGGTGTTCACAGCAAAGTTTGTTGCAGCAACAAACTTTCTGTGCTGTTCGTTACAATGTTTCTCCTCCCTCCCTGTCAGATCGTTCTGAGACAGTGGAGGAGAAGAAGCTGTGCCGAGCAGCTGCTGTGTGTCTCCTATAAAGACACACCGACTGTAAAAACACACAAAAACACCTCCACATAGATAGTTTAGTGTAGGCAGCTAGTTATAGTTCAGGTAGTCTGTTAGGTAGATAGTACTCAGACTAGGACAATTAATTAGTTAGTAATCAATTAGGGCTTATAATGTGTGTGTGTGTGTGTGTGTGTATATATATATATATATATTTATATACTGTGTATGTATGTATATATATATATACACACACACACACACGTAATATATATATTATATATAGACATATATTTGAAATTTGTTAATACTAAAAATTAATAATTAGGGATGTTATATATCTATAACATCATATAGATATATACGTACATGTAATATATACGTATACACACATATACTTATATAAATCTCTTCATATATTTTACACGTCAAAAAATTTAATTGTATGTAAATTCGAAATACATTGATTCATTGTTAGGCTGTGTTCTCACGGAGTTTTTTGCAGGAGGAAAATTCCTCTTGCGAAAACTGCTCCAGACGGTTTTTGCACAGTGGTTTGACAAAAACTCGCCAAAACACTCATCGAGGTGTATTTTTTACCCTTCTGACTGATTGAAATGGGGTTTTGGAGGCGGAAACCGCCTCAAGATAGGTCATGTCGCTTCTTTTTACCGCGATGCGTTATTTTTGCTCACGGTAAAAAAGCTTTTTCCAACTCCCATTGAAATCAATGGGAGACATTTTTGGGCGGTTTTTGACGAGTTTTGCGGAGCGGTTTCCGCGCCGATAAACTCGTAAAAAAACTCTGTGTGAACAGGGCCTTAGGGTTGTTCATAAATTTATTGATCAATGGTTTAGTGGACTTTTTCTTTGTTACTTTTATTAAAACTGTTACAAAAAATAAGTAAAAAAAAAAATACGTAAAAAATGGCACGCAAGTTATATACCACTGAAGAGGCATTTTCTCTCTTGGATTCTGATAGTGAATGGGGTCACGTTTGGGGGGTTTCTGCTGTTTTGGTCCCTCCAGGGCGTGGCAAATGGGACATGGCACCGAAAACCATTATAGCAAAATTTGAGCTCCAAAACCCAAATGGCGCTCCTTCCCTTCTGAGGGCTGTAATGTGTTCAAATATAAGTTTATGACCACATATGGGGTATTGCCGTAATCAGGATAAATTTCTTTACAAATGTTGGGGTGCTTTGTCTCCTTTATTCCTTGCAAAAATTAAAAATGTCTATGTTTCTTCAGAAGAAATGTAGATTTTCATTTTCACAGACTAACGCCAATAAATTTAGCAAAAAACCTGTGGGGTTAAAATGCTCACTATACAACTAGATAAATTCCTTGAGGGGTGTAGTTTCCAAAATGGGGTCACTTTTTGGGGGTTTCCACTGTTTAGGTACCACAAGACCTCTTCAAACCAGACTTAGAGCTTAAAATATATTGTAATAAAAAGGGGGCTTCAAAATACACTAGGTGCTCCTTTGCTTCTGAGGCCGGTATTTCAGTCTATTATCACACTAGGGCCACATGTGGGATATTTCTAAAAACTGCAGAATCTGGGCAATAAATATTGAGTTGCGTTTCTCGGGTAAAACCTTCTGTGTTACAGAAATTTTTCTATTACAAATTAATTTCTGCAAAAAAAATTACATTTGTAAATCACACCTCTACATTGCTTTAATTCCTGTGAAACGCCTAAAGGGTTAAGAAACTTTCTGAATGCTATTTTTAATACTTTGAGCGGTGAAGTTTTTAAAATGGGGTGATTTATGGGGAGTTTCTAATATATAAGGCCCTCAAAGCCACTTCAGAACTGAACTGGTCCATGAGAAAATAGGTTTTGGAAATTTCTTGAAAATTTGAGAAATTGCTGCTAAAGATCTAAGCCTCGTAACGTCCTAGAAAAATAAAAGGACGTTCAAAAAACGATGCAAACATAAAGTAGACATATGGGGAATGTTAACTAGTAACTATCGTGTGTTGTATTACTGTCTGTTTTACAAGCAGATACATTCAAATTTAGAAAAATGCAATTTTTTGCAAATTTTCTCTAAATTTTGGTGTTTTTTATAAATAAATACTGAATTTATCGACCAAATTTTTTCACAGACGTAAAGTACAATATGTCATGAGAAAACAATCTCATAATCGCTTGGATAGGTAAAAGCATTCCCAAGCTATTACCACATAAAGTGACACATGTCAGATTTGAAAAAATCGCCTGCGTCCACAAGGCCAAAACAGGCTCAGTCCTGAAGGGGTTAAAGGACATGTGTTGCCAGCAAAACATGTTTTTGTTTTTTTTAGTTAAACAGTTAGTGTATAGGTGATTAACCATTGTTCTAATTTTTTTTTTTTTTCACGAGTCAGGAAATATTATAAATTGGATTCAATTTATAATATTTCCCAGCACTGGTCACTAGATGGAGCCATTCCCAAAATTGCAACATTGCATGTGGTAAAGCAACCACATTGCTTTATGCTGCAAAATTGGGTAAAAATCCCTCGCTCTAGTGAGCTCTCAGAATCCCCCCCTCCTTTATCCTGGCTAGTGCCGGGAGAAACGAGGGGTTTGAACGGTCTAACCTCCTACACTGTGTGTCGCCATTTTTTGAGCTAACACACAGTGCAGAAGGTTAACATACAGTAGTAAACACACTGAAACACGAACATACATAGAAATAACTTACCTGCTGCAGTCGTCGCCGCTCCCTCCGGTCCATCCGCTCCATCTGCTGCCGCTGCTCCATGTGCACAAGTCCGGAAGCCGCGACCGGAAGTAGTAATCTTACTGCCCGGCCGCGACTTCCGGTCCACAGGAAAATGGCGACGGACGGCGCACATTTCAAATTGAACTGTGTGGGAGCGGCGAATGCGCTGTTCCCACACAGCGGCGTACACGATAGTGGATGGAACGGGCCCCGTTCGCAGTCCCTATGGGACTGGAGCTGCCGTATTCCATGTCTGTATGTGTCGTTAACCGACACATACAGAAATGGAAAAAAAAATGGCAGCCCCCATAGGGAAGAAAAAGTGTAAAAATTAAAAAAAGTAACACACAAACACACAAATTAATCCAAACGTTTTTAATAAAGCACTAACATCTTTAACATATGAAAAAAAAAATTTTGGTGACACTGTTCCTTTAAGAAGTGCTTTATCTCGGCCCCGGTGCTGGTTCAGCCCAACCAAATGGAGCCATTTATCGGGGAAGTTGACGCATCCGAGGTGGGAGTGGGGGCTGTCTTGTCCCAGGGTACCAGGTCCCTCACCCATCTCCGTCCCTGTGCCTACTTCTCCAGGAAGTTTTCGCCCACTGAGAGTAACTATGATATTGGCAACCGCGAACTCTTAGCCATTAAATGGGCATTTGAAGAGTGGCTCCACTTCCTGGAGGGAGCTAGGCACCAGGTAACGGTCCTTACCGACCACAAGAATCTGGTTTTCCTAGAATCTGCCCGGAGGCTAAACCCGAGACAAGCTCGGTGGGCGCTATTTTTTACCAGATTCAACTTTTTCGCGTAGCTTCATGGCCAGCCCCCCTTCGGAGGAAGATCCTGCTTGTATTCTGCCTCCTGGTATAATAATTTCTTCTACTGATTCTGATTTAGTCTCAGAAATCGCGGCTGATCAAGGTTCAGCTCCCGGGAACCTTCCTGAGGACAAGCTGTTTGTTCCCCTGCAATTCCGGCTAATGGTACTTAGGGAAAACCATGACTCCGCAATATCTGGTCATCCAGGCGTCCTGGGTACCAAACACCTCATTGCCAGAAACTATTGGTGGCCTGGGTTGCCTAAAGACGTTAAGGCCTACGTCGCTGCTTGTGAGGTTTGTGCTAGGTCCAAGACTCCCAGGTCCTGACCAGCGGGCTTACTACGTTCTTTGCCCATTCCCCAGAGACCTTGGACCCATATCTCCATGGATTTTATCACCAATTTGCCTCCATCTCAAGGCAAGTCGGTGGTGTGGGTTGTAGTAGACCGCTTCAGTAAGATGTGCCACTTTGTGCCCCTCAAGAAACTACCCAATGCCAAGACGTTAGCTACCTTGTTTGTCAAACACATCCTGCGTCTCCATGGGGTCCCTGTCAATATTGTTTCGGACAGAGGGGTACAATTTGTTTCATTGTTTTGGAGAGCCTTCTGTAAAAAGTTGGAGTTTGATCTGTCCTTCTCCTCTGCCTTCCATCCTGAAACTAATGGCCAAACTGAGAGGACTAATCAATCTCTAGAACAATATTTAAGGTGTTTTATCTCTGACTGTCAATATGATTGGGTCTCATTCATTCCCCTCGCCGAATTTTCCCTCAATAACCGGGTCAGTAACTAGTCAGGGGTGTCCCCCTTTTTCTGTAATTTTGGGTTTAATCCACGGTTCTCCTCCGTTTCACCTGGTAGTTCCAACAATCCCGAGGTAGAGGTCGTTCATCGGGAACTGTGCACAGTCTGGGCCCAGGTTCAAAATAACCTAGAGAGGTCCCAGAGCGTACAAAAAACTCAGGCTGATAGAAGACGTTCTGCTAACCCCTTGTTTATGGTCGGGGATCTGGTGTGGTTATCGTCTAGGAACTTGCGCCTTAAGGTCCCATCCAAGAAATTTGCTCCCCGGTTTATTGGGCCGTATAAGGTCATTGAAGTCCTCAATCCTGTCTCCTTCCGACTGGAGTTGCCCCCATCTTTTCGTATACACGACGTGTTTCATGCCTCCCTCCTTAAACGCTGCTCCCCGTCCTTGGCTCCCTCGAGGAGACCTCCTGTTCCCATTCTCACCCCTGAGGGGGTGGAATTCGAGGTGGCCAAGATTGTGGACGGCAAGATGGTCCAAGGCTCCCTCCAGTACCTGGTCCATTGGAGAGGATACGGGCCTGAGGAGAGGACTTGGGTACCCGCCCGGGATGTTCACGCTGCGGTATTGGTCAGGAAGTTCCACCTTCGTTTCCCCAATAAACCAGGTCCACTTAGAAAGGGTCCGGTGGCCCCTCATAAAAGGGGGGGGGGGTACTGTAAAGGATCTGCCAGGCACAGCAGGGTTAACGCCCATAGGTAATCAGTCGGCACCTGAGTCTATGCCTCTGAGACTGACTCCAGCTTCCACCACTCAGGATGGCAGGCTTAGGAGTGGGAGAGCCTATCGCAGCCTGGCCAGACTCAGCTAGCTCCCGCCCTCTGTCTATTTATACCTGCCTTTCCTGTTCCTCCAGTGCTTGTGATTCTTCTCGTGTGGTTTCCTGGCCCAGCTACAGCTCCTATCTATTTGATCCTGCTCCATACTGACCCTGGCTTACTGACTACTCTTCTGCTCTGCGTTTGGTACCTCGTACACTCCTGGTTTGACTCGGCTCGTTCACCTCTCTTGTTGCTCACGGTGTTGCCGTGGGCAACTGCCCCATTTCCCTTAGCTTTGTGTACCCTTGTCTGTTTGTCTTGTGCACTTACTCAGCATAGGGACCGCTACCCAGTTGTACCCCGTCGCCTAGGGCGGGTCGTTGCAAGTAGGCAGGGACAGAGTGGCGGGTAGATTAGGGCTCACTTGTCAGTTTCCCTACCCCTATCATAACATTCTCTTTACAAAAGTAACTTTATTGTGCAAAAAGTTGTAAAACATAAAAAAGGCTATAAATTAAGTATCGCCGGAAACGTATAAAGGTAACATGTAGTTTATAACGCGTGGTGAACGCTGTATAAAGAAACCTAAAAAACTATCCCAGAATTGCCGTTCTTTTGTCACCTTGCCTCCCAAAAAAAGGATAAAAAGTGGTACCAATAAAAACTACAGCACGTCCCGCAAAAAAACAGCCCTCATACTAATACGTCTATGAAAAATAAAATAAGTTAAGGCTCCAGTAAGTCAGGAAATAAAAATATGCAGTTGTGCAGCCCGAGGGGAAAAATTCTTCTGTTTCAAAAGGCGATGTATCAAGGCACTAAAATTAGGGAACCAGGAAGGGGATTACCCAAACATATCTGCTGGAAACGAGGGTGCCCGTATTATACCAGGACAACACTTTCCCGGCAAAATTCCCCAAACTACAAAGGTGCGGAGTGTGGACCAAAAGGGGGATAAGGAACGACATTTATCAGTGCAACACCGGCCTGTGTAGAAAGGATTGCTTCACAGCGTAACACACATCTATGGATTATTTTATTATTTTTTTTACCTTATTATTATTATACCACCTGACTATGCCCCTGATGTACTCTGCCCAGCTCATATTTGCCCCACATTATAAACGGAAACACCAGTAAGACTCCAAACAAAACTATTACAAAGCAAAATCCTCGCTCCAAAAGCCATATGGCGCCCCCCCTTCTGAGCCCTACAGTGTGCCCAAACAGCTGTTTACTTCCACATATATGGCATCGCCATACCCGGGAGGCACAAGCTGGGCACGACATGTTTACCACTGAATTGGCATATCTAGGGAAAAATTTTAATTTGCACCTTCCGCAGCGTAATCATTTATGGAAAAAACACATGGGGTGAAAATGCTCACTACACCCCTTAATAAATGCTTTGAGGGGTGTAGTTTCCAGAATGGGGTCACTTGTCAGGGGTTTATTTTATTATTTCACATCATGGCCTCTGCAATTGTGAACCAATACTTTATATGTCGCCAAATTAGGCCTCAATTTTACAAGGTACTCTTTCACTCCTGAGCCTGTTCGAATGTCCAGGCAAAAGATTAGGGTCACATGTAGGGTGATTCTAAAACAGGGAAACACAGCATAATAATTAGAGAGCTATCTAGTTATGGTGGTACAAGCTGGGCACCACATATTGGCATATCTATGGAAAAAAAAAATCCCATTTTCACTCTCTAACATCGTGTGCACACTCATTTCTGCAAAACACCTGCGGGGTTAACATGCTCACTACACCCCTAGGTGAATACCTTGAGGGGTGTTGTTTCCAAAATGGGGTAACTTCTGGGGGGATCCACTGTTTTGCAAATGCGACATAGCGACCAGAAACCAAATGCAGCAAAATCTGTACTCCGAAAGCAATTGGCGCTCCTTGGTTATGAGCCCTGCCGTGTGCCTAAACAGCAGTTTATGACCACGTGTGGGATATTCCCGTACTCGGGAGAAATTGCTTTACAAGTGTTTATTTGTTGAGAAAATGAAAAATTTTGAGCTAAAGCTACGTCTTATTGAAGAAAAAGGTTTTTTTTTATTTTCACTGCCCAATTCTAATAAAATCTATGAAACACCTGTGGGGTCAAAATGCTCACTACACCCCTAGATTGATTCCTCAAGGGGTGTAGTTTTGTCAATGGAGTCACTTTTTTGGCATTTTCACGGTTTTGGTCCCTTAGGGGCTTTGCAAATGTGACCTGGCCTCCGCAAACCATTCCTGCTAAATTTGAGCTCCAAAAGGAAAATGGCGCTTTTTCACTTCAAAGCCCTGCCGTGTGTCCAAACAGCCGTTTATGACCACATGTGGGGTATTGTTTTACTCTGGAGAAATTTCTTTACAAATGTTGCGGTGCTTTTTCTCCTTTCGTCCTTTTGGAAATTAGAAAAAATTAGCTACACCTACATTTTCTTTGAAAGAATGTAGATTTTCATTTTCGCGGCCCACTTTCAATTATTTCTGCAAAAAACCTGCGGGGTCAAAATGCTCACTATACCCCTAGATAATTTCCTCAAGGGGTGTAGTTTCCGCAAGAGCCCTTCAAACCTGACATGGTGCCTAATATATTTTCTAATAAAAAGGAGGCCCAAAATCCACTATGTGCTCCTTTGCTTCTGAAGCCGGTGCTTCAGTCCATTAGCACACTAAGGCCACATGTGGGACATTTCTAAAAACTGCAGAATCTGGGCAATACATATTGAGTTACATTTCTCTGGTAAATCCTTCTGTGTTACAAAGAAAATAGATTAAAAATGAATTTCTGCAAAAAAAAAAAATGAAATTTGAAAATTTCACCTCTACATTGCTTTAATTCCTGTGAAACGTCTAAAGGGTTAAGAAACTTTCTAAGTGCTGTTTTGAATACTTTGAGGGGTGAAGTTTTTAAAATGGGGTGACTTATTTGTGGATTCTAATATATAAGGCCCTAAAAGCCGCTACACATCTGAACTGGCCCATGTAAAAATAGCCTTTTGACATTTTCTTGAAAATGTGAGAAATTGCTGCTAAAGTTCTAAGCCTTGTAGTATCCTAGAAAAATAAAAGGATGTTCAAAAAAACTATGCCAATCTAAAGTAGATATATGGGGAATATAATTAGCAACAATTTTGTGTGGTATGACTGCCTGTCTTACAAGCAGATACATTTAAATTTAGAAAATGCAAATTTGTGCAATTTTTCACTAAATTTTGGTGTTTTTCACAAATAAATATTGGATTTATCGACCAAATTTTTCCACTATCATAAAGTACAATAAGTCACGAGAAAACAATCTTAGAAACGCTTTGATAGGTAAAAGCACTCCCAAGTCATTACCACATAAAATGACACATGTCAGATTTGAAATAATGGGTCTGGTCCTGAAGGCCAAAATGAGCTTGGTCCTCAAGGGGTTAAAGACATGTTTTTTTTAATCTTTATTTATGTTCTGAAAACTCAATAAAAATCAAAATTTCAGCGGTGATCACCGCTTATACTTCAAAACAGCTGATCCTGATCCAATTAGCTGTTTTGAAGGAACAGCGGCGAGCACCACTGTTCTGTCGTTCCTTGCTCCTAGTATGAATGCTTCTCCTATTCAAGTGAATAGGAGAAAGCTGCCAAACTGTGAACCGCCGCTAGAGGGCGGTTCACAGTAGGAGCAAGAAACGATCCTTCAAAATAGCTGATAAGTGGCTATGAAGGATCAGCAGCGCTTCTGCGCCGCTGGTCTTTCATAATCGCCATTCAGTTTCTTTGAAGCAACAGCGGCGATCAATGCTGCACTGTCGAGCGCCCCCCATACACAGACATGAACCCCCCAAAATATGCAACTGCGCCACACACAAACTTCCCCCACACTAACTTCCCCAAACATGCAAAACACCCCGCACGCACACACACACACACACACGTACACACACCTTACCTGCGGCTGGTCTTCACCAAAATGGCGCCGCTTTCTCCCTACAAACCAGCTTCTATGCTGGGTCTCTCTGAACTGAACAGAGCTAGACGGCAGAAGCACAATATATATACGAACGGGAGCCTTTCGTATGTCCTATGACCTGTAGCTGCCATATTTCATCTGTGTATGTGTTGTGAAGAGACACATACACAGATGAAATAAGAGATGGCAGCCCCCAGTACAGTAAAAAAGTGTTAATAAAAAAACAAAAAACATTTAATATGAAAAAATAAAGTAAATATATTTTGTTAAAGAAAAGCAAATAAATTAAATTTAAAAAAATCATGACACCTTTCCGTTAAACCAAAAACTTTTTAAGAACATATTGTAAGTTTATAATATTTTAATTGTTACCCAAACAAAATAAAATTTAAAAGAAAGTCAGCTATTCATGTTAAAAAATGTGGCTTAAAATTATTAAAATTCATCTTTTTAACAGCTGAATCAACATAAATTACACTTGAATCTATTACAGGTCCTGCATTTTGGGGCCTGGTGAACTCCGCTTGGAATTTATGTACAATCGGCAAGAGACAATCTCCTATCAATATTAATACCAGCCAAATAATTTTCGACCCCTTTTTGCCCTCTCTCAGGCTGAGCATGGAAGACAAGAAGGTATTTTATTTTTTGCCTTTTTATTTGCCTTCTGTATTTTGGCATGTTCAATAATCTGGAAATAAAGCTTTGTATGACATAATGAGGCCAGTTTGAATGCAGTATGTATTCACATTTTCATATCTTCACACATAGCCATAGTAATTTTGCATTCCCAGTAGCATCTGAAGCATCTGATAAAATGACAGGATGTGTGATGGCATACCTGCTTTCTGCTTTAAAGATATATATGCTTTACCTTTGAAAATATTTTAGAGTTGACATAAAGATTCTGTATAATAAACATGAAAAATACTATGCAAATGCTTTGCTTTTACTGATCCTGAGTTACATCCTGCATTATAGTGTATTCTCATCCAGAGCAGTGTTCGAAATGCTTAAAGTCTATGTAAACCTTTGAAAGGGATATTTTTTTTAATAAAAAGGTCAATCAGTGTGTTTGGAGAAACTTTATAATTAGTTTTTATTAAAAATGTGTTTTACTTTTTGAGATACAGCTGCTCTGTATTCTCTTTACAGAGTGGCTGTATCGTTCGCTAAGACCGCGGACCTGACGGGTTTAGTATTAGCAGACACACAGGATCCACCTGTAATGGTGAATCTTGCGTGTCAGAGACACTTTCACTGAACCTGTCAGTCTCGCGGACCTGACGGAAACAGGATTTAGTGAACGGCACAGCTGCTCTGTATACAGGATACAGAGCAGCTATATCTCAAAAGTAAACACAATTTTTAATAAAAACTAATTATAAAGCTGCACCAATCAGACTGATTGACCTTTTTGTTAAAAAATACAAAAAAAAAATCATTTTCAAAGGTTTACATAGCCTTTAAAGTGAATGTTCATTCTTTCACACAATTTAGTTTTTATTATTCCAAAACTATGCAGAATTTGAGCTAATTTCTTAATATACAGTATGTTTGCATCAGGTGCAGCACAATTTCTTTGATACAGTGCTCTAAATCCCCTGTACAGGTGTGTTAAAGGGACTATATATAATAGTGGGGTTCACTGGCTAGTGTCGTCCACCATTACTACCTCCTTTATATCTGGGTCACTAGGGTTATGCCTAGTTTCCCGTACCTTTCTCTTGTATTAACGCCAATCTAATTGCTTTGCTGCAAGTAAGTGTATACAGCTGTATAGTAAATAAAGGTAATATTTATTAATACAAACAGTAATCACACTTAAATATAAAATACACCAAACACAGTATATAATCACAGTATAGAATCAGTGTATCCCAGTACACATAACAATGTATTGAATATACTGACACTTCACGTGAGACAGTATTATCAACAAGTTATTACAGTACTAATCTATACTACCACCCACTTATCTAAATTTACATATAAGTTGCATTACAATACACACACTCTCACTGTTTCTGTCCGACTCCCTCCTAATTATTACTGTCCCTGTACACTAAGGGTTAACAATTGATTTGGAGCATAAAGTGTTAATGGGTTGATGTGTACCAGGGGATAGGCAGGTAAATGGTGGGAAAGGGTTAACTTAACGTGCAGGCAAACAAGTACTAGGGGAAATAGGGGTTAGAGAAGGGTAGGGGAGAGGGAGAGAGAGGGGGAAGATACTTAGTGGTGCTTTCTGGTCCTTGGTATAAAGACCATATAAAGTTGGTCTGTGGTGGGGAGCAGGAAATAAGAGGGATCAGCATGCCTGTTGCCCCTCTTAAACCTCTTCCATGCACGTCTGTATAACATCACATATTCATGCACGCCCAGGGGGGGGGAAGGTAGCAACAACTCATGGTTCCCTCTAGTTACTGGAATGCATGGCTCCAGCCCCCCTGCTTAGTAGGAAGACAAGAAGATCAAAGGGAGAAGCACGTGTGTTCCTTTTGCAAACAAGACAAACAAGATAATCCTCCTGCTTTGTATTGAAGCACTTTCCTACAGGCATGTGTATGAATACTCCTATGTCTTTGAAGGGAGAATATATATATATATATATATATATATATATATCCATATCTACTTATATAGATAC
The DNA here is from genome assembly GCF_050947455.1 of Rhinoderma darwinii. Taxonomy (NCBI): domain Eukaryota; kingdom Metazoa; phylum Chordata; class Amphibia; order Anura; family Rhinodermatidae; genus Rhinoderma; species Rhinoderma darwinii. Next base: position 71,292,216 of record NC_134696.1, read on the forward strand.
ATTAAACACTTCCCTTTACAAGGTATAGAGTTAAATGATAAACTTATGCCTGTCTACAGCCACCACTAGAGGGAGCTTGGGTGCCTACTGAATACACATGGCCTTATAGTAAAAATCATAATTGCCTAACACATGCTCGCTCACTGTGCTGCAGCATGTTTAAGAAAGGGAGGTCACAACAGTGCCATGGCTACATGCTTACACAGCCAAGACAGAGCCTGATTTAGGAGCAATGCCTAGTGTCGTAGCCAATCAATGGAGGGAGAAAAAAGCTTGCTGGCCAGGGATTTCTTACATGTAATTCCAAAGAAAGTCACAAAACTCATCTGACTGTGCTTATTGGCTAGCAGATGTGTGTGATTGTCTTTGTCATTGTAGTTGTACTATGCAGCAGCAGAGGCCAGCCGAGAAAAAGAACACATGGTGACATACGGCAACAAGACTAGTGGGACTCAGGTTAGCTTCTCTGCAGAAGTAAATGGGGGAGGAATCCTCCAGCTTACCGATCCTATGTCCGAGCCCGGACAGCTCACGTATCCTCATGGACGCCAATGCAACACGCCATGAGTAAGGACAAGCGATTGGTCTGAAACACGTAGGCCCGCTCTCTGATACATCGGCCCCTTTGTATATGGACTTTTTAATATATTTGGAATAAAGTTGGAATATTACTTCCTTTAAAACCCAGCGCTGGATCAAGTTTCTCTTTTTCTTCTTTTAGCTTCTCTGCACCAAGCCTTTTAGCCCATGGGGTTGTAACAGTCATGTGATCTGCCTCCATTGAAGATATGCAACGAAGACCAAATGTCCCAGCATTCTCTATTGACCCAGTATTTGTACAGAGCCTACACTGGTGATTTACAAAAAGTTAAAAAAAAAAATTCTCACAGAATGCATTGCAGCATTGTATTATAGGCGTGATGGAAAGCTGTTAGGAACTATTTCTGGTTCCGCTTGTTTCCAATAGTAACCATCTTCCACAAGCCAACTTTATAAAGAAACGCTTGAGATACAGTATGTGAATCATAACAAGTCTAACAGAATTAGCCCAAATATTAAAAAAAAATTGTTAAAGGTATATGTGGAACTTTTTACAATTATTCAGTTGTAATTCATTATTTATGTAGCAAGTGGATTATCAATGAAATACATAATTTACAAGAGCTATAATTTATACTACATTGCATCCAATATCTCTGATTTGTTTGATAAATGAGTAAATATCGATTTCTAAAGGTCACACAATAGAACAGGTTTATATTAGCAATACAATTGATATATCCAAGTAGTGACCAATAGCTAAAAACGCAACCAATAGATAAGGAGAAGATGATCAGTGAAAGCCGGATCCACAGGTTTTGTAATATATCACAAAAAAGATCATGCGAAAACTATCCTTAGAGACGTTCACAAAGATCACTTCAGGGCTGTTTCTAGAAAAATTGGAGAATAGAGCAAACATCCAAAAAGTGGCAAAAAGTCAGCACACATGGTATTTAGTACCAAAAATCTTTATTAGGACACCTTTCGAACAGACATTATTCTAACAGCATACAATTTTGAGTTTGAACAGCCCTTAGGCCTCATGCACACGACCGTGTTTTTGCGGCCGCAATTCCCCCGAAAATCCACGGGAGAATTGCGGCCCCATTCTTTTCTATAGGGCCGTGCACACGACCGTAGTTTTTGCGGTCCGTGCACGGCCCAGGAGCCCGGACCGCAGAAAGAACGGGAATGTCTTATTACGGCCCGGTTCTGCGGTCTGGGCTCATTGAAAACAATGGCCGCGGCCATGTGCATGTGCGGGCGGCCTGCGGCTGACAGTCCGCTGACAGTCCGCAGCCGGCTGACCCGAAAATCACGGCCGTGCACACGGCTACGGTCGTGTGCATGAGGCCTTAGTCATAAGTACCACCCACTCCCCTGCATGCATATTCCTTATTTTATTTTTTTTAAAATCGATTAATTTAGATTTTTTTTTTTTTGGCTTCAATGACCAAACAATAACTTCATGTATTGACTGATTACAGTGACTAAAAAAATACCGCCATACAGTGATTTGAATAATACTATTATACCATATTTGGGAGATCTGCTATACTGCAACTATACATTTTTTCAAAATAAAAGTAGGAATGGACCCCAGGAAAGCAAAAGGGAAACATTTCTAAGAAAATGTTAAGCAATGTTTCCCTTCTCTCTTGTACTAGGTTTGGAGAATGGATCCCTCAAATCCAGATGCAGGGGAGGATGTTAGCAAGAAGGTTAAGGCTGTTCAGGCAGCTAGATGGGTAACAGTTAGAAGGAGGGGTCGAGGAAAGAGTGTAAGTGAGACTAGTCCTGATCTGGAACACCCTAACAAGATTGCCAAGTTGGCGAATGAGGGGGATGTCAGTTCAGGAACGTCAGTAGCACTGCTGCAGCTAGACACCTCCTCTAGCAACCAGGGGGATGTCTGCTCCAGTATGGAGGGGAATTGGAGCATAGGAAAGACCTTACAGGTCCTGGTAGTGGGAGACTCTATTATTAGGGGAACAGATTGGGCAATCTGTCACAAAGACCAGAAATACCAAACAGTTTTCTGTCTTCCGGGTGTGCTGGTTCGGAATATCGCGGATCAGATTGACAGAATATTAGGAGGGTTTGGTGAAGACTCAGCGGTCATGGTGCACATTGGCACAAATTACAAAGTTAGAGGTAGGTGGAAGGTCCTAAAATATGATCACAGTAACTTGGGTAACAAGCTTAGGGCAAGGACCTCAAACGTAGTATTTTCAAAAACATTACCTGTACTATGTGCTACACCAGAGAGACAGCGGAATATTAGGGAGGTGAACACGTTGCTAAATAATTGATGTAGGAAGGAGGGGTTTGGGTTCTTGGAGAACTGGGCCGACTTCTGTTGACTACAGACTCTACGGTAGGGATGGGCTGCACCTAAATGGGGAGGGTGCAGCTGTGCTGGGGGAAAAGATGGCTAGAAGTTTGGAGCAGTGTTTTAACTAGGTAATTGGGAGGGCAGTTACTATATAGAAGGGGAGAGCAGCGTAGCTAGTGAGCTGGGGCTAAGAAATAATCATGGGGTGTAATAGAGGAATGGGTTACAACAGTTAACAGGAATAAGAAGAAAAGGGATATGTATAAACATCTAAAAAGTGCATGTATACTAATGCCAGAAGCTCCAATAACAAGATTGAGGAATTAGAGTTCTTAATGCTGGAGGAGAATTGTGACATAGTGGGGATAAGTGAGACATGGCTGGATGATAGCTAAGACTGGGCTGTTAATTTGCAGGGTTACAGTCTGTTTAGAGTTTATCATACTAATAAGAAAGGGGGAGGGGTTTGCTTATATGTAAAATCCTGCATAAAACCCCTCCTGCGTGATGAAATCTATGAGAGAAATGATCATGTGGAGTTCCTATGCGTGGAAATAAGGGGAGGGAGAAAGAATAATAAAATACTGATAGGGGTTTGTTATAAGTCTCCAAATATAATGGAAGAAGAAAATCAACTAATAAAGCTAGGCAGTAAATCATAATGAAGTCATTACTATGGAGGACTTTAACTACCCTGATATAAACTGTGAGGCAGAAACCAACAAAGGAAACAGGTTTTCGACAATAATTAAAGACAATTACCTTTCACAACTGGTGCAGGACCCAACAAGGGAGGGGGTACTTCTAGACCTAATTTTTACCAATAGGACGGACTGGATATCAAAAGTACGGTTGAGGGTCACCTAGACAATAGTGACCACATAATAAGTTTTCATGTATCCTTTCACCCCTTTGCGCACCCAGACGTGCTATTACGTCCAAGTGCGGGGAGGTTAAGTTTGGAGCGCGCTCCATATGCTGTGGGTGTTGGCTGTATTTTACAGAGAACACCCGGGACTAACACCCGGGAGCAGTGATCGCACTGTTCCTGGCTGTTTAACCACTCATACGCTTCGGTCAATCGCAACCGCAGCATCTGAGGCGTTGAAAAAAGGGGGACGGCCCCCTCCTACAGCTCATCACCCCCCCTCCGCAGTGAGATCTGGGGCTGACAACGGTTGTTATGGCAGCCCAGGGGCCTTATGAAGCCCCCCAGGGCTGCCTTCACTCTGCCTCTGTTAAGCCCTGCCTGTGGCAGGGTTTAACAGAAGCCTGTAAAAATTACGATATACTGCAATACATTAGTATTGCAGTATATTATACCAGCGATCTAATGATCTCGGGTTCAAGTCCCCTAGGGGGGCTAATAAAGTGTGTAAAAAAAAAGTAAAAAAAAAGATTTTAGTTGTGAAAAAAAATTTTTTTTCCCATTTTCTTCCTAAAGTAATGTCAAAAATAAAAAATAGTGAACAAAATTGCATCCGTAAAAATCTGAACTATTACAATATATCCTTATTTAATGCGCACGATGAATGCCGTAAAAAAATAAATAATTTAAAACTCCAAAATCGCTGGTCTTTTTCAACTTTTTCGGTCTTTTTGCTCTAAAAATAAGTATTAAAAAGTTCAACGTACCAAAAAATAGTACCGATAAAAACTACAGCTCGTCCCACAAAAAATAAGCCATCACACCGCTCAATCGGTGAAAAAATAAAAAAGTTATGGCGACACAAACCATTTTTTTTTAACAAAAAGTTTATTATCAATAAAAGTAGTAAAATATATCTTGCGAGATTACGCTTGCTGTGCTGTAGTGTCGGGATTATGTTAGCGAAGTGTCAGGATTCTGAATACACATCACGTCCTGGCTGGAGGTGATGTATATTCATTGTCAGGACACTGCAGTAACGTTATAGTGTGTTTATGTAGCTGCACATAGCGATATAGCTATATCGCTATGTGCTGTTTAAGTGAATGGAGAGAAGTGTATGACGCTGATTGGTCAGCGTCATACACTCCTCTGTACAACGCCCACTTGGCCAAAAAGTAAAACACGCCCAGTGGTCCATTGATAAACTCATTAGCATAAGGCTAATATAGGTCATAACTCCGTCAAAAATGATCGTTTCTCTAAATAAAAAACACTGCTGTAATCTAGATTACAGCGCCGATCACATCATGTACAATATAGGGCACTTATAATGTGGTGACAGAGCCTCTTTAAATAAACCAGTAAGGGGAGGGAATAAATGATAAAAATAAAGCATTCAAGCTATTAAAGCAAGATGCTAGTAACAAGGCATTAAATAATTATAGAAAAAAATAAGTTGTGTATAAGACAAACAAAGGCAGCAAAGATGGTTGGTGTAGAGAAGAAGGATTTGGGTTCCTAGAGCACTGGGCTGACTTTTCATTGGGGTACAAACTGTATTCTGCAGATGATTTGCACCTAAATGGAAGGGGGTCCGCTGTGCTGGGGGAGAGAATTCTAGCTGGGGTGGTGGAGTATTTAAACTAGGGCTGAGGAGGGAGGTCAATGTAGAAGAAAAAGGGGTAGCCAGGTTAGAGAGGGGTCAGACTATATTGGTGGGGGGAGAAACAGAATGTGGGGAGAGGACTAGACAACAAGATAAGGAGATCCTTTCGTTACAAAAAATCAGTGTAAATAAAAAGGCCCAATTAATGTCAAATCACATTTCTGATAATAAAAGTGAAAAACTGACAGGCAAGTGTATGTTCACAAATGCCAGAAGTCTAGCAAGCAAAATGGGGGAGCTGGAGGCCTTGATACTGGAAGAAAATATAGATATAGTTGGTGTTGCTGAAACATGGCTGGACTCTTCACATGACTTGGCTGTAAATCTACAGGGTTTTACACTTTTTCGGAAAGACAGGACAAATAGGAAAGGTGGTGGTGTATGTCTGTATGTGAGAAATGATATGAAGGCGAGTCTGAAAGAGACAATAGTGGGTGAATACTGTGAGGAGGTTGAAACCTTGTGGGTGGAACTAGAAAGGGAGGTAAACACTGACAATTACTTTTGGTGTAATCTATAGACCCCCCAATATAACTGAGGAGATGGAAGTTCAGCTATATAAACAGATAGAGCGGGCTGCACAGGCGGGTACTGTAGTGATAATGGGAGATTTTAATTTCCGGGATATTAATTGGTGTCATGGTTCAGCTTCAACTGCAAAGGGGAGACATTTCCTCAACCTGTTGCAGGAAAATTTTATGGGCCAGTTTGTGCAAGACCCGACTAGAGGTGAAGCTCTGTTGGATCTGGTAATTTCTAATAATGCAGATCTTGTTGGGAATGTCAATGTTCGTGAAAACCTCGGTAACAGTGATCATAATATAGTTACATTTTACCTATACTGTAAAAAACAAACGCAGGCTGGGAGGGCAAAAACATTTAATTTTAAGAAAGCCAATTTCCCCAGGATGAGGGCTGCAATTCAGGATATGGACTGGGAAGAACTAATGTCAAATAATGGAACAAATGATAAATGGGAGATTTTCAAATCTACTTTGAGTTATTATAGTGCAAAATGTATTCCTATAGGTAACAAGTATAAACAACTCAAACTAAACCCCACATGGCTTACACCTTCTGTGAAAGGGGCAATACACGACAAAAAAAGGGCATTTAAAAAATACAAATCTGAGGGTACAGCTGTAGCCTTTGTAAAATATAAAGAGCTTAATAAAATCTGTAAAAATGTAACAAAATTAGCAAAAATACAAAATGAAAGGCAGGTGGCCAAGGATAGTAAAACAAATCCCAAAAAATTCTTCAAGTATATAAATGCTAAAAAGCCAAGGTCTGAACATGTAGGACCCCTAGATAATGGTAATGGGGAGTTGATCACAGGGGATCAAGAGAAGGCAGAGTTACTAAATGGGTTCTTTAGCTCTGTATATACAACAGAAGAAAGAGCAGCTGATGTAGCCGGTTCCAGTGCTGTTAATATATCAGTTGATATACTGAATTGGATGAATGTAGATATGGTCCAAGCTAAATTAAATAAAATAAATGTGCACAAGGCCCCGGAACCAGATGGGTTACACCCTAGAATTCTTAAAGAGCTTAGTTCAGTTATTTATGTCCCCCTTTTCATAATATTCAGAGAATCTCTAGTGACTGGTATAGTGCCAAGGGACTGGCGCAGCGCAAATGTGGTGCCTATTTTCAAAAAGGGCTCTAGGTCTTCCCCGGGTAATTATAGACCAGTAAGCTTAACATCCATCGTGGGGAAAATGTTTGAGGGACTATATACAGGATTATGTGACAATAAATAGCATTATAAGTGACAGCCAGCACGGTTTTACTAAGGACAGAAGTTGTCAAACTAACCTAATCTGTTTTTATGAAGAGGTGAGCAGAAGCCTAGACAGAGGGGCCGCTGTGGATTTAGTGTTTTTGGACTTTGCAAAGGCATTTGACACTGTCCCTCATAGACGTCTAATGGGTAAATTAAGGACTATAGGTTTAGAAAATATAGTTTGTAATTGGATTGAGAATTGGCTCAAGGACCGTATCCAGAGAGTTGTGGTCAATGATTCCTACTCTGAATGGTCCCCGGTAATAAGTGGTGTACCCCAGGGTTCAGTGCTGGTGTAAAGGATCTGCCAGGCACAGCTTCGGGGTTAACTCCCAGAACTAATCAGTCAGCACCTGAGAATACATCCCTGAGACTGACTCCTGCTTCCACCATTCAGGCTGGCAGGCTTAGGAGTGGGAGAGCCTATCGTAACCTGGCCAGACTCAGCTAGCTCCCGCCCTCGGTCTATTTAAGCCTGCACTTCCTGTCCCTCGGTGCTTGTGAGTCTTTCCTTGTGGTTTCCTGGCCCAGCTACAGCTCCTGCTATTTTTGATCCTGCTCCATACAGACCCTGGCTTACCGACTACTCTTCTGCTTTTCGTTTTGTACCTCGCACACTCCTGGCTTGACTCGGCTCGTTCACCACTCTGGTTGCTCACGGTGTTGCCGTGGGCAACGGCCCCTTTTCCTTGCTTGTGTTCCTTTGTATGTTTGTTGTGTTTGTCGTGCACTTACTGAGTGCAGGGACCGCCGTCCAGTTGTACCCCGTCGCCTAGGGCGGGTCGTTGCAAGTAGGCAGGGACAGAGTGGCGGGTAGATTAGGGCTCACTTGTCCGTCTTCCTACCCCCTGCCATTACAGCTGGGACCACTATTATTCAACTTATTTATTAATGATATAGAAGATGGGATTAATAGCACTATTTCTATTTTTGCAGATGACACCAAGCTATGTAATAAAGTTCAGTCTATGGAAGATGTTCATGAATTGCAGGCAGATTTAAACAAACTAAGTGTTTGGGCGTCCACTTGGCAGATGAAGTTTAATGTAGATAAATGTAAAGTTATGCATCTGGGTACCAACAACCTGCATGCATCATATGTCCTAGGGGGAGCTACACTGGCGGATTCACTTGTTGAGAAGGATCTGGGTGTTCTTGTAAATCATAAACTCAATAACAGCATGCAGTGTCAATCAGCTGCTTCAAAGGCCAGCAGGATATTGTCGTGTATTAAAAGAGGCATGGACTCACGGGACAGGGATGTAATATTGCCACTTTACAAAGCATTAGTGAGGCCTCATCTAGAATATGCAGTTCAGTTCTGGGCTCCAGTTCATAGAAAGGATGCCCTGGAGTTGGAAAAAATACAAAGAAGAGCAACAAAACTAATTAGGGGCTTGGAGAATTTAAGTTATGAGGAAAGATTGAAAGAATTAAACCTATTTAGCCTTGAAAAAATACGACTAAGGGGGGACATGATTAACTTATATAAATATATTAATGGCACATACAAAAAATATGGTGAAATCCTGTTCCTTGTAAAACCCCCTCAAAAAACAAGGGGGCACTCCCTCCGTCTGGAGAAAAAAAGGTTCAAGCTGCAGAGGCGACAAGCCTTCTTTACAGTGAGAACTGTGAATCTATGGAATAGCCTGCCGCAGGAGCTGGTCACAGCAGGGACAGTAGATGGCTTTAAAAAAGGGTTAGATAATTTCCTAGAACAAAAAAATATTCGCTCCTATGTGTAGAAATTTTTCCTTCCCTTTTCCCGTCCCTTGGTTGAACTTGATGGACATGTGTCTTTTTTCAGCCATACTAACTATGTAACTATGTAAAGATAGAAACAGAGAGACTTGTTGCTAAAGAAAGTAGAAATAACTAAAAAATATGTTTCAAGTACATAAATAATAAATACTATAGAGGGATTAGGGGAAGCTGAAGGTTTGGGCAGATAAATGGCAAATAAAGTTTAATGTGGATAAATGCAAGGTTAAAACAAATTTTACAATTATGCATTAAATGGTAAAGCACTGGGTAAAACTATCACTGAAGAAGATTTGGGGATATTGATGGACAGTACATTTACCTTTAGCAACCAGTGGCAGGCAGCTGCTGTCAAGTCAAATAAAATCATGGGATGCATCAAAAGAGGCATAGATGCTCATGACAAGAACATAGTTTTGCCTCTGTGCAAATCACAAGTCAGGCCACATATGGAATATTGTGTACAATTTTGGCCACCTGTATATAAGAAGGACATGGCTGAATTAGAACGGGTGCAAAGAAGGGCAACCAAGGTAATTAAGGAAATGGGCAGATTGCAGTACCAAAAAAGGTTATAAACCTTGGAGCTATTAAAATTAGTAAAAAAGACAGCTTAGGGGTTATCTCTTTACAATGTACATATAGATAATTGGACAGTACAGAGATCTTTCTAATGATAATTTTACTCCTGGGCAGGTAACAAGGACAAGGGGGCATCCTCTACGTCTAGAGGAAGGAAGGTTTCACCACCATCACAGACGGTGATTTTTTTACTGTGAGAACAGTGAGACTAAGGCACTCTCTGCCACAGGATGTTGTGATGGTTTATTCTTTGAACAAGTTCAAGAAGGGCCTTGTTACCTGTTTTTGAAAATTATAATATTCCAGGTTATGAGTACTAGATTCTGGAGTCAGGGAGGATTTTTTTCCCTTATGAGGCAATTGGTGTCAACCTCATGTGGGGGGTTTTGCCTTCCTCTGGATTAACACGGTGGGATTATAGGTTGGACTTGATGGACCTGTGTCTTTTTTCAACCTTATCAACTATTTAACTATGTAACTGTTACGTTGGGTTCGTGGACCCACTGGGCCGTACCACCTTGACGGTATAGCAGCTGGCCAACAGGGCGCAGGTCACAGTCTATAGTTCATATAAGTGTACCTGGGGCAGCTCGGACAGTAGCAAGGCAGGCTCGGCTGGGACTAGGCAGCAGGTAGACGTCAGGCATGGAGTAGCAGGACAGGTGTGGAATACAGCACAGCACGACTACAGCTCAGCACGGCACTTGACCAGGATAACACGGAATACAGGATACAGGTACGGAGAACACTGGGAACTGGAAAACACTAGGAGACCATTTGCATAGACAAACTTTGGGTGTGACAACAATGCTCAGGCATGGAAGGAAGGGGGACAGCCCTTCTTATAGCCCAGGGTGTTCTGGGAGAAATCACCTCAATCTCCCACCTGCGTGCGCTTTGGCGTCTTAAGTCTGGACTGAGAACGCGAGAGCACCCTGGTGGTCACTGCGGAACAGGACGGCCGTATGTGCAGACATCTCTGGAGAGAAGGGCGTCGACTGGTTGGAAGTAGTTCGTGGTTAGCGACCATGGACGTTACAGTAACTATGTTAATGTGGAGTGAAATCATCCTTATACCACCACAAAGTGACTGAATTAAACTGCCATAAAGCTAACTCAGGTGGTCTAGGGTAGTAAAGATAATTATTACCAAAATCTCTGGTGGTAGTCAATGTATTAATATTAATATTAACATTCAAAGTGGCCTAGTGTAGTAAAAGGGTTAATGCTAATTTCCATGGGGGCTTATGGTAGTGAAACGGTTAAAACTACCTACTACGGTAGCCTAGGATTTTAAAGAGGCTTATACCTGCCAACAGTCCCATTTTTTTTACAGGACTGTCTCAAAAACTGCACCTCAAAAATGGCATATACAGTAGTATATGAAAACTTGCATTAAACGGCATTTTAGGTCAGCTTTTGAGCGTTTTTTTGGTGAAGGGTGGAGACTTACAATGTATTAATATCTATAATTGAAGTATTCTGAAATAAGGGGTTATTGCTTGCTACCCTGGTGGTCTAGAGTAATGGAGGGTTAATGTCTATTAACTATGATCATATTTTATAATTTGGTCTCTAATACCTTACTCAGGGGCATAACTAGGAAAGACTGGGCCCCATAGCAAACTTTTGACGGGGGCCTCCCTCCCCTGGGTATCACACAACCCCCCCCCCCTTTGTAGATAGTGCCTCCCTGTAGATTCCGCCACACAGCGACTCCCTATAGATAGCAACATACAGCACCCCTGTAAATAGTGCCATACACAGCCCCCTGTAGATAACGCCATACAGCCCCCCTGTAGATAACGCCACAGCCCCCCTGTAGATAACGCCATATAGCCCCCTGTAGATAACGCCATACAGCTCCCTGTAGATAACGCCATACAACCCCCCCCCCCCAAAAAAAAAACAGCATATAGTGTGTCCTACAATTGAGATGTATCCCCTATCCACAGGATAGGGGATACATGTGTGATCGCTGGCAGCGATAAGGGGAACGGGGGACCGAAAGTCCCCCGAAGTTCTCCATGACGAACCTCGGACTTCCGGGGTTTGCACAGTTCAATAAAGATGAAAGGAGCGCTGGTCACGCATGCACTCAGGCGGGACAGGTGCACAATTCATTTCTATGGAGCTGCCGACAGACTCCGGAAGTCCGAGGTTTGTCATGGAGAACTTCGGGGGACTTTCGGTCCCCCGTTCTCCTTACCGCTGGGCGTCCCAGCGATCACACATGTATCCCCTATCCTGTGGATAGGGGATGCATGTCTTTTGTAGGAACAACCCCTTCAGCGGCGTCGCGCTGTAGCAGCCATAGCGGCTGCTAGCGGATCCTGCGGCCATGGGGGGGCCTCATGCTGTGGGCCACGTAGCAGCCCCTATGGATGAAACTGCGGTAGTTGCGCCACTGACTTTACTATTATCTAATATCCTTTATACATTGATACATTTGTTCTTAGAAATTGAAGGTATGGGGAAAGAAGGAAAAGTAGAGCACAGTGGGTCAAATGTCGCCTTCAATTATTTATATTGATACCGACTAGTGTAATAGGAGAAAGATTGTGCTGTGCAATGTCCCCTTTTATTGCCGCATTTTGTAAAAATATTTTTATTATTATATATATAAAGTGTTTTCACAACTTTATTATAGATTCCTTAATTGTATTATTTTCAAATTCCACTGATTAGGAGGCCCGTTTATGGCTTTTCTCCTTCAATGGAAATAAAAGAGGTAGTGCTCCGAGGGTTTGTATTATAACGGTGATATTCCCTGCGTCTGCACACCGCAATTGGTTGTAGCCTGTCTCAGTGAACAGCTGGCTGGTCACCGAGTGCGTTTTTGTTATGTATATTCCCAGCGTTGCCGCTCCGATCTTTAGTTGAGCAGCAGCGCAAAGATAACAGCTTTCGCTGCGTTTAGACAGACAGACTGCCCTTTGGTAGTCAACACTACTGACTGGTGGGGTTTGAAGATTGCTGGCTGTATTACGCCTGCATTATTCGGAGTATCAGCCGTGAGTGCCGCGACGTCATCAGCACTCGAGGGCTAAGTGGCGTGTAGCGATATCGCCACTACTCTCGTTCGTTCCCACTATGTCAGGAGCGAACCTCTAGATGCGGTAGGATTAGTTTTTTGTCATTGAACTAATCTCTCCCTCAATTATCTTTCCCTACTATCAGAGTCGGTATTGTCCCGACGTACGTTTCACTGAACTGAGTCAGCTTCTTCCGTGGGCGGGAGCATTTTGTTATAGTGTGTTTTCAATTTTGCACTTATATAGTTTGTTTTTAATTTTAGTAGACAGAGCGTTAGACAGATTTTCCATTAGGTTGATATCTATTTTTCACTTCTATATTTATTAATTCTTAAATATATTATATTAAAATATCGTCAAAAAATGTTTCTTATTATTTAATTTTTATATTATATTTGTTATTTCTGTTATTTTAATTTTTTATGTTTTATTAATTTTGTGTTTTTACATTTGTCTTCATTTTATGTTTTTTATATATATATTTGTTATTATTTTTATTATAATTAAATTATTGACCATTTTAAGTTTAAAAATAATTTTAAAATAATTTTGATTACAACATTATTATAAATTTTCACAGAAAATCATGTATGTATAGTGCAATATTGACACACTATTAGGAACATTAAAATGAAATTCTTCTTTCTATAGTTCCATATTAATTTAACCCCTTCACCACCACACCACGTAGATTAACGGGTTGCAAAGCTGGTCGTTGTGCCTGCAGCCCGTTAATCCACGTGTGCTCCTAACAGAGCACACAGACGCTCCCCGCAGCCCGGCATCTCCCAGTACAGGCTGCTACTAGCAGCCTTAGTACTGGGGGAAAACATCGGGTCGGATCACAGCGGTGATCCGAATGGATTAACCCCTTAATTGCGGCAGTCAATAGTGACCGCCGCATTTAAGTTCTTATAGCAACATCGGCACCCCGCGACGCGATTGCGGGGGCCGATTGTTGCGGGGGGGCGATTGCTATGGCAAATGGAAGCCTAACAAAGGCTTCCTATCTGCCATTACGTTAGCCGATTAGGCCCCGCCCGGAGGCGGAGCCTGATCGGCTTGCTGTCAGTGAACAACTGACAGTTCTAATACATTGCACTACATGGGTAGTGCAATGTATTAGAACATCAAACAAACAGTTGGACCTTCAAGTCCCCCAGTGGGACTAAAGAAAAGTGTAAAAAAAAAAGTAAAAATAAAAGTTGTAAAAATACAATAAAAGTTTCAAATAATAACACAAAACACAATCGCCCTTTTTCCTTTATCAAGTCATTTATTATTGAAAAAAAATAATAAAGCCATACATTTTTGGTATCGCTGCGACCGTAACGACCGTAACTATAAAAATATTATGTTATTTATTCCGCACAGTGAACGCCGTAAAAAAAAACTAAAAAATACTGACATAATTGCTATTTTTTGGTCACTTTGTCTTCCAAAAATTGAAATAAAAAGTGATCAAAAAGTCGCATGTACCCAAAAATGGTACCTATAAAAACTATAACTCGTCTCGCTAAAAATAAGCCCTCATAGAGCTCCGTCAACGAAAAAATTAAAACCGTTATGGCTCTCACAACTTGGCGACAGAAAAAATCCATTCTCTTTACAAAGGTTATTTTATTGTGCAAAAAGTTGTAAAACATAAAAAAAGTTCTATAAATTAGGTATCACCGGAATCGGACTGACCCGCAGAATAAAGGTAACGTGTAATTTATAACGCGTGGTGAACGCTGTATAAAAAGAATTTAAAAAATGTCAGAATTTCTGTTTTTTGGTCACCTTGCCTCCCAAAAAAAAAAGGATAACGTGATCAAAAAGTTGCATGTACTCCAAAATGGTACCAATAAAAGCTACAGCTCGTAAAAAAAAACAGCCCTCATACCACTAAGTCTATGAAAAAATAAAATTAGTTAAGGCTCCAATAAGCCAGGAAATAAAAATATGCAGTTGTGCCGGCCCGAGGGAAATATTTCTTCTGTTTCAAGTGGCGAATTATCAAGGCCCCTAAAATTAGGGAACCAGGAAGGGGAGGGCCCAAACATATCTGCTGGAAGTGAGGGTGCCCGTATTATACCAGGACAACACTTCTCAGCAAAATTCCTCAAACTGCAAAGGTGCGGAGTGTGGACCAAAAGGGGGATAAGAAAGGACACAGTTTATCAGTGCGACACCGGCCTGTGCAGAAAGGATTGTGTCACAGCGTAACACACATCTATGGATTATTTTATTGTTTTTGTTTACCCCATTATTATACCACCTGACTATGCCCCTTATATACTCCGCCCGGCTTACATGTACCCCCACATTATAAACGGAAACACCAGTAAGACTCAATACAAGACTACTACAAGCAAAATCCACACTCCAAAAGCCAAATGGCGCTACCTCCCTTCTGAACCCTACAGTGTGCCCAAACAGCAGTTTACTTCCACATATATGGCATAGCCATACCCGGGAGAACCCTTTTAACAATTTTTGGGGTGTGTGTCTCCAGTGGCACAAGCTGGGCGCCACATATTGGCATATCTATAGAAAAAAATCCCATTTTCACTCTGCAACATCGAGTGCACACCAATTTCTGCCAATCACCTGTGGTGTTAATATGCTCACTACACCCCTAAGTGAATACCTTGAGGGGTGTATTTTCCAAAATGGGGTCACTTCTGGGGGGGATCCACTGTTTTGGTCCCACAGGGACTTTGCAAATGCGATATAGCACCCAGAAACCAATCCAGCAAAATCTGTACTCCAAAAGCCAAATGGCGCTCCTTCCCTTCTGAGCCCTACTGTGTGCCCAAACAGCAGTTTATGACCACATATGTGGTATTGCCGTACACAGGAGAAGTTGCTTTACAAGTGTTGTGGTGCTTTTTTTCATTTATTTGTTGAGAAAATGAAACATTTTCAGCTAAAACTACGTCTTATTGAAGAAAAATGATTTTTTTTTTAATTTTCACTGCCCAATTCTAATAAAATCTATGAAACACCTGTGGGGTCAAAATGCTCACTACACCCCTAGATGAATTCCTCAAGGGGTGTAGTTTTGTGAATGGAATCACTTTTGGGGAGTTTCCACTGTACTGACACCTTAGGAGCTTTGCAATAGTGACATGGTGTCAAGAAACCAATCCAGCAAAATCTGTGCTCCAAAAGCCAAATGGCGCTCCTTCTCTTCAGATCCTTGCCGTGTGCCCAAACAGCAGTTTATGACCACAAATGGGGTATGTCCGTACTCCAGAGAAGTTGCTTTACAAATGCTGTTTTTTTTTTATTCCTTTATTTGTTGAGAAAATGAAAAATTTTGAGCTAAAGCTACGTCTTATTGAAAAAAAAGTATTTTTTTTATCTTCACTGCCCAATTCTAATAAAATCTATGAAACCCCTGTGGGTTCAAAATGCTCACTACACCCCTAGATGGATTCTTCAAGGGGTGTAGTTTCCTAAATGGAGTCACTTTTTTGGTGTTTTCACTGTTTTGGTCCCTTAGGGGCTTTGCAAATGCGACGTGGTCTCCGCAAACCATTCCTGCTAAATTTGAGCTGCAAAAACCAAATGTCGCTCTTTCCCTTCTAAGCCCTGCCGTGTGTCCAAACAACCGTTTATTACCACATGTGGGGTACTGTTTTAATCGGGAGAAATTGCTTTACAAATGTAGTGGTGCATTTTCTCCTTTTAGCCCTTGTGGAAATTAGAAAAAATTAGCTAAACCTACATTTTCTTTGAAAGAATGTAGATTTTCATTTTCACGGCCTACTTCCAATAATTTCTCCAAAAAACCTGCGGGGTAAAAATGCTCCCTATACCCCTAGATAATTTCCTCAAGGGGTATAGTTTCCGAAATGGGGTCACTTTTGGGGGATTTCCACTGTTTTGGTGCCGCAAGAGCCTTTCAGACCCGACATGGTGCCTAAAATATTTTCTAATAAAAAAGAAGGCCCCAAAATCCTCTAGGTGCTCCTTTGCTTCTGAGGCTGGTGCTGCAGTCAATATGTGCACTAGGGCCACATGTGGGGTATTTCTAAAAACTGCAGAATCTGGGCAATAGATATTGAGTTGCGTTTCTCTGGTAAAACTTTCTGTGTTACAAAAAAAATAGATGAAAAATTAATTTCTGCAAAAAAAAAAAAGAAATTTGAAAATTTCACATCTACTTTGCCTTAATTCCTGTGAAACATCTAAAGGGTTAAGAAACTTTCTAAATGCTGTTTTGAATACTTTGAGGGGTGAAGTTTTTAAAATGGGGTGACTTATCGAGGGTTTCTAATATATAAGGCCCTAAAATCCACTTCACAACTGAACTGGCCCCTGTAAAAATAGCCTTTTGAAATTTTCTTGAAAATGTGAGAAATTGCTGCTAAAGTTCTAAGCCTTGTGATGTCATAGAAAAATAAAAGGATGTTCAAAAAACAATGCCAATCTAAAGTAGACATGTGGGGGATGTTAATTAGCAACAATTTTGTGTAGTATTACCATCTGTCTTACAAGCAGATACATATAAATTTAGAAAAATGCTAATTTTTGCAATTTTTCGCTAAATTTTGGTGTTTTTCACAATTAAATACTTAATGCATCGAGCAAATTTTGCCAGTAACATAAAGTCCAATGTCTCACGAGAAAACAATCTCAGAATCGCTTGGATAGGTAAAAGCATTCCGAAGTTATTACCACATAAAGTGAAACATGTCAGATTTGAAAAAATTGGCTGCGTCCTGAAGGCCAAAACAGGCTGTGTCCTGAAGGGGTTAATATGGAATGTTTTGTGATTGTAGATATCACTGCTGGTTAAGTGTCAATCCCATGATTGTATTAATTTATCTTTTTATTCTTTGTCTTTTTGTTTTTTAATCATTTATTATACCATTGACATGATTTGTGACATCATATCATGGCATAATTTTATAACATGACTATAATTATTAATCTTCTTCTTTTTCTTTTTCTTTTTGTCTTTTGGTCATCTGTTATATTATTGACATGATTTTTTACATCATATTTTGACAGTTTTATAACGTGATTTTTTATATATCTAATATAGGCAAGTTCAATATATTTTGATAGAGTAAGTATTGGAGTGTCTCATATTTTAAAGGAAGCAGCCGAAGTTAAAGGATTCATTGAGTCCACTTGGGCTCACAGAGTTCATTTTAAAAATCCACTTGCTCTCCTCTTTTAGCAGTATGGAATCCACATCACCACCTCTAATTCCTGTGGTGAGGTGGCACATGGCCCAACCTGATAGTTCTTTCAGATTCAGATTATGACAATGTTTGAAATGTCTAGCGACTGGTGTTGGTTGAAACAGTTTTTTATGTTTTTAAGTCTCGTTTTCCTTCTTTCCCCATACCTTCAATTTCTATGAATCAATAGGTAGTGTACACCAGAGCATGGAGGGACAATAAAATCAAAATAAAATCAAATAAAATTGGAGGCTCTACTCTAACAATTTCTTAACTATCCGTGTCCTGCTTGGATACTTCTTGATCCTCTCTTTTTTTGTGTGACAAATGTGAATTCATGGCTACTTACAATATAGTGGATAAAATTAAAGAGCGACAAAACAAACAATTGTCATCAGTACAGAATCTATTTTTAGCAGAGGATGTGCTAATAGATGAGGTGGATAACCCCAATATAGATGTTTCATCATTATTGAAACAATTTAAGGATTTGACGTTACAACAGACTCAAGCTTGGTGGACAAAGTCCACACTAGAGCAATATCTGTCTTTGAGTCTTATTACCAGAGGTTTGAGAATTCCTTTATTTCCAAGCTACGAATTGAGCAAACCAGAATTAAAACCTAGGTGGGAGCAAGCTCTGACAACGTGTTCTAGAACACTGATGACAATATTAGTGGAAGATGAAACTATCCTGTTAGAAAAAATAGAACCCCAGCTAAACAAAACAATAGAAGCCCTCGAAACACATAAGCAAAACAAAGATTTTGAGGATAAATTTGACAAAGTTCTGGTCCAGATCGATAAGATTGAAGCCAGAATAAAAGAAAAAAAGAGGAGGACATTTTTGCGAGACCAGCGAGACTATAAGTCTAATTCAGTATATATCTGGGGGAGCAGATAAAAATTAGAACAAAAAGAGTACTAAACCAGGATTTTCTAGATATAACCAAGAAAATAGTGAATCTGAGGTATCAGATTCCTCAGAAATAGAGGGGGAATCTGAAAGAACAAAAAGCAGCACCTCAAGAGGTCAATTTAATCCAGATACACAACAAGAACAATCGACTTTTTTACGTACTCGCATTTTGCAAGGCGTCCATTACGGACATAATTTGGAGCTGTTCTTCATTGGATTCAATGAAAAACGGCTCCAATTACGTCCCAAGAAGTGTCCTGCACTTCTTTGACGAGGCTGTTATTTTACGCGCCGTCTTTTGACAGCGACGCATAAAATTACAAATCGTCGGCACAGTACATCGGCAAACCCATTGAAATGAATGGGCAGATGTTTGCCGACGTATTGGAGACGTGTTTCCAGGCGTAATTCAAGGCGCAAAACGCCACCATTACGCCTGAAAATAGGTCGTGTGAACCCAGCCTTAGTGTCTGACTTCCTATGATGTTGCCATAGACTTAAATAATCTTAGTGATTGCATTAACCTTTAACCTTATGACAAGGCATCACGACTAAGCCCCACTTCTTTTAGAATTATATATGTATATAACGCCTTGCAAGGGGCTCCTTTTACCATTTGTATTTATACCTGAAGAAGAGGTCGGTCCGGCCTCGAAACACGTAGTCTCTTATACAAATAAAGAGTTGGAGGATCCTTGACACTTTGACCCGTTAAACAACCTTAAAACTCCTTAAAGGGAACCTGTCACCAGCATTTCACCTGTTGAACTTTACTTCTCCCTCACTGGCTGCTGCTATCATTGTCATTATCCCCTCTCCTAAACTCCTCCGACTGTAAATAACGGTCTGCAAACATTTTGAGTGTTTTATCGTAATAATCCAGTGTCGCTTTGTGCGCACACAACAGAAGAGGACATCCATGCACAAGCGCAGGATTTAGTGTGCTGGGGGAAGGAGAGGAGCTGTCAATCAAAAGTAAGGAGGCGGGGTAAACTCGAAAAGACTTGAGGAATGAAGATTTGACTCTTTTCAAACGAAGATCTGACTCTTTTATGCTCATTTGCATACAGTGTGGGAACACTAAAAAACTGAATACTAAAGCTACAGAGCCGACTAAGAAGACAATTATCGATTATATAGAAATGATTTTTCACCCACTGCCACCAGGTATTGCTGGTTTAATAGGAGAAATGCTGGTGACAGGTTCCCTTTAATGAACTCCTAGCAGCGCCAGGGTGATATCAGTTTTTTTCTGCTATTTCTTCTGCTATTGCATCTGTACGATCGCGATCCAGACTGGAACCCAGGCTGCAGCATGATTTGGATATATGAAATATTGAATGTTGTGCTCCTTGCACAACTTGATCAGGTTAGCAGAACTGATCATTCTCTTGTCCACCTCTCCATATTACAGTTTGATGCACTATGTGCGCTCTGTGTTTTTTATTTCTTTTATTTTAGCAATGTATTAATATTAACATTCATAGTGGTCTAGGGTAGTAAAAGGGCTTATTGTATGGAAACGGTTAAAACTACATACTACGATGGCCTAGGATTTTAAAGAGGTTCATACCTGCCAAAAGGTAACTTTTTTTTTTTACAGGACTGTCTCAAAAACTGTACCTCAAAAATGGCATGTACAGTAGTATTTGCAAACTTGCATTAAAAGGCATTTATGGGCAGCTTTGGGGTGTTTTTGGTGGAGACTTACAATGTATTAATATTTATAATAAGGGGTTAATGTCTGCTTCCCTGGTGGTCTAGCGTAATGGAGGGTTAATGTCTATTTCCATGGTGGTCAAGGATAGTGGAAAAGTTAATGTCAGTTGGAAAAAGAGGGGTAAATACCTGGGAAGTTACAAAAGTATGATCAGACACTGTAGGCCTGGCACAGTCAGTATTCCAAATGATCCAATAGGTGATTGGGAGGTCAATGTGAAAGCTTCTTGCAGGCCAATTCTTTGCAGGACAATTTTGTGCATACCAAACACAGCAAGCCACCTTTGTATGAACGTCACGTTGACACAGAGTCATAATCAGAAAGTTCAAGCCACAGAATTATTTTGAATGAAATCTTATATTGTAGCATTAAGATTTCCCCTTACTCAGTGGCGGAACTACCGCGGTAGCAGCCGTAGCGGCTGCTACATGCCCCCCCATATGCCCGGTGGCGCCGCTAGCACCCGTTATGGATGCTACAGCAGTAGCGTCGCTACAATGGGGGCTGCGCCGCCGAGTCTCCAACAAGTAAGAGCCGAGCGACACAGGCCCTCTCATGCCTGTAGGCGTCGCTAGCACTGGAGGGGGCCCCGGTTCTAGTGACAGCCAAATACATGCACTAGCGCTGAATGGCCGGGCATGTTCCGTGCCTGACCATCCAGCGCCTTACAATGATGTTGATTGGCTAGCGGCGCGATGGCGTCATCGTGACGCTTCCATGCTTGAAAGGCCCTGATTGACGGGGTAAGTCATTCTGCCCCGCCAATCAGCATAATTGGACGACGCTCATTTAGCTCCTGCAGCCCCCTCAGAAGAGAGCAGATCTGCATCGCCAGCGAACAGGAACGAGATCATGTGAGTACGTTTTTTTGTTTTTTTTCTCTCATAAAACTGTTAATGGCATTATCTATAGTGGGGGTTCTATCTACAGAGGGGTCGTCTATATCTGGGCCACTATATACTGGGGGGGTCTATATATGTGGGGATGTGGGGCACTAGCTACAGGGGTGGTCTGTATGTGGGGATGTGGGGCACAATCTACAGGGGGGTTCATATGTGGGGATGTGGGCCACTATATACAGGGGGGGTCTCTATGTGGGCCACTATCTACAGGGGGGTCTATATGTGTTGCACTATATACAGGGAGGGCAAAATGTGAGACACTATACAGGGATGGGCTATATGTAGAGCACTATCTATAGGGGAGCTATTTTTAGGGCACTTTCTATAGGGGTGGGCTATATGTGGGACACTATATACAGTGGTGGGTTACCTGTGGGGTACTAGGAACAGGGTGGCTATATGTAGGGCACTGTCTACAGAGGTGGGCTATACATGGAGCACTATCTATAGGGAAAGTTATATGTAGGGCAGCACGGTGGCTATGGGGGCACTATCTACAGGTGGCACGGTGTGTGTGTGTGTGTGTGTGACAGTGTATGGTACTATTGTAATCAGGGACACAGTGTATGGCGTTATTATAGTTAGAGGTGCAAAAGGTGTTGAGTATTTTAACTTTGTTTATAGGTGCAGAAATGTTTTAAAAGTGAGAAGCTGAAAACAACTGAGTGGAAAACTGCAGAAATAGGTAATGGCCGTGAAAAATCCATCATAGAGGTCTGGACTGGAGGGAGAAGAAAATAACTAGAATCTGAGACGTCATCGGTGAGTCTTAGTTACATAGTTACATAGTTAGTATGGCTGAAAAAAGACACATGTCCATCAAGTTCAACCAAGGGAAGGGATAAGGGAAGGAAAAATTTCTACACATAGGAGCTAATATTTTTTTGTTCTAGGAAATTATCTAACCCTTTTTTAAAGCCATCTACTGTCCCTGCTGTGACCAGCTCCTGCGGTAGGCTATTCCATAAATTCACAGTTCTCACTGTAAAGAAGCCTTGTCGCCTCTGCAGCTTGAACCTTTTTTTCTCCAGACGGAGGGAGTGCCCCCTTGTTTTTTGAGGGGGTTTTACAAGGAACAGGATTTCACCATATTTTTTGTATGTGCCATTAATATATTTATATAAGTTAATCATGTCCCCCCTTAGTCGTCTTTTTTCAAGGCTAAATAGGTTTAATTCTTTCAATCTTTCCTCATAACTTAAATTCTCCATGCCCCTTATTAGCTTCGTTGCTCTTCTTTGTATTTTTTCCAACTCCAGGGCATCCTTTCTATGAACTGGAGCCCAGAACTGAACTGCATATTCTAGATGAGGCCTCACTAATGCTTTGTAAAGTGGCATTATTACATCCCTGTCCCGCGAGTCCATGCCTCTTTTAATACACGACAATATCCTGCTGGCCTTTGAAGCAGCTGATTGACACTGCATGCTGTTATTGAGTTTATGATTTACAAGTACACCCAGATCCTTCTCAACAAGTGAATCCGCCAGTGTAGCGCCCCCTAGGACATATGATGCATGCAGGTTGTTGGTACCAAGATGCATAACTTTACATTTATCTACATTAAACTTCATTTGCCAAGTGGACGCCCAAACACTTAGTTTGTTTAAATCTGCCTGTAATTCATGAACATCTTCCATAGTCTGAACTATATTACATAGCTTGGTGTCATCTGCAAAAATAGAAATAGTGCTATTAATCCCTTCCTCTATATCATTAATAAATAAGTTGAATAATAGTGGTCCCAGCACTGAACCCTGGGGTACACCACTTATAACCGGGGACCATTCAGAGAAGGAATCATTGACCACAACCCTCTGGATATGGTCCTTGAGCCAATTCTCAATCCAATTACAAACTATATTTTCTAAACCTATAGTCCTTAATTTACCCATTAGGCGTCTATGGGGGACAGTGTCAAATGCCTTTGCAAAGTCCAAAAACACTAAATCCACAGCGGCCCCTCTGTCTAGACTTCTGCTCACCTCTTCATAAAAACAGATTAGGTTAGTTTGACAACTTCTGTCCTTAGTAAAACCGTGCTGGCTGTCACTTATAATGCTATTTATTGTCACATAATCCTGTATATAGTCCCTCAATAGCCCCTCAAACATTTTCCCCACGATGGATGTTAAGCTTACTGGTCTATAATTACCCGGGGAAGACCTAGAGCCCTTTTTGAAAATAGGCACCACATTTGCCCTGCGCCAGTCCCTTGGCACTATACCAGTCACTAGAGATTCTCTGAATATTATGAAAAGGGGGACAGAAATAACTGAACTAAGCTCTTTAAGAATTCTAGGGTGTAACCCATCTGGTCCCGGAGCCTTGTGCACATTTATTTTATTTAATTTAGCTTGGACCATCTCTACATTCATCCAATTCAGTATATCAACTGATATATTAACAGCACTGGCACCGGCTACATCAGCTGCTCTTTCTTCTGTTGTATATACAGAGCTAAAGAACCCATTTAGTAACTCTGCCTTCTCTTGATCCCCTGTGATCAACTCCCCATTACCATTATCTAGGGGTCCTACATGTTCAGACCTTGGCTTTTTTGCATTTATATGCTTGAAGAATTTTTTAGGATTTGTTTTACTATCCTTGGCCACCTGCCTTTCATTTTGTATTTTTGCTAATTTTATTACATTTTTACAGATTTTATTAAGCTCTTTATATTTTACAAAGGCTACAGCTGTACCCTCAGATTTGTATTTTTTAAATGCCCTTTTTTTGTCATGTATTGCCCCTTTCACAGAAGGTGTAAGCCATGTGGGGTTTAATTTGAGTCGTTTATACTTATTACCTGTAGGAATAAATTTTGCACTATAATAACTCAAAGTAGATTTGAAAATCTCCCATTTATCATTTGTTCCATTATTTGACATTAGTTCTTTCCAGTCTATATCCTGAATTGCAGCCCTCATCCTGGGGAAATTGGCTTTCTTAAAATTAAATGTTTTTGCCCTCCCAGCCTGCGTTTGTTTTTTACAGTATAGGTAAAATGTAACTATATTATGATCACTGTTACCGAGGTTTTCACGAACATTGACATTCCCAACAAGATCTGCATTATTAGAAATGACCAGATCCAACAGAGCTTCACCTCTAGTCGGGTCTTCCACAAACTGGCCCATAAAATTTTCCTGCAACAGGTTGAGGAAATGTCTCCCCTTTGCAGTTGAAGCCGAACCATGACACCAATTAATATCCCGGAAATTAAAATCTCCCATTATCACTACAGTACCCGCCTGTGCAGCCCGCTCCATCTGTTTATATATCTGACCTTCCATCTCCTCAGTTATATTGGGGGGTCTATAGATTACACCAAAAGTAATTTTTTCAGTGTTTACCTCCCTTTCTAGTTCCACCCACAAGGTTTCAACCTCCTCACAGTCTTGACCCACTATTGTCTCTTTCACACTCGCCTTCATATCACTTCTCACATACAGACATACACCACCACCTTTCCTATTTGTCCTGTCTTTACGAAAAAGTGTAAAACCCTGTAGATTTACAGCCCAGTCATGTGAAGAGTCCAGCCATGTTTCAGCAACACCAACTATATCTATATTTTCTTCCAGTATCAAGGCCTCCAGCTCCCCCATTTTGCTTGCTAGACTTCTGGCATTTGTGAACATACACTTGCCTGTCAGTTTTTCACTTTTATTATCAGAAATGTGATTTGACATTAATCGGTCCTTTTTATTTACACTGATGTTTTGTAACGAAAGGATCTCCTTATCTTGTTGTCTAGCCCTCTCCCCACATTCTGTTTCTCCCCCCACCAATATAGTCTGACCCCTCTCTAACCTGGCTACCCCTTTTTTTTCTACATTGACCTCCCTCCTCAGCCCTAGTTTAAATACTCCGCCACCCCAGCTAGAATTCTCTCCCCCAGCACAGCGGACCCCCTTCCATTTAGGTGCAAATCATCTGCAGAATACAGTTTGTACCCCAATGAAAAGTCAGCCCAGTGCTCTAGGAACCCAAATCCTTCTCCTCTACACCAAGACTTCAGCCATGCATTTAACTCCCTAAGCTCCCGCTGTCTTTCCTGTGATGCGCATGGCACAGGCAGTATTCCTGAGAATACAACCTTGGAGGTCCTTCCCTTCAGCTTGTAGCCTAGTTCTTTAAAATTATTCTTAAGGCTCCTCCACCTACCATTTATTCTGTCGTTGGTACCGACATGGACCACGACAGCTGGATCATCACCAGCCCCTCCCAGCAATTTGTCCACCCGTTCCACCACATGCCGAACCCTGGCACCAGGGAGACAGCAAACCATTCGGTTGAGGCGGTCTTGGCGACAAATTATTCTATCCGTCTTCCTGATTATAGAATCCCCTACAACTATCAATTGTCTTGGCTTGCCTGCATTACCATCCCGCCGACTACTAGCTGGGCTGTTCTCCCGGCTGTTAGGGAGATCAGTATCCACTAGGGCTGCCTTTTCTGAGACTGACACCCTCGCATCATCACCCAACCTGGCAATTTTGCTTGGAATGCCAGAAACCGGATCGGCCTTCCTTGTCTTTGACCCCTTTCTACTGCCCCTAACTACATTAACCCAGCTACTTACCTGATCCTGCTCACCCATGTCTTCACCCTCCAGTTCTAACCCACTAACTGCATGCTCTGTGAGCAGCAAGCTCCGCTCAAAATTGTCTATCCTCCTCAGTGTTGCATTCTGCTCCTCCAGATCTCTAATACGAGCTTCCAGGTGAACAACATGCTCACATCTGCCACAGAGATATTCACCCTGGAACTCCGGCTCCAGTCGTGTATACATATGACAAACTGTGCACTGAAGAAAACCTCCAATCTTGCTATCCATTATCCAAGTTACACCAAAACAGCGAACAATTGTCAAAGAAAAAGAAGAGTACTTACTGGGGCTTCAACTCCTCTTTTCAACTCCGGTTTTAGAACTCCACTTAGTTCACAAGCCACTTAAACCACCAAGCTCAGAAAGAGCAAGCTCAAAATGAGGTCTGATGACTAATTTATACCACCTGTGTCCAGTTAACCCCTTCCCCCTCGTCAACTGCTCAGCTGGAACAAATCTGCAAGGGAAAAAAAAAAAAAAAATTTACAATTTTTTTTTTAAATTGTGTGAGTTTTTGCTATCTTCTATTTGCTAGCAATCAAAACAGATTCACAAACACAGAAATACAGCAACACAATACAGAAGTACAGCAACACAATCCGGTTTTAGAACTCCACTTAGTTCACAAGCCACTTAAACCACCAAGCTCAGAAAGAGCAAGCTCAAAATGAGGTCTGATGACTAATTTATACCACCTGTGTCCAGTTAACCCCTTCCCCCTCGTCAACTGCTCAGCTGGAACAAATCTGCAAGGGAAAAAAAAAATAAAAATTTACAATTTTTTTTTTAAATTGTGTGAGTTTTTGCTATCTTCTATTTGCTAGCAATCAAAACAGATTCACAAACACAGAAATACAGCAACACAATACAGAAGTACAGCAACACAATCCGGTTTTAGAACTCCACTTAGTTCACAAGCCACTTAAACCACCAAGCTCAGAAAGAGCAAGCTCAAAATGAGGTCTGATGACTAATTTATACCACCTGTGTCCAGTTAACCCCTTCCCCCTCGTCAACTGCTCAGCTGGAACAAATCTGCAAGGGAAAAAAAAAAAATAAATTTACAATTTTTTTTTTAAATTGTGTGAGTTTTTGCTATCTTCTATTTGCTAGCAATCAAAACAGATTCACAAACACAGAAATACAGCAACACAATACAGAAGTACAGCAACACAATCCGGTTTTAGAACTCCACTTAGTTCACAAGCCACTTAAACCACCAAGCTCAGAAAGAGCAAGCTCAAAATGAGGTCTGATGACTAATTTATACCACCTGTGTCCAGTTAACCCCTTCCCCCTCGTCAACTGCTCAGCTGGAACAAATCTGCAAGGGAAAAAAAAAAAAAAAATTTACAATTTTTTTTTTAAATTGTGTGAGTTTTTGCTATCTTCTATTTGCTAGCAATCAAAACAGATTCACAAACACAGAAATACAGCAACACAATACAGAAGTACAGCAACACAATCCGGTTTTAGAACTCCACTTAGTTCACAAGCCACTTAAACCACCAAGCTCAGAAAGAGCAAGCTCAAAATGAGGTCTGATGACTAATTTATACCACCTGTGTCCAGTTAACCCCTTCCCCCTCGTCAACTGCTCAGCTGGAACGAATCTGCAAGGGAAAAAAAAAAATAAAAAATTTACAATTTTTTTTTTAAATTGTGTGAGTTTTTGCTATCTTCTATTTGCTAGCAATCAAAACAGATTCACAAACACAGAAATACAGCAACACAATACAGAAGTACAGCAACACAATCCGGTTTTAGAACTCCACTTAGTTCACAAGCCACTTAAACCACCAAGCTCAGAAAGAGCAAGCTCAAAATGAGGTCTGATGACTAATTTATACCACCTGTGTCCAGTTAACCCCTTCCCCCTCGTCAACTGCTCAGCTGGAACAAATCTGCAAGGGAAAAAAAAATAAAAAATTTACAATTTTTTTTTTTAAATTGTGTGAGTTTTTGCTATCTTCTATTTGCTAGCAATCAAAACAGATTCACAAACACAGAAATACAGCAACACAATACAGAAGTACAGCAACACAATCCGGTTTTAGAACTCCACTTAGTTCACAAGCCACTTAAACCACCAAGCTCAGAAAGAGCAAGCTCAAAATGAGGTCTGATGACTAATTTATACCACCTGTGTCCAGTTAACCCCTTCCCCCTCGTCAACTGCTCAGCTGGAACAAATCTGCAAGGGAAAAAAAAAAAATAAATTTACAATTTTTTTTTTAAATTGTGTGAGTTTTTGCTATCTTCTATTTGCTAGCAATCAAAACAGATTCACAAACACAGAAATACAGCAACACAATACAGAAGTACAGCAACACAATCCGGTTTTAGAACTCCACTTAGTTCACAAGCCACTTAAACCACCAAGCTCAGAAAGAGCAAGCTCAAAATGAGGTCTGATGACTAATTTATACCACCTGTGTCCAGTTAACCCCTTCCCCCTCGTCAACTGCTCAGCTGGAACAAATCTGCAAGGGAAAAAAAAAAAAAAAATTTACAATTTTTTTTTTAAATTGTGTGAGTTTTTGCTATCTTCTATTTGCTAGCAATCAAAACAGATTCACAAACACAGAAATACAGCAACACAATACAGAAGTACAGCAACACAATCCGGTTTTAGAACTCCACTTAGTTCACAAGCCACTTAAACCACCAAGCTCAGAAAGAGCAAGCTCAAAATGAGGTCTGATGACTAATTTATACCACCTGTGTCCAGTTAACCCCTTCCCCCTCGTCAACTGCTCAGCTGGAACAAATCTGCAAGGGAAAAAAAAAAAAAAAATTTACAATTTTTTTTTTAAATTGTGTGAGTTTTTGCTATCTTCTATTTGCTAGCAATCAAAACAGATTCACAAACACAGAAATACAGCAACACAATACAGAAGTACAGCAACACAATCCGGTTTTAGAACTCCACTTAGTTCACAAGCCACTTAAACCACCAAGCTCAGAAAGAGCAAGCTCAAAATGAGGTCTGATGACTAATTTATACCACCTGTGTCCAGTTAACCCCTTCCCCCTCGTCAACTGCTCAGCTGGAACAAATCTGCAAGGGAAAAAAAAAAAAAAAATTTACAATTTTTTTTTTAAATTGTGTGAGTTTTTGCTATCTTCTATTTGCTAGCAATCAAAACAGATTCACAAACACAGAAATACAGCAACACAATACAGAAGTACAGCAACACAATCCGGTTTTAGAACTCCACTTAGTTCACAAGCCACTTAAACCACCAAGCTCAGAAAGAGCAAGCTCAAAATGAGGTCTGATGACTAATTTATACCACCTGTGTCCAGTTAACCCCTTCCCCCTCGTCAACTGCTCAGCTGGAACGAATCTGCAAGGGAAAAAAAAAAATAAAAAATTTACAATTTTTTTTTTAAATTGTGTGAGTTTTTGCTATCTTCTATTTGCTAGCAATCAAAACAGATTCACAAACACAGAAATACAGCAACACAATACAGAAGTACAGCAACACAATCCGGTTTTAGAACTCCACTTAGTTCACAAGCCACTTAAACCACCAAGCTCAGAAAGAGCAAGCTCAAAATGAGGTCTGATGACTAATTTATACCACCTGTGTCCAGTTAACCCCTTCCCCCTCGTCAACTGCTCAGCTGGAACAAATCTGCAAGGGAAAAAAAAAAACAAAATTTACAATTTTTTTTTTAAATTGTGTGAGTTTTTGCTATCTTCTATTTGCTAGCAATCAAAACAGATTCACAAACACAGAAATACAGCAACACAATACAGAAGTACAGCAACACAATCCGGTTTTAGAACTCCACTTAGTTCACAAGCCACTTAAACCACCAAGCTCAGAAAGCCTCTAATCATCACTGTAGTCACTGTGTGATCTGCAGCGAGATGATTAGGGTATGTTCACACGTAGTCAACAAAAACGTCTGAAAATCCAGAGCTGTTTTCAAGGGAAAACAGACCCTGCTTTTCAGACGTTTTTTTACCAACTCGCATTTTTCGCTGCGTTTTCACTCCGTTTTCGCGGCGTTTTTTACGTCCGTTTTTGGAGCTGTTTTCATTGGAGTCTATGAGAAAACAGCTCCAAAAACGTCCAAAGAAGTGTCCTGCACTTCTTTTGACGAGGCTGTATTTCTACGCGTCGTCGTTTGACAGCTGTCAAACGACGACGCGTAAATAACAGGTCGTCTGCACAGTACGTCGGCAAACCCATTCAAATGAATGGGCAGATGTTTGCCGACGTATTGGAGCCGTATTTTCAGACGTAAAACGAGGCATAATACGCCTCGTATACGTCTGAAATTTGGCCGTGTGAACATACCCTCATGATATGATTTTGTTTGGTGAAACCGCATCTCCCAGTATATCCTCATCATTGTTCGGGCCATGCTGGGAGCTGTAGTTTTACGCTGTACAAACTTATATGGCAGGGTTGCACTAAATTGAGCTGTATTTGTCCTGGTGTTGTATATATGTATTGATCTTGGTTCTGATGCTGTATGTAAGCACTGAGCTTGGTTCTGGTGCTGTATATACGTATGAGATTGGTTTTGGTTCTGTGTATATATGTACTGAGCTTGGTTCTGGGAATGTATTTATGTACTGAGGTTGGTTCTGGGGCTGTATTTATGTACTGAGGTTGGTTCTGGTGCTTTATATATGTATGGGCTTGGTTCTAGTGTTGTATTTATGTAATGAGCTTGGTTTTAGTGTTGTATATATTGTAAACAGTCAGTAGGAAGACTGGTAGAGGGTTAGGTATGTGCCACTGAGATTTCTTATCTCAGTGGTGTAAATCTCTGGGAAGTTCGTTGCTCAGCAAGGTTAGTTGGTGAGCAGGAGCTTTTTTAGGCTGGATTTCAGGGTCCGGGATTTAGGAATGGCTGTAGAGATTCTGGGTGGGATGGCCATTCCCATACCTCCACTCCAGGTTTTGATTTCTAGAGGTTCTGAGTCTCAGCTGGCCCTGATTAAAAGGGAAGCTGACAGTGTGAAGAGAGAGAGAGAGAGTGAGGAGGAAGGAGGTTGTTATTCCTCCAGGGAGACTGCTATGACCGAAGCACCTAACAAAGGGGATTTTCACGATCAGGTAGTGGCTGCTACAGGGTGAGAACTTTAAAGATTGTTTTTCAACAAAGTTATATTGTTATGTTGGTTGCTTTACCCAGTGGACGCAAACTCTGTACAAAAAGGATCTGTTTGTTTGGTGCAAATAAAAAGTACCCGCTGTATCTGTTTTACCCTGTTTCCGTGTGCGTGACTGCCTAATACAGCAACCCTGGGGGGACGCCAGCTCACATATGGTGGAGAATCCCGACAAGAGGAGGGACTATAGGAGCGACAAGTCCTTGTGAATGGGGCTGTTGTCACAGCCCTCCTGGACTCAGGGAGTCTGGTCACACTCTTGCGGGCCACCCTACCACATGTACTGGTTAACCCAGAAAGGTGGGTGGGGGTGATATGTGTACATGGGGACACCAAGGACTACCCGGTGGCCAACATCACTATAAAGACTGACTGTGGGTCTCAGGCCCATGAGGTTGCGGTTATAAATAATTTGATTCATGCCTTTATCATTGGCCGTGACTTTCCCTTGTTCTGGGAGCTGTGGGACCACAGGTCGGCTAGGGGGAGCAGGAATAAGGTTGATATTTTGTCTTTGCACCCTGTTCCTTTAAATGAGGATGCGCCCACTGAGGCAGTAGCGGTAACAGAAAAGGGGGCCGACAATTTTCCTCTGGCGGTTTTAGCAGGAGAAGAGGGTGAGCCTGCAGGTCCCGAGGCAAGTCCCCCTGATCTTGAGGTATCCCGGGACAACTTTGGAACGGCTCAACTGAGAGACCCCACCCTAAAAAATGCCTTCGGAAATGTAACCGTCATTAATGGTGTTCCGCAGGGTCTTAAGCGGTTAAATGGTTTCCCCATTTTGCTCTTAATGGGGATCTACTGTATCGGGTCACGCAAATAAGGGAGACCCTAGTTGAACAGTTGCTGGTACCTGCCCATATAGACGTATGGTACTGGACATGGCTCACACCCATGTGCTAGGTGGTCATTTAGGTACAGATAAAACCCTCGAAAGGATCCTACAAAGATTCTACTGGAACACAGAAAAAGGCCATACTTACAAATGGACACAGCCAGGTCAGAAACGCTGATGAAGGAATGAGCAGGTGCTTTAAATAATAGCCACTCCCACTGGTCTTGAGGGGAGTGGTGTGTGTGGTGCATGGGATGTGTAGTAAGAAATAATAAATGAATAGTGTGTGTGCAAGTGTAATACTATGAGTGAAATATAGGGGGCAGTAATGAGTGAAGTGCCTCAATAGAAATTCTACTGGCCAGGCTGTTATAAAGAGGTTGCGAACTATTGTAAATCATGCCCAACCTGTCAGTTAACTACTCCGGTAGCCCACTTTAGGAGCCCGTTAGTTCCCCTGCCTATAATTGAGGTCCCGTTCGAACGAATCGCGATGGACCTAGTGGGACCGTTGGTTAAATCCGCCCGGGGCCACCAGTATACTCTGGTGGTGTTGGACTATGCCACCAGATACCCTGAGGCTATCCCCCCTGCGAACCACCTCCTCTAAATGTATTGCTCGGGAGTTGGTGCACATATTTTCGAGAACTGGCCTGCCAAAGGAAATATTGACCGCTCAGGGAACCCCTTTTATTTCTAAAATCATGAAAGAGTTATGTAGGATCTTGAAGATCAAACAAATAAGCTCTGTCTATCATCCTCAGACTGATGGACTGGTAGAGAGGTTCAAAAAGACCCTGAAGGGGATGTTAAA
The DNA here is from genome assembly GCF_050947455.1 of Rhinoderma darwinii. Classification (NCBI taxonomy): domain Eukaryota; kingdom Metazoa; phylum Chordata; class Amphibia; order Anura; family Rhinodermatidae; genus Rhinoderma; species Rhinoderma darwinii. The sequence goes on from NC_134696.1 coordinate 71,324,923, forward strand.
AAGGGTTGTGGAGAAGGATGGTCGGGTCTGGGACTGCTTATTGCCCTATTTATTGTTTACTATCAGAGAAGTTCCTCAGGCCTCCACTGGGTTCTCTCCATTTGAGTTACACTACAGCAGGCACCCCCGTGGTCTCCTCGATATTACCAAAGAAACATGGGAGAGTGAGGCGACACCTTATAGGAGCATAGTAGAACATGTGGCACAAATGCAAGATCAGATAGCCAGGGTTATGCCCATAGTAAAGGACCACCTACAGAGAGCTCAGGAGGCACAGAGCCGAATATATAACAGGGCAGCCAAAGTGAGGCAATTTAACCCGGGTGATCGCGTGTTGGTGTTAGTGCCCACAGTTGAAAGTAAGTTTTTGGCCAGGTGGCAAGGCCCCTATGAAATTGTGGAAAAGGTTAGTGAGGTAACTTACAAGGTACATCAGCCGGGGAAAAGGAAGCCGATCCAGCTCTATCACATAAATTTAATTAAACCCTGGCAGGATAGGGAGTCCTTGCTAACTTTCTCAAAAATATCTGAAGATCTGGATGTGCAGATTAGAAAGGTTAAGATTGCTGAAACTTTTTCACCGCCACAAAAACAAGAGACGAGGGAATTTTTACAGCATAATAGGGACCTGTTTTCAAATCTCCCAGGGGTTACTGATGTGATAGAACATGATATTATTACTGACCCAAAAGTCAAAGTAAGCATTAAGCCCTATAGAATCCCAGAAGCCAGGAGACAGGCCATCTCAGAGGAAGTGAAACGCATGTTAGCACTGGGGGTGATTGAGGAGTCTAATAGTGGGTGGTCCAGCCCCATAGTATTAGTTCCAAAACCCGACGGGACATGGAGGTTCTACAATGACTTTCGTAAGCTGAACGAAGCTTCCAAATTGGATGCCTACCCTATGCCTAGGGTAAATGAGTTAATTGAGCAATTGGGGCCAGCCAGATATATTACAACCCTAGATCTCACAAAAGGGTACTGGCAAATTCCGTTGTCAAAGGAAGCCAGGGAGAAAACTGCCTTCTCCACCCCTGTTTCAGTATGTAACCATGCCCTTTGGGTTACAGGGTGCACCGACCACCTTTCAAAGGGCGATGGATCGGGTTTTGAGTCCGCACAAAAGATATGCGGCAGCCTACCTAGATGATATAGTCATCTTCAGCACTAACTGGGAGACCCATTTGAATAAAGTTCAGTCTGTCTTAGATTCACTCAGAAAAGCAGGGTTTACTGCTAACCCAGAAAAGTGTGCCATTGGGTTAGAAGAGGCCAGGTATTTGGGCTATTTGGTAGAAAGAGGTGTGATAAAACCTCAAGTGAACAAAATTGAGGCAATACAAAATTGGCCACAGCCCCTTACAAAAAAAACAGGTGAGGGCATTCTTAGGTATTGTGGGATACTATCAAAGGTTTGTCCCAAACTTTGCCTCCATTGTAGCACCCTTAACAGATCTAACGAAAGGGAAGAAGTCAGTTATGGTTCAGTGGTCCCCAGAAGCAGAAAGGGCATTTCAGGGGCTTAAGAAAGCCTTGTGCAGTCAGCCGGTGTTGATAGCACCAGACTTTTCGAAAGAATTTGTTGTACAAACCGATGCCTCCAATGTTGGTTTAGGGGCAGTCCTATTGCGAGAAGTGAATGGGGAGGAGCACCCCATAGTGTACCTAAGTAGGAAACTCACTTCTTGTGAGAGGAATTATTCAATAGTGGAAAAGGAATATTTGGCCATAAAGTGGGCACAAGAGACGCTGAGATACTATCTACTAGGCAGAAAATTCCGCCTAGTTTCGGATCATGCCCCCTTGAAGTGGATGTGCCACAACATAGGAAATAATGCAAGGGTAACTAGATGGTTTCTAGCATTGCAAAATTGTAATTATAGTGTGGAACACAGACAGGAGAAACTACATGTCAATGCCGATGCCCTTTCACGTCTCCATTGCTTATCGGCTACAAGTGCCCAGTCCCCTGGCCTTGGGCAGAGGGGGGATATGTACACAGTCAGTAGGAAGACTGGTAGAGGGTAGGTATGTGCTACTGAGATTTCTTATCTCAGTGGTGTAAATCTCTGGGAAGTTCGTTGCTCAGCAAGGTTAGTTGGTGAGCAGGAGTTTTTTTAGGCTGGATTTCAGGGTCCGGGATTTCGGAATGGCTGTAGAGATTCTGGGTGGGATGGCCATTCCCATACATCCACTCCAGGTTTTGATTTCTAGAGGTTCTGAGTCTCAGCTGGCCCTGATTAAAAGGGAAGCTGACAGTGTGAAGAGAGAGAGAGAGTGAGGAGGAAGGAGGTTGTTATTCCTCCAGGGAGACTGCTATGGCCGAAGCACCTAACAAAGGAGATTTTCACGATCAGGTAGTGGCTGCTACAGGGTGAGAACTTTAAAGATTGTTTTTCAAAGTTATATTGTTATGTTGGTTGCTTTACCCAGTGGACGCAAACTCTGTACAAAAAGGATCTGTTTGTTTGGTGCAAATAAAAAGTACCCGCTGTATCTGTTTTACCCTGTTTCCGTGTGCGTGACTGCCCAATACAGCAACCCAAGGGGAACACAAGCTCACAATATGTACTGAGCTTTGTTCTGGTGCTGTGTATACAGTGAAGGAAATAAGTATTTGATCCCTTGCTGATTTTGTAAGTTTGCCCACTGTCAAAGACATGAACAGTCTAGAATTTTTAGGCTAGGTTAATTTTACCAGTGAGAGATAGATTATATAAAAAAAAAAAAAAGAAAATCACATTGTCAAAATTATATATATTTATTTGCATTATGCACAGAGAAATAAGTATTTGATCCCTTTGGCAAACAAGACTTAATACTTGGTGGCAAAACCCTTGTTGGCAAGCACAGCAGTCAGACGTTTTTTGTAGTTGATGATGAGGTTTGCACACATGTTAGATGGAATTTTGGCCCCCTCCTCTTTGCAGATCATCTGTAAATCATTAAGATTTCGAGGCTGTCTCTTGGCAACTCGGATCTTCAGCTCCCTCCATAAGTTTTCAATGGGATTAAGGTCTGGAGACTGGCTAGGACAATCCATGACCTTAATGTGCTTCTTTTTGAGCCACTCCTTTGTTGCCTTGGCTGTATGTTTCGGGTCATTGTCATGCTGGAAGACCCAGCCACGAGCCATTTTTAATGTCCTGGTGGAGGGAAGGAGGTTGTCACTCAGGATTTGACGGTACATGGCTCCATCCATTCTCCCATTGATGCGGTGAAGTAGTCCTGTGCCCTTAGCAGAGAAACACCCCCAAAACATAATGTTTCCACCTCCATGCTTGACAGTGGGGATGGTGTTCTTTGGGTCATAGGCAGCATTTCTCTTCCTCCAAACACGGCGAGTTGAGTTAATGCCAAAGAGCTAAATTTTAGTCTCATCTGACCACAGCACCTTCTCTCAATCACTCTCAGAATCATCCAGATGTTCATTTGCAAACTTCAGACGGGCCTGTACATGTGCCTCCTTGAGCAGGGGGACCTTGCGGGCACTGCAGGATTTTAATCCATTACAGCGTAATGTGTTACCAATGGTTTTCTTGGTGTATGTGGTCCCAGCTGCCTTGAGATCATTAACAAGTTCCCCCCGTGTAGTTTTCGGCTGAGCTCTCACCTTCCTCAGGATCAAGGATACCCCACAAGGTGAGATTTGGCATGGAGCCCCAGATCGATGTCGATTGATAGTCATTTTGTATGTCTTCCATTTTCTTACTATTGCACCAACAGTTGTCTCCTTCTCACCCAGCGTCTAATTATGGTTTTGTAGCCCATTCCAGCCTTGTGCAGGTCTATGATCTTGTCCCTAACATCCTTAGAAAGCTCTTTGGTCTTGCCCATGTTGTAGAGGTTAGAGTCAGACTGATTAATTGAGTCTGTGGACAGGAGTCTTTTATACAGGTGACCATTTAAGACAGCTGTCTTTAATGCAGGCACCAAGTTGATTTGGAGCGTGTAACTGGTCTGGAGGAGGCTGAACTCTTAATGGTTGGTAGGGGATCAAATACTTATTTCTCTGTGCACAATGCAAATAAATATATATAATTTTGACAATGTGATTTTCTTTTTTTTTTTTATATATAATCTATCTCTCACTGGTAAAATTAACCTAGCCTAAAAATTCTAGACTGTTCATGTCTTTGACAGTGGGCAAATTTACAAAATCAGCAAGGGATCAAATACTTATTTACTTCACTGTATATGTCAGAGCTTGGTTCTAGTGCTGTATTTATGTACTGATCTTGGTTGTGGTACTGTATATATGTACTGAGATTGGTTCTGGTGCTGTATATATGTACTGAGCTTTGTTCTGGTGCTGTATATATGTCGGAGCTTGGTTTTAGTGCTGTATATATGTACTTAGCTTTGTTCTGGTGCTGTATAGATGTCAGAGCTTGGTTCTAGTGCTGTGTATATATATATATTTAGCTTGGTTCTAGTGCTGTATTTATGTACTGAGCTTGGTTGTGGTACTGTATATATGTCAGAGCTTGGTTCTGGATCTGTAGTTTATATAGGATATATTTATAATAACAAAATTGCAGGGCAGATGGAATTGTTCTCAATTCTTTGTATATTTAATGGGAATCTGTCAGGTAGTTTTAACCCCTTGAACCTCCACCATGCGGTAATACATGACCTGATAATATTTCCAAACATTCCCTTGTATGTTTTTTTCAGATGCAGCAAAATTCTTAAAATCCACTTTTAAAACGACGCACACTATATGCTAATTACCCATTAGAGGTTCATGGGGCAGTGCCGCTATCCTGAAGAGTCACATAGTCCTGCCTCCAAACCCACCTTTCCATGTTTGAGTGACATCTCCCTGGCTTGTGTGGTACTATACACAAAGAAAGGGCTGTGTGGCACTATACACAAGGGGGAGCTGTGTGGCACTATACACAAGGGGGAGCTGTGTGGCACTATACACAAGGGGGAGCTGTGTGGCACTATTTACAAGGGGGAGGGCTGTGGCTCTATCTACAGGGGGCTGACTGTGGCGCAATCTACAGTGGTCTGTGTGTGGCACTTTCTACTAAGAGGGGGCTGTGCTGCACTTTCTACTAAGGGGGGCTGTGTGGCACTATATACAGTGGGATCTGTATAGCGCTATATACAGTGGGGGCTTTATGGCAATATCTACAGTGGGGCTGTATGGCACGATCTACAAGGGGGAGGTGGGGACGCTATCTACAAATGGGGTGTGTCTATAGGCGGGGCTATATAGCACTGTCCACAGGGGGGCCGTATGGCACATTCTACAGGGGGCACTATTTATAAGGGGGGCTGCTTGTGGCACCCGGGGGGTAAGGGGCCTGGTCAAGAGTTTGCTATGGGGCCCAGTCTTTCCTAGTTACGCCCCTGCCCTTACTGGTACTGAGATCTTCAGCCCAAACAAAGTCAGATCTATACCATTATTCCTCTACCATCAACCTTTAGTTTTGGCACCGTACAATGCAGGAAGTTTTTTAAGGACAGATTCATTTGTCAGACTGCTACATACGGAAGCATGGATACCAGAACAAGGGCTTAACACAGTTCCACAACATATACTTGACACAATAAAAAACATGTTTTGTTACAATTTTCATTGTTGTCGTGCTGATAATCCTATTTCAATTGTGGTTAACAATTTTTGCATCACTAAAGAACACATCATAGTAACCCAATTCATGCAGCTTTTTTTAAATCAATAAATTTTTTATTGAAAACATTTTTACAACTTTTTTTCAAACAATAAAGAAAACCATCCTTGGTCCCAGAACATGGACCTGCGTACAATAATACATAGATGTGATATGTCATTGAAGGATATACATAATCATAACCAGAAAACAACAACAAAAGAACGTAAGAACTTTACTATGCCATTTTCAAACCAATGTTAATATTAAATATGTCATATTGCCAGCGATCTTTCTGCACTTAAGTGTAATACTTCGAATTTACCCAAAGCTCCCAATACCGTGAATTCTTCGCATACCCAGAGGGAGATTGTAAAAGCATGGATTCATGATGACATGCTATATTTACCCTTCCTATCACCTCCGATAAAGAAGGGGAGATAGTTGATTTCCATGACTTAGCTATTGCCATTCTAGCAACAATGAAAACATGGTGTATCAGTACCCGATGCTCCGCCATTATGTCTTCCAAGCCAATGTCTAAAATAGCCAATTCTGGGCAGAACATCATAAGTTCTCCTATAATTTCAAGAATGAGGCGAAATACCTCCCTCCACAGTACCCCCACCCTAGGGCAGGACCACCACATATGCAACGTGGAACCCAGGGAACCACATCCTCTCCAGCAGCCATTAGAACTGCCTTGGAATATGTGTGCACATCTGGAAGGCGTTAGGTACCATCTCATGTGGATTTTACGGGTGAGTTCAATATGGTTAACACATTTGGAGTGACGAGTAATCCAACTAGAAGCTTTCATCCATTGTGCTATGGAAAACGTCGAACCCATCTCCCGTTCCCATCGTAATATGTGAACTGTCTTCCCTGAGGACTGTTTTTTCAAAATTAGATCATAGCTAGACCCTTACTGTGACCTTGCCATTTAAACAGGAATTTATGATATGGGGAAAGAATTTTGGGTTGAGCTGGGATGGCTATAGTTTGTATCATATGTTGTATCTGGAGATACTGGTAAAACATGGATTTATTTACGTCATATTCCCTTACCAACTGCTCAAAGGATTTGAAGTGTTTTCCCTCATATAAATCTGAGAGAGCTGTTACGCCCAGCGATTCCCATGTCTGCAAAAATACATGTGGGACCAAAGGTTGAAACGCTTGCAATGGTATATGATCATTAGATAAGTACACCCAGCGATTTGCGCATACCTCTAATTTCCAGTATTTCAGTGCATCAGATGTGATTACCAAGACCACCTTAGACCTATCTGTCCCCACATATGTCGCGGCCATCAGATTACGAATGGAGGAACGGGGAAACATCTCATTTTCCAACTGGGCCCAAAGTGACGGAGCCGAGGAGTTCCATAACGAACCTAACTGGTCTAGGATGGCTGCTACGTTATATGCCGTTACCTCTGGGACTCCCAAACCCCCTTCCTTACCCTTCTGATACAATAAAGATTTGGCAACCCTCGCTCTTTTATTATTCCAAATGAACTGGAGAAACATATGTTGAATTTGAGAAGTGATGCTAGTAGGTATTAACAGTGGAATAGTCCTACAAAAATACAAGTATTTGGGAAGCAGCAACATTTTAACCAAATTGACTCTAGCAATCCAGGATAACTGGAACTTGTTCAGTCTTTCATACTCCAGTCGTAAATCTGCTTTTAGCCCTGAGTAATTTTCCTACAGAACCAGAGACAACGAGGAGTAGAGTTTTATCCCCAGGTATGCCAACCCTGATTCTGCCCATGCCATATCAAAGTTGGACAAAGTGCGTTTCAATTGAGGCTCTACATGAATTGGTAACATCATGGACTTTGAGACATTTAATTTATAATATGATACCTCTGAAAACTTAGAAATGATGCTGAGTAATTCTGTCAGAGATATGAGGGGAGAAGTACAGGTCACAATAACATCATCTGCATATAATCCGATTTTGTGTTCTCTTCCTCCTACCCTTATACCCGAGATTTTATGGCTGATTTTATAAATGAATGGAAACCAAATTTGTCTAATGTGCTTTCCAGGTATTGCCAGTTAACACGGTCAAATGCCTTTTCGGCGTCTAGAGAAATAAAGAGGGAGGCACTTTTAGATTCTCCGGCTATCTGTATGAGATCTAACATCCTGCGTGTACCGTCACAAGCTTGCCGGCCCTTGACAAACCCTACTTGTTCCAGCGCTATTAGGGATGGTAAGCAATCATTCACTCTATTCGCCAATATTTTGGCATATAATTTTATATCGCAGTTTAATAGGGATATTGGACGAAAATTGGCCGGGGAATCAGGGGATTTACCCGGCTTAGGGAGTGTGACTATCGTGGCCTGTAACATCTCAGGGGGAGGTGCCTGCTTATTCGCGATACTCATAAAAGTGGAATGCATGTATGGAATCAACGAGTCTGCGAAAGTTCGGTAATACTCATTTGGCAGCCCATCCGGTCCCGGGGATTTATTTTGTTTGGATCGCAGAATGGTCAGTTTAATTTCTTCGACCGTAAAAGGGGAATTTAATTGACTAATTTGGGCCTCCGATAATGTTGGCAATTGAATTTGCCTTAAAAAATCCTTCACCCCCGCTTCGGATACCACAGGGAGGTGTTTATCCTGATTTAGATTGTAAAGGGTACTGTAATAAGACGCAAATGTGTCGGTAATCTTCTGAGGATCATACACTTTTGTCCCTTCTGAAGTGTTCAACCATGAAATTTTGGATTTAGCAACATGCTGTTTCACTCTTTTTGCCAGAATTCTACTGGGTCTGTCACCTTGGATATAGAAGTTCCATTTGAGTTTTTTAAAAGTTTTCTCATATAGGAAAAGTTGGTGGTTGCGCAGTTTGTCCCTAAAATGTCTTAGTTCATCACGTAAGGTGGGAGACGGGGAAACTTTTAATTTTGCCTCTAATTTCTGTATGTTGTCGATAAGGAATTCAAATTCCTTATCTCTCGCCCTCTTTGCTTTAGCCGCAGCCTGAATAAACAGGCCTCTTACAAACGCCTTATGTGTACACCAGAGGAGTTCAGGTGATGAGGCCGTTGGGCCATTAATCTCAAAAAATTCTTTCAAAGCTAAGTCTATTTTGGCTTGGAGATCTGGGGAATTTAATAAGAATGTGTTCAACCTCCAAGAAGAGCTCTGAGGTGTAATATAATGATCTGAAAGTTGAAGCATGATTGGTGCATGGTCTGACCAGGTTATCAGGCCAAGGGAGGAGGTCACCGAATTTGTTAACACTTCTCTATCCACCATAAAATAGTCAATCCTAGAGTACACCTTATGTGGGGAAGAATAGAACGTGTAATCCCTTTCAGAAGCATGCTGGTATCGCCATACGTCATGTAATTCTTCCTCTTGCACCCAAGAACTCAAGTTATGAGACAATCCAGTATTTCCCCCAGAGCGATCTATATCTTTGTTTACCACTATATTAAAATCCCCACATAATATTAAACCCCCTTTCTGCACTGATTTAGCTTTTGACAGTACCTTTTTAAGGAAGGGAAGTTGTCGTACATTAGGGGCATAAACAGATACCAACGTGTATGAGAGGTTATCAATTTCACATACTAAAATAATAAATCTACCCTGTGGATCAGAAACAACAGAAATGCATTTAAAAGCAAGTGACTCTTTTACCGCAATAATAACCCCCGCCTTCTTTCCGCTGTTAGAGGCATAGTACACATGGGGAAATTTTTTATGTTTAAATAAATGGCAATCTTTAGAGGACAAATGTGATTCCTGCACACATATTACATCTCCCTTGGACTTGAACGCTTCTTTCCAAAGTAAAGATCTCTTGAAGGGAGAATTCAAGCCATGAGCATTCACAGAAAGTATTGTAAGACCCATTAAGACCTAAAAGAAAAGTAATTATGGTTATGGCATAGCAATGGAGAACCAACATAGAACATCCCACAACAGGAAACTTGAAAAAACCACCGAAATGAATATGCTATATAGCACATTCACTGCAACCAGGAAAATCCCTCTTGCAGGGAAAAGAAAAATGGAGGCAAAAGTTCAGCCTAAGAACTGTAGACCGAAAAGAACTGTCCACCTGAGAACTCCGAAAGCCTTGAAGTGCCGTTCGAACCCTAGAAGCCTCAATTTTCAATCAGGCGGTCTCCGATCCGGTTTACTCCTTGCGTCCGACCACAATGGCGAAATCATCTCCGGCTTAGAAGGATTTCTGGGACGGGGATTTGAAGACAGGTACGCCATGAGCCCCCAAGAAATCAGCAGGTATTTTGCAGAGGTAGGCGAGAGGCAGATATGGTGCGTGCCATTCCTGGTGATTATTAATTTTACTGGGAATCCCCATTTGTACAATATACCGTTATCTCTCAGAAGTTTTGTCATCACAGCAAATTCTTTTCGGCGTAGCATAGTCGCCGCTGATAAATCCGGGAATAAAGTAATGTCCTTAAAGAAGTGGATTAGAGCAATTGTATCTCTTGGTAGGTGAGCGGCAATGTGCTTAGGTTTAGGGATTCTGTGAATCCTATCTATGGTGAGATCCAGGGCCGATTTTTGCGGTAAAACGATTCCCATAAGATCCGTGAGAAATTTTGCTAGTAGATCTGGTGTTACCGATTCAGGTATACCTCTGATACGGACATTATTTCTTCTGGATCTATCCTCCAGATCCAAAACTTTGGTGGATAAACGCATAACTTCTTCCTCCAGAGTGTAGTTCGCATCTATGAGCGAGTTATGAGATTTCACAAATTCCTCCAATTTATGCTCCACATGATCGGTCCGCGAGGCAATGGCTTGTATATCTACTCTTAAGTCTCCAATAACTTGCCGTAAATCTGATTGAATTGAGTCTCTCAAAGAATTCAGCAGACGTTTTATCATATGCTCCGAAACAGGCTGAGAATCCGTGTCATCCTGCATGTCACGTTCTACAGATGCGTCCCTAGAAGATGGAGCAGGGGAGGAGGGAGGGAGGGAAATTCGGCGGTTCACCACCACTTGTTGAGAAGAGGACGAGGGAAAAAACTCTGTGAGCTTAGACGGCTTTGCTTTAGTATTTCTTTTAGATGTGCCCCCCATTATGACACAGGAAATCGCTGTTTGATTCTAAGCTGCAACAATACTGAAATATCTTCCACAAAAGACCAATGTAATATAAGTAAATCTTCAGGTATTCTCTTCTTGGAAGCGTAATATTATTCCAACTGGATTTAATCAGTGTCAGGGAAGATGCAGTGCAGTGTCTCACTCTCTGTAATGTATAGATACACTTTTGTTGTTGCCACTCCCAGCCCTGTGGTTGTCTGCTGCTGGCAATCTGAGTTAAGATGGCTGCTGGGGGAGGGGGTGTCGTTTTCCCTGCAGGAGATTTTAGCTGAAAATCCTCTCCCTGTCCTCTACTCCTCCTTAACTGTCGGCCAGCACCTCAAGATGTGCCCTGCTCCCTCCTCACTTACCCTGACAAGACGCTGTTCACTGCCTTCCCAGCTGTTCCTGCACTTTCGCGCCGTTAGGAAGAGGGGAAGGAGAAGATGGCCGCCACCTTCCTCAGCCTCCACGATACAAGGGCCAGACCTTTTACCGGCGCCGGAGCCGCTCCCCGACACGCTGGACGGGACTCTGAGCGCTGCCGCGATTCTCTCCACCGACCAGGCAGCAGGTAAGTCAGCTTTGTCAGGTTTATTTGAGCCGGATTTGGCTTTCACCTCAGGAGCTCAGCGGTTATGCGACTCCTTCCATGTCCGTCCAGGCCACGCCCCCCCCCCCCCAATTCATGCAGCTTTTAACAATTCGTACTTATGCTATAGTTGCTTCCAGAGGTAGAATTACAAATAAGGACAAATAATTTGTATTTATTTTTCTATTGTGTTTTAGCTGTTACTGTTTCTAGATGTTACCACTTCAAAATAATTTGAAGTGACTTTGAAAAGGAATATACTCTGGCAGTGCCCTTTTGAAAGTAGTTGACCCGAGTACAACCTAGTCTATTGATAATGTTTTTCTGTGGAGATGGCATGGTTGTATGCCTACTTTTAAGGCCCAGTGTGCGGCTTGAGTGGCCAAACCCAAATCTTAGACGGGGTGTCTAAATACATTTGGCCTTGTAGTGTACCAAAAGTACTAGGACAAATACTAATCTAAATATAACTGTCTCAAGCTGAGACGAACAGATCACTAAAAACTCTCACAATATGTATAAAATAAAGCAATATTTATATTGGAAAATGTAGTTCTCTGTAAAATCAACTATTTTTATGCAAGATAAACAAAAGCTTGAACATTTCAACTTCAACGACTCGAAATGCAATAATATTCTTCTAATATAATTTTATATTGTACAAATTGTCTAAATATGCCACACTCAAGAAAAACTATTCATAAACAACAAAAGGCCCATGTGCATAAAAAAAATCAAGGAAAAACTGTGTGGGTAACCAAACAGCTTATTTGTCAAGAACAAGGGGCCCATTGGTTCTCTAGAAAGCTTTTTTCCTTTTGTTTCAATATCGGACCAGTACCTCACAAGTAATTATGCTGTGAAAGCAGGGGTATACCTAGAAAAGGCTGAGCCCCATAGCAAACTAGTCCCTTGCATGCAAGCTAGTAGAAAGGAGGAAGTGTTGTTGTATAGGTAACATTTTTAACATTATATAATCTAAATAGTTTCAGTGTTCTCTGATTCATTACTTAATATATCTTCAATAGACGTCAAAGTTCTTTCTTTTTATTTTTAACAGAACTTTAAAACTAATATCAATTAAAGAGGCTCTGTCACCAGATTTTGCAGCCCCTATCTGCTATTGCAGCAGATCGGCGCTGCAATGTAGATTACAGTAACGTTTTTATTTTTAAAAAACGAGCATTTTTGGCCAAGTTATGACCATTTTCGTATTTATGTAAATGAGGCTTGCAAAAGTCCAAGTGGGCGTGTTGAAAAGTAAAAGTCCAAGTGGGCGTGTATTATGTGCGTACATCGGGGCGTGTTTACTACTTTTACTAGCTGGGCTTTCTGATGAGAAGTATCATTCACTTCTCTTCAGAACGCCCAGCTTCTGGCAGTGCAGATCTGTGACATCACTCACAGGTCCTGCATCGTGTCGGCACCAGAGGCTACAGTTGATTCTGCAGCAGCATCAGCATTTGCAGGTAAGTAGCTACATCGACTTACCTGCAAACGTCGATGCTGCTGCAGAATCATCTGTAGCCTCTGGTGTCGATGTGTCCTCGCTCGTCTGACACGATGCAGGACCTGTGAGTGACGACACAGCGTGATCTCTGGAGAACACGGCTGTGTCTGCACTGCCAGAAGCTGGGCGTTGTGAAGAGAAGTGGATGATACTTCTATGCACAACGCCCAGCTAGTAAAAGCAGTAAACACGCCCCGATGTACGCACATAATACACGCCCAGTTGTACTTTTACTTTTCAACACGCCCAGTTGTACTTTTGCAAGCCTCATTTGCATAAATACGAAAATGGTCATAACTTGGCCAATAATGCTCGTTTTTTTAAAATAAAAACGTTACTGTAATCTACATTGCAGCGCCTATCTGCTGCAATAGCAGATAGGGGTTGCAAAATCTGGTGACAGAGCCTCTTTAAGGCATATAACTAGAGTAGACCACTAGTTATTGATTGAAAGGGTCTGAACACAGGGGCACCTAGGATGTTTTCTCTGTACAGTGCTACTCCCAACTTAGTGATGTTATGTAACCACAGCTTAGTCCAAATGACTTGTGAATTTATTAAAGCTGTATTGTGCTCTTCAGTATAGTGCCTGTTGGGAAGTGGGAAGGTATGAAATAAAAGAAAATAGAGAAGAGGCCAAGGCTTTTCCACTCTAGGGATTTATGGAGTGCAAGTAATCTAACTTCCGTTGTGAAAAAAAAATCTTAACAATTATAAAATTCTGGCTACCTGCAGCTGCCACTAGGAGGAGCTCAACTTGTGGCTGCGACAGTAAGAAATGTATCAAATATAGGGGCTGTCAGATTTGAAGTAGTGCAATATGGAGACCGGATGATGAGCTGATTGTGCAGTGAGTCCCACACTAGTAATAGTGCCCTATAAAGGTCTGTGGTTATGACAAAATTATTTATTCTTGGTTAGGCTCCACCTGGACACTTTGCATAAAATTATTTAATTCCTCCCACCCAGCACAGCCTCTGGCTTGCTTGTCACTCATGCTGCATCAATCACTCCTAATGTACTACCAGTGTCTGTTACAGAACCAGCAAGTCTTAGATCTCACTTCTTCCAGAAGGAAATAATTCACCTAAAGTATTTCAGTTAGTCCGTTGTCCACACCTAACGAAATTGCTGCATAAAATTTCTGCAGCAATTCCTTTGAAAGTAGCAGACATTCCACTGCGGAAAAAACACCATTTGCTGCGTCTTTTACTGCAGAAAATGGTGCGTATTTTGCTGTGTTTGTCACAATTCTGGGAGATGGTGACATCTCTGAAAGATGCCACTTTTCACTTTCGGCAGCAGGAATTGACATGCTGCAGTCCGAAAAATACGCACCGCAGGTCAATTTCTGGTCGGAATTTTTACACAGCGTGTGGATGAGATTTCTTAAATCTCACCCACTTTGCTACTCCTGTATTCTGCTGCGTATTTTCAGTCTGGACAGAAAATATGCAGCAATTCCGCTACGTGTGGACAAGCCCTAAGTGTTCCTGGAATTTTTCTCTAAAGGGAATCTGTCACAAGGATAAGCCTGTATTACTTACTGTTCAGGTTGTGGGTCAAAATGCACCCTGCATGTTAATTGAGTTGGACTACATAGCTACATCCATGACACCTTACATACTAAGGTGCTTGTGGACTTACCCAACCTTTAAGGCTACCAGGACACTACATTACCAGACACTTATTAGTCATTGGAGTTATATTGTCTTTATTAGATCTTGTTTTTTATTCCACGTTAAAGGAGTCTGTGCTTATAAAGGAAAGCAGGACATTCAAGGAGTTATACAGGTTATTAAAATTGATTCTCTATCCTTAGGATAGGCTATCAGTATTAAATGGATGGGGGCCTGACTGTCAGCACCCCCGACGATCAGCTGTTTGAAGGGACCACAGCACCAGCGCCACAGTCTCTTCATTGCTTAGATGGTTCTCCTCTCGGTTTGTACTTGCACGCGTCGTTACATTTGTAGCAGCCGATCGGAGGGAAGGGAAGCCGAGTGTCAGACCCCCAAAGATCTAATATTGATGGTCTATTCTAAGGATCCTTACAAGTAATTAAAAGAAAATAAATAAAGAGGTCAGTGCCGGACTAAATCAGATTGTATAACTAAGTCTAATGAGACTATATAGTGACATACAAACAGCCCTCTCTTGTAGATGGTGCCACACACAGCCCCCTCTAGATAGTGCCACCCCCCTCTGTAGTTAGTGCCACACACCTCCTCTTCTAGATAGTGCCACACAGCCCCCTTGTAGACAGTGCCACACACACACACACACACACACACACACACACACACACACACCCTTGTAGATAGTGACACACAGTCGCTTGTAAATAGTACTATACACCCAATTGTAAATAGTGCCACACACACCCTTACCATACCTCCCAACTTTCAAGTATCACAAAGAGGGACAAGCATCATTGCACGCATAGCAACACAGTATAATGCCCTCTAGCTGTCACCATACAGTATAATGACTCCATAGCTGCCACCATACAGTATAATGCCCCCATATATGCACCCATGCAGTATAAAGTCTACATAGATGACCCCATGCAGTATAATGCCCAATCAATTTCCCCCATACAGCATAATGCCCCTATAGCTGCTCCCATACAGCATAATGCCCCTATAGCTGCTCCCATACAGCATAATGCCCATAGCTGCCTCATACGGTATAATGCCCCATAGTTGCCCCATACGCTTAATGCCCCCAAAGCTGTCCCATACAGCTTAATGCCCCATAGCTGCCCCCATATAGTATAGTGCCCTATTGCAGCCCCCATACAGTAGAATGCCCCTACAGCTACCCCCATACAGTATAATGCCCCCATAGCTGCCCCATGCAGTATAATGCCACATTAGATGTCCCTATACAGTAAAATGCCCCATAACTGCCCCAAACAGTATAATACCCCTTAGATGCCCCTAGTGTCAGTGCCCATGTAGATAGTGCCCATGTAGATAGTGCCTCACCCCCTTGAAGATAGAACCACTGTCCCTGTAGATAGCGCTACCTCCTCCCCCCTCTGTAGATAGCGCCATTGGGACTCTCTCTAGGAGCGAAATCCCCAGCCAGAGCATAGGCCAGGGGTTCCGCTCCTAGATGCTACCGTTGATATATGAACAGTGACGTCACTGTCAATATATGGACAGTAAAGTCAGGGGCTACTCCTGGAGTGGTGTCCCCTGCCATAGCATCGGCAATGGGGATTCCGCTTCAGAGGAGCCACTGACGTCGCAGTGCATATATGGACAGTAACGTCAGCGGCTACTCCTGGAGCGGAATCCTCTGCCATAGTGTCGGCAATGAGGATTCCGCTACAGAGGAGCCACTGACGTCACTGTCCATATATGAGAATGCAGATACAGTTGACTGCGGGACAGGCCGCCCGTGACGGATGGGAGATATTATTCCTCTCCTGGAGGAGGAACCCCTGACATCACTGTCCAAATATGGATGGTGACATCAGGGGGGATTCTGCTCCAGGAGAAGTCAATTGTACCTGTGCCCGGCCCTGTACCCGACTTGGCGCCCCCACTACCATCTCTCCTATTTGTGCCCGGGCACATGCCCTGCCTGCCCCCCTAGCTACGCCCCTGAGGGAAGCGAAAAGTGAAGTCATTGCCTGAACAATGAGTTTGGGCATTCAACAAGCTGTACCTGCTAAAGAGTGAGAACACTGAGGGAATGGGCAGGAATCTATCTCATGACTACCAGAATATGAAGATTAGCTGAGAAAGGCAAAGAGATGCTGCCAAGCTTTACAAAAAATGTACTCTCTCAAAACCCACACCTAAACCGCCCAATAATGGTTTAATGTTAGTTACAAAACAAATGTGGTTCTCTATTGTTTTTCAGATCAGTGGAACAATGCACAACACAGGAAGACATGTGTCCTTTCGTCTGGACAAGCTGCATCAAGTTAACATTTCTGGTGGTCCCCTGCTATATAACCATCGACTTGAAGAGATTATGTTGCATTTTGGCAGTGAGAATGGCATTGGGTCAGAACATCTCATGAACAAAGAAGCCTCGGCTGGAGAGGTGGCTGTAATAACAGAAATAATTAGATAATTCTATTCATAAATATATTTTTGTAATTAATATAGAGGGGCACTAAAAGAAATGTAGTTGTGAAACATTTCATTTATTTTATTATTGAAAATGGGGCAGAGAAACATGTAAAAGGTAAATGTAATATTTGACTAGGTTTATATTTAAAGTAAGTCAAATAGTACATTAATTAAATATGAGAGATAGATAGATATGAGAGATAGATAGATAGATAGATAGATAGATAGATAGATAGAAATCCACCATCCAGCCGCAACAGTGAAAAAATTGGATGGGTGCACACCTTAGGGATCCGACCAACTCCCAGTTCAATCCATAAATCCAAAGAAATAGGCAGCACTCCAATTCAACAAAGAAAAAGTGATTTTCTTTATTGGCCTCGTACAATGTTTTGGCTCAAATGCTGGAGCCTTTTTCAAGCATACATTCACTGTGCAGTGATAAATATGGAGACTCAACAAATAGTCCCTATCACAAGTGATCAATACAAAAATACATATTAAATGACATAAAAAAACAGTGTTCTTATGCATTTTTTTTATGTACAAAAAATATAAGATATTGATATAGTACACTCCATTTCATAAACATAAATAAATTGTACCAGTATGTGTGTAAAGTGCATACAGTGCTAATTAGTGTGATAATCATGAATACAGTCACTTGTGTTTTAAAAATTCCCATGTTGTAAAAGAGCTCCACATTCCAGTGTTTAAGTTTGTAGCCATATCCGGCGTTCTTATATTGTTTTTGCGCCTGCATGGAAGACTAATATCATTATGCCGTACTGCGCATGTCTGCACATGCGTCGTAACCTATGTGGCTAGATGTGGATTAATTTTATGACGCATATTGTATCTCAACACATTTTCCATATTGCGCAACTGGACAACTGCAGCCAATCACAGGCCTTATTAGTAATGTCAGAACATATGGTACTTCATGTGACCGCTGCTGTGATTACCTTTATTAGAAGAGAAATTTTAGGAGCTTGGACTTTCATTAATTCCCAGAACGAAGGAGCAGTGGTACTCAATAGAATACACAAGCGCTTTTGGCATTGGCTTTGGGTTTTTGCAACTAAGAATCTTTGACACACACATAGTTCACGGTTTCCTAAGTAGAAAAAAAGATAACCATGTTCCTAAGAATTAGAAAAAAAGATTACCAAGTTATATGATTAAAATTGTGATATTACATGGGCCAAATAGAGGGCTATACTGGACGCTGCCGGATTAAGTTATATGCTGAATCGGAGATTTTTGCTTTATCTTAAATATACTGACTCCCAGAACACTATCTGGTCTCTAGGGATTGTGACCAGTCCCTGCTCAATATTTTACTAGTTTGGGTCATTTCCATAATAGATGTATGTCATTTGCCCCTTCCATCGAACACTTTGGACACTTTGATTAATTCATTACTCCAACTTTATTTAGAAAATCCAGAGATTTGTATAAAGTACGTGCAAATGTGGGACCCAATATGTGTTGCTGAAGGACACATGGTTAAAAAAATAATAATTAAATACAATCCCACAGAGTACAATTTTTTTCCCAAACTTCTTTAACCTTACCTACATTTAGATACAGCAATCTCTGATCTCCTTGTTATAAAATATTTACATAACGTGGAAGTACACCCCTTTTCCCCTAGTGAAACCCATAAAAAGTTAAATGGGGTTCCAGTATTTTTGATGCAAGAATAGTGCTGCAGATTGCGATATTCTTGGCCCAGAGCGTCAGTGTAAAAAGAGCCTTACCCAACCACATAGCATTTAAAATATTAGGTATATCTAACACCTAATATATGATAGAACATGCTCCTATAGTTAGTTGTCTAACCATTGAATTACACACACATTTTTCCTGATTTTTTTTTTTCTCTCCTTTTTCATGGAGCGATTAATCTGTGTTTGTCCATGCTTGTTCTCTCTACTTCCTACTTATCCATCTTGCTTCTTTGAAACTATGACCCTTGACTTTCTATCTTCTCTTTTAGCTATTGACCTTGTGAGATAACCCTCTCTTATTACAGATACAGCTGATTCATTATAACCAGGATTTGTACAGTAATGTCAGCGAGGCATCCCGAAATCCCAATGGCCTGGCTATAATCTCCTTGTTTGTGAATGTGAGTACTTGTGTTTTCATGCAGTGAATACACGCTTTTTTCATTTTTTCTAGTATTAAATGGAGAGTTCCCTCTTTCTTTCACCATACAAGTTCATTTATTGCATGGTTAGTTTTGGTGGCCGCTGTACGTTCTCTACATCTTAGCAAGCATTTTTCATTTTAAACTTTCAATTACAATATGCGATTTAGCATCAGGTTTTGCAATAGTTGTAATATTTCTGATATGAAATAACATTATGTATTAATACTGTAAATATTTCTTGCATGATTTGTCTAGGTAAAATATGCATTATAGAGCAATATTGTTGAACATAACTATTTAAAGCTTGCCAATTTTAGTCTAGGGACAGTAGAGAAAGTAGACAATAGTACTATGAGACCATAAATATTTATAATAATACACAGTAAGGAGGAAACCACAATTGCTTTAAAAGGCATGCAAAATGGAAAATATCATAAAATGGATATCTGTGTAGAGTAATTTTGTAAAAGGTTGAAATTCATTCGCTGGAAATTCAGTCCCTAAGTCTGTATACTATAAAATACAGCAGCTGAATCCCTGTATTTATTTACCTACATACCTTAATATAGTTGTATGCTACATACATTTTGGTCACGTATAAACAATAGTGTGCTGGCTGTGTGGTACGCCAGTCTGGGAAGAAGAGTATTCACACCTATGTTGCAGAAAGTGAGGACATTTTGCTTTCAAATATTGAAACCAAATGTTAATGGGGGAGCGTTCCCCTTATAAATACACAAGATTCATAACTAAGCCCAGTGCATTCTTTGATCCTTTCTATTAGCAAAATGGAACAATATTTTTGTCATCATAGTCTAAAGGCTTTAAAGAGAATGTGTCGTAAATGAAAGTTTTTTTTTTAAAGTAAGTTACTTATTTTTATTATATTTTTTAAGGTTGTTTTGCTTTATTTTATTTTCTTCCACAAGGTGGGAAGTATTAAAAATTAAATAATAATTTGACATGTTTTCCTATGTTAGCCACCAGAGGCAGCACTTCCCAGAATTAGAGCAAGGTGAATCGCTTACAGCTGCTGTAGATGTGGAAGGGAGACTCACCCCTCCTTATTTTTGGTTACAAGCCAGCAAAAGGTGTCTTTAAATTGATAAGTATTGTCCAGCTACCATTTTGGGAATGCTTTTACAATGGCAGCTGGCAGATCTCTAGAACACACCAAAAGGTTTAGAATGATGAAAGTTAATGGGTGTAATACATATACGCCAAAAAGCGCCCACAAAATGTGTCAAAAGCCCCTTGAAAGCCGCGTAAAAAAAACAGTTGATTAAGCTTCCCATTTACATCAATGCGAAAGCCGCAAGTAAGAAAATGCCGCTGTTTGTTTTCCACGAGAGTGGTACAAAGTCACCTGGGTAAAAAACGCTTTCGGGGGTTTTATGGCGATGATTCCGACGAGGTTTCCGCATTAAAATCAGCGCCAGCAAGCTCTGTGTGAACATGGAGTTATATCTCTGTTTTCTAATACTTTATTACCACCTTAGTAATGGAAGTTGTCTGTTTGACGACGTCCATTACTAAGGCTTAGTGTTAGCCTGTAAAAAGGCTAGCACTAACCCCCTATTATTACTCCGGTACCCACCTCCACCAGGGGTATCAGGTAGAGCCGGGTGCGATCCAGTATCAGACTGTCTGTAGTGATGGTCGGGCACTGGGACGGCCACAGGCTGGTA
Source organism: Rhinoderma darwinii (assembly GCF_050947455.1). Lineage (NCBI taxonomy): Eukaryota > Metazoa > Chordata > Amphibia > Anura > Rhinodermatidae > Rhinoderma > Rhinoderma darwinii. Next base: position 71,345,691 of record NC_134696.1, read on the forward strand.
TTATTAGGCTGGGAAAGGCCAAAAACAGTGCTAAGCTTTGGCTGTTTTATTGTATCTGGCTGGTTAGGAAAATGGGGGCAACCCCACGTCGTTTTCGTCAATTATTTATTCATTTAAAAAAAAAAAAAACGATGTGCGGTCCCCCCCATTTTCATAACCAGCCAGATACAATAAAACAACTGCAGCCTAGCATTACCAGGGTGGGAAGGGACACTCTTTTTAGTCTTTCCCAGCCTAATAGTACCAGCCTTCCGGCTGCCCCAGTGTCCGACTATCACTACAAATGGTGGCGGTGGGTAGCGGGGTATTAATAGGGGGTTAGTGCTAGCTTTTTAGTTTTTTTACAGGCTAACACTAAGCCCTGCCTTAGTAATGGATGTCGTCAAACAGACAAATGTCATTACTTGGGCGCTAATATTTTACTTTCTTGTATTAAAAAACACAGAGACATAAGTAAATATTTTTTATTGAAATAAAAACTCCCCCACACAACCCTCTTTCACCATTTTATTAAAAAAAAAAAAGGAGATCGTCGACGTAGTCCAACCAATCTACGATGTAGTCTAAACAGACCAAGGAACCCGCAAAGCACAAAAAAATTAAGTTAGTAATATGCAGCTGCTTCATTTTTTTCTCCTACTGTGAAATCGACATGTATTTACACAGCGGTTCACAGTAGAAGCAAGGACTGAAGGAGCAGCTACATATGAGCACCGCTGATCCTTCATAGCCGCTTATCAGCTGTTTTGAAGGATAAGTGGAGAGCACCGCTGCTCCGTCAATCCTTGCTCACTGTAATGTCCGTGGCTGCGGGCTGTCAGCTCCTACCTCCCCCTGACAGCCACGAGTCGGCAAGCGCTGGCCCCAGCCTCCTCCTCAGGAGACGCCAGCGTTCGCGTCCACTCACCTCTGCCGGATCCCGTAGGGTGCCCGCTCTTAAAGGGGCAGCGTGCTCACCGGACCTCATGGACGAACTTTGACCCATGAGTACCCTGGACTATAAGAGGGGTCCAGCCCCCTAGTTCTATGCCTGAGCGTTGTTGTGTTCCCTATAGTTTGTCTATGTGATGGCCTCCTAATGTGTTTCCTGTTGCAGTCCCTGTTCTAGTCCCTGTCCCTGTACCTATGCCTGTTTCCAGTTCCTGTTCCTAGCAATCCATACCTCCTGGTCTAGCACTGAGCTGTGCCAAAGTCGTGCCGTGCTGCATCCACGTCTGACCTGCTTCACCTCGCCTGATGTCCGCCTGCTACCTATGTCCCAGCCGAGCCTGCCCTGCTGCTGTCTGAGCTGCCACAGGTACCTATAGAACTATAGACATTCACCTGCTCCCTGTTGGCCAGCTGCCTTACCGCCAAGGCAGTACGGCCCAGTGGGTCCACAGACCCTCCGTGACACTCCTACTGTTAATTGCCCTATAGCGGCGGTTCACATTATTACATCCGTCTCCCATTCAAGTGAATATGAGAAGGCTGTTCCGCTGCTCCGTCGTTCCTTGCTCCTACTATGAATGGCTCTTCTATTCAAGTGAATAGTAAAAGGCTGTAATACTGTGAACTGCCGATAGAGGGCGATTCACAGTAGAAGAAAGAAACGACGGAGCAGTGGTGTACGGCGCTGATCCTTCAAAACAGCTGAAAAGCGGCTATGAAGGATCAGTGGCGCTCGTGTGCCGCTGATCCTTCATAGCCGCCAATCAGCTGTTTTGAAGGACCAGCAGCGAGCACGGCTTCTCCGTCTAGCACCCCTCCCCCCACACAAACCCCCTCACACACACAAACCCCCAAACATGCAACCGCTTCACACTCAGACCCTCCCACACACACACAAACCCCACCCCCCAACATGCAACTGCACCACACACAGACCCCCTCAACACACACACACCGCCCCCCTACACACAAATGTCCACCGCACGCACGCACAAGCACCTTACCTGCAGTGCGCCCGGTCTTCACCAAAATGGAGCCGATTTCCCCCTACAAACCAGCTTCTATGCTGGGTCGCTCTGAACTGCGCATGCGCAGTCCAGAGCTAGACAGCAGAAGCACGGGATATAACGAACGGTTCCCGTTCGTTATGTCCTATGCCCTGTAGCTGCCATATTTCATTTGTGTATGTGTCGGGAAGAGACACAAACAGATGAAAAAAAAACATGGTCACCCTCAGTAGAGTAAAAGAGTGTTAATAAAAAAAACATTTTATGTGAAAAAATAAATAAAGTAAATATAATATTTTATTAAATAAAAACACATAAATTAATTAAAAAAACAAAATTATTTTTACTTTTCCTTTAAGCTTTTTCAATGACACCTGCATGCCAGCCTATCCCTAAGGGCATGTAGGTGACCATGTAAATTCCTTAACTACACGGCTCACTGACCCCCAACAAATACAAGGCCTGCCCTACCCCATCTTGCTGTCTGGACAAAAAGATGTCCAGGCCAATGTCTGTCAGGTGCACCCAGTCTGGCAACAACAAGCAATATCTTTGCCAATGCCATCATTCACCAAACTCCCCCTGGGATAAAAAAGATGATGAATGAAGCAAAATTTTCCGGGCTCCTTCTTCAGAACTGCACCAAGTGGGGACATCCTAAGGTTAGGAAACAGTAAATCACGAAAGGGGCCTGCCCAACTTTATTTCCTTAGAGACTTACTCCCTACTCGCCTCCGGAAATTCTGAAGCAGATTTTAGGTTTCTGAACTAAACTGGAGCGGCCTGCAAAGTGAAAGGGATAAAAAAAAGCCAAAACAAAAACCAAACCTAAGCAGGGTGGTCTCCACCGTCTTGGGGTACCGGTCTAGCCATGGGAGCATCGCACACACCAGCATCGGCGTCCAGTCCCCATAAACATCCGCCGAGCTAGAGGGGACCCCCTGACGCCGTGAGCATCTAACAGCGGAAAGGGTTCCCCGACAATTAGAGCACTCGTGCTTAAATTTACTAGCCCCATAGAACCGACAGTGGCTCTCATTAAAGAGCCAGAAAGATCCTGCCTTGCGCATGGCCCCGCCACCGCTGCTTAAATTAGACCCTGCGGGGATAGAAGTAGCGGGGGCAGCTGGCTGAAAGTGCCGCTGCAAAATCATCAGTCATTTTGGTATCCCGTCCAACATCCAGCCTCTGAGCCGGCCTCCTCCGAAACTCTTCATAATACCTGAACTGAAAATGGTGTCCAAATAAACAAACAACTGACCAGCACACTCAGGCCACTTAACACTAAAGACACTACCCAAAACCTTTGGTTTATTCAATGCGCCCCTCTCAAAGCGCAGCTCCTTCTCGACTGTGGACGAATCGACTGACAAAAGAGACCATATATCAACATAATTGTTCTTAAAAAAAAATCATAAACATCATCAGATAAATGAGCCCCAAGAGGAGAAATGCTACAAAAATAATTGTCTCTACTGTAAAAGCTGACACTGAAGGCGTCGACGTCTATGTGGAAGCCTTAACCTTGGATTTCGCTGCCATGGAATGCACTGCCTGTTCCACAGGGGAAGGTACAGTGCCAGCCAACAGAGAATACACAGCAGAAAGCAAATTAGCATCAGACAAACTACATACATTCCATGCCCTGAGGCAATCCAACTCACCATGTCCAGGAGTAGCCGCTGAAATTGCCTCGGTGGCAGGCATCGCGGCAGGCGTTGGGGCCTGAGCTGAAGGGGACACTACCAGTGTGGCCGACGCTGACACCCGAGACCTGTCAGATGACTGACGACGATGATGGCGACCACCGTGCTTCGAACCACTTCTAACACTGCTCCGACTATCGCCATCTGCCCGCAAACTCCCGGTAGTGAGCTCCAAGGAGCGAGAATCAGAGGGCGACCGATGTTAACTCGGAGAACGGCGACAGCGGGATCTAACGACTGACAAAAGAGACAGCTGATCTTGGCCGAGATGACCTGACATAAAGTGCTGGACCCTGAATTAATGCAGGCACAGGCCCAGCTACAATGGCGGCCGCAGCGGGCACAACAGCTGACCGCACCCTTGACCGAATGAGGCTCCAAGGGAAGAAAAGCTCAGAGCCATCCTGGGACCCCTCATCTTTAAGAGGGGAAAGATCGTGCCAATCCCCTGCCTGATGCTCTGCCTCCCTAAGCTGAGTGGAGCCTAATGCAGCGTCCTCCAAATACACTGGGGCTAAAAGGAGGGACACACTGCCTGATGGCGTAGCAGCCGCAGCTGCAGTAAGTGAGGCTGGGTACAAGGCCTGCAGGATGAGACCCCGTCCAGCTGATGGATGGGGCCTGAAGCTCTCTAAACCGGAGGGAAACGCGGGCATAGGGAGAAGGGGGGGGGCAAACTCTATGTCCGCATCCGCTGACACCACTATGGCTGGGACACAAGCGCCGGAGGAGACACTAAGCGCTGGGAGGAGTGGGTGGAGCTATCCACGGCGCCGGAACCTAAGACCGGAGGCTGCATGTTACCTGTCTCTGATGAGGAGAAACGGGCGGCTCGCGATGAGCACCGTCTGGGCACAGTAGAGGAGGGAGCCGGCTCAGCTGCCTCCTGAAGGAGGGACTGCAGCCAGGCACTCCCTTCCGCTTCCACTGTACGGTGAATGACAGCAACGAGCTCTTGTAGGTACATGCTGAGAAGTTTCACAGCCAAAACAGGAAGTAGAGAGGGGTAGGATGAGGGGAGGATGAGCTTATATGCTCCCCCTGTTAGCATAACCACCCCCCATAGGCTAACACAAAAGCTCGGGAACAAGAGATTGAGAAGGGGGGTTGAAAGGGGAATTAGAGCTGCAATATTTCCTACACTTTGAAAAATTAATTAACCCCTACCTGGCAACAGTCCCAGGCCCAGCGGCTATATGCCTGTGAGCCTACAAGATTTGCAGGGTAGATTAGATCACCTTTTGCTGGTCATCTGAGCACTTATTGAGTGAATCATGTCCTTTTTCCACCTCTGCCTCTCTGTGGCTCAGGTGCATAACCTCCTCCGCAAAGGAGTGCAGAATAATACATGTTCTCAAGGCGGATAATATAAATCTCAAAGTCCTCTTTGGTGGGTAAGGATTTCAGGTACTCCTTCATATTTCATTCCCCCTCAGAAGTGGGCGTGTGCTACTGTGGCGTAGACCTAATTAAGCAAGGGCTCAATGTGGAGGCCTGGGAGGAAGAGGGAGTCGGCCATCTTACGCATTAGGCACAACCGCAATCATGAGAGAGGTTTGGGAGCCAAAAAGCCTCTGGATCACTGGGTTCCTGTCATCATGGTTGTAGCTGTTGGTAACTTAGTGATTCTGCGCACCATTACAACAGGTTTAAATTGATGTAGCTCATCTTTTATAAGTATTTTGCAGTTAGAGAGCATAGAGGTCGTGCTATTCACTCCTCCATAGGCAAACCACACACCCTTTATATTTTTATTCATCTATGAAATAAGTAGAGAAATAATTAGCATGATTAAGTGTCTTAATTATGTTTTTGTTTTGTTTTTCAAACTTGACAGTAATTCATAGGTGATTATACTCTACAAATTCAAGAGTTAATACATGGTTTATAACATTTTGTCTATCCAACAATAATTCTGATGAGGAGAGTATAACAAAGATTCCTTTCTTTATAGATGTAAAATATATAAGATATCACTTTATTGTGAATGAGGTTCTTAATTCTGTTTAAAAATTCAATGTCATTTGGTGTTTTATAGTCGATAAAAGTTTCCTCAGCTAACTGCAGCAGATTCCATATGAATGGGGCTAATATGTCCAAACATTGTCTAACCAGTTGTCTCAATTGTGATTCTTCAGATGCTGCAAAACCTGAAATGTTGTAGTTTTGTAATAGTTGGAAAGCCACAGGTTGGAGAATGGTGAACACCGGTCTAAACTATACTGCTATGCCAGGGGTACTCAACTACTTTTGGTAAAGGTTCACATACATGGGTCCGCCATCAAGTGAATTTTGAGCTGAACATCAACAGCAAAGATGTTGTAATAGTAAGTAATCCCATGTAACTCGCATTAGGAACCCCAATGCGTCTCTTTTTAACCCCATGCATCGCACATTGGTAACAGAAATGTAAGGCACATTGGGGTTACTGATGTAAACCACATGGGTTACTAAACTGGTAACCATATGTGTCTCACATTAACAGTAATAACCCCATGTGCTTCACATTAGTAACCCCAATTTTTCTCACATTAGTGTTACTAATGTCAGATGTATCGGGTTAAAATGAGGCGCATGGGGTTCCTAATGGGCAGTACAGTACATGGGATTACTAACTATTAATGTGAGGCACATCGGGGTTACTAAATTAATAGCCCCATGTATCTTACATTATAATAGTAAGTAACCTCATGTACCTCACCTTAGTAACCCCAAATGTTCCCTAATGCTAGGCACATGTGGATTTGTGAGGCACATGGAGAGTAAGTGAAACACATGGGGATTGTTTCAGGTCTAAAGTGAAGTTTTAAGGCGGGATTATGTAAAGTGGGTCACAATTTACGTAACGCACAGGAATTACTAAATGTTTCTAACTTTGATTTCCCTAAGTACCTCACATGTGAGGCACATAATGGTGCTAATGTGAGACACATAGAGGTACTACATTAGTTTCCTTATGTTTTTTTACAATATTAACTTTAACCCCTTAACCCCATTCACGCACAGTAACGTCATTGCAGCTAAGGACTTAGCACAACATCAAGTAACTGTACGTGACAGTGATGAAGCGGGCTCAGAAGCAAAAACCGGCCATCAGCAGGCGTCAGCCGTATTTTACAGCTCACACCCTGCTGTAACCGCCGGTACCGAAGCTAGCTCCAGTACCCGCCATAAAAACCTTAGATGACGCGGTCAAAAATGAGCACGTCATCTAGGTGGTTTGTAGTTGATCGGCAGACCCGCAACACGATTGCGAGGGTGCTGATGATGGCTATGGAAACCGGAGGGCTAACAATAGCCTCCCGGTCTGTCAAGCACAGAAGCCTATTAGGCCCTGCAGGAGGTGGGGCCTAATAGGCTTGCTATCAGCACAATATAAGATGGCAAGATTTAGAAGCTGAGCACGCGCCTTCAACTGCGGGTGTCAGTTGTATGTTACAGCTGACACCCTGCTGTAACAGCAGGGACTGGAGCTAGCGCCGATCCCCACCATTAACCCCTTAGATTCTGCGGTCAAAAGTGACAGTGACATCTAGGTTATTTGTAGCTGATCGGCACCCCAGCAATGCAATCGCGGGAGTGCCAATGGTTGCTATGGCAACCGGAGGCCTAACCATGGCCTTCTGGTCTATAAGTACGGAAGCCTCTTAGACCCTGCCGGAGGCAGGACCTAATAGGCATGTCTGTGCCCATCTCTGTCTCACTGTACTGCAATTTTAACCCCTTAAGGACACTGTTTTGGCCTTGTGGACACATTTATTTAAATCTGACGTGTTACTTTCTGAGGTAATAACTTTCGATTCTGAGATTGTTTTCTCGTAACACATTGTATTTTATGTTACTGTTAACATTTTGGCCTATTCAAATCGATTCTGTCCCCCTGCTCTGTAGTATGCCACTACACGACTACTTGGGGTTCCCATATTAACATGATGCTTTCAGCGTCTTGGACTTGGCCTATAAGGCAGGCACTAGGACGTGCCGGAGCGGCAGGTACACGTCATTGTGACATGACGCCGCTCTGATTGGTCCGGAAAGGAGGCTCATTCTACCTTTGATGTTTGGGGCTAAAACCTTAAATAGCTGGCGTCTTGACCACGCGCGCCATGGTCAGTGTGTTGGCTGCCCCTATTTTGAATTGTTTTACACCTCTGAGGAAACATCCAAATAAAATATGGTTGTAGAAACGCGTTAAGTGTTCCATTTAATATGACTAAAGAGATGTTACATGTTTAATATTAGTCCAGGCAGAGTTCAGTTATATATTTGCTTTATGAACCTTTGATAGGGTAATACCTGATGATTAGGGATTGTGCAGTACAATAGCTGTTGCTCCCTTAACTTATCCTATCTGAGTTGTTTGCCTACCTGGTTAGCCTGGAACCTTTTGTGGAGAGAATATTGGCTAAATTAGCCCAGTTTTAATAAATAGCTTTTTTTTTTTTTTATGTTCTTTTATTTTTCTAGGATGTTACAGGGCTTATAACTTTAGCAGCAATTTCTCAAATTTTCAAGAACATTTCCATAACCTACTTTTTTAAGGACAAGTTCAGTTCTGCATTGGCTTTGAGGGCCCTATATATTAGAAATTCTCCATTAGAAATTTGGCTTTTGGAGCTCAAATTTAATTGGAATGAACTTCGGTGGCCATGTCACATTTGTAAAGCCCCTGTGGGGCCGCACAAATGGAAACCCCCAAAAAGTGACTCCACAAAGGAAACTACACCCTTTAACCCTTTAAGGACGCAGCCTTGTTTTGGCCTTATGGCTCAGTGCCCATTTTTTAAATCTGACATATTTCAATTTATGTGGTAATAACTTCGGAATGCTTAAACTTATCCAAGCGATTCTGAGATTGTTTTCTCATGAGACATTGGGCTTTATGTTAGTGTAAAATTTGGTCGATATATTCAGTGTTTATTTGTGAAAAATTGCAAAATCTAGAGAACATTTTGAAAAAATTCAATTTTTCTGAATTTAAATGCATCTGCTTGTAAGGCAGATGGTTATACCACACAAGATAGTTACTAATTAACATTTCTCATATGTCTACTTTAGATTTGCATAGTTTTTTTAACATTCTTTTATTTTTCTTGGACGTTACAAGACTTAGAACATAAACAGCAATTTCTCATATTTTTAAGAATATTTCAAAAGCCTTTTTTTTACCTTACCTGTCCAGTTCTGAAGTGGCTTTGAGGGGCCTATGTATCAGAAACCCCCCAAAAAAAAACATTTTAAAAACTAGACCCCTCAAAGTATTCAAAACAGCATTTAGAAAGTTTTTTTTAACCCTTTAGGCATTTCACAGGAATTAAAGCGAAGTGGAGGTGAAATTAGCTAATTTAATTTTTCTTGCTGAATTTCAATTTTATTCCATTTTTTTCTGTAACACAGAAGGATTTACCAGAAAAGCACTACTAAATATGTATTGTCCAGATTCTTCAGTTTTTAGAAATGTACCACTAGTGTGCTCGTGGACTAAAACACAAGCCCCAGAAGCAAAGAAGCACCTAGTGCATTCTGTGGCCTCTTTCTTTATTAGAATATATTTTAGGCAGCATGCCCGGTTTGAAGAGGTGTTGAGGTGCCAAAACAAAAGGAATTCCAAAATGTAACCCCATTTTAGAAACTACACCCCTCAAGGAATTAATTTATGGTTTTTGTTACCATTTTGACCTCACAGTTTTTTCACAGCACGTGTTTGAATTGGGCTGTGAAATTAAAGATAATTAAATGTTTTCCAATAAGATCTCATTTTCTTAAATCTCAAATGTCTTACTTACCCCATTTTGTTGCCCAATTTCTCCTGAGTGCAGAAATACCCAATTTTTAGTGATAAACTGCTGTTTGGGCCTATGGGAGGGCTCAGAAGGAAAGGAGAGCTATGTGTTCTTTGGAGTCCAGATTTTGCTGGATTGGTTTTCAGGTGCCATTTTGCATTTTCAGAGCCCCAGAGGTATCAAAGCAATGGAAACCCACTAGAAGTGACCCAATTTTGGAAACTACACCCCTTAAAGGAACAGTGTCATCACAATTTTTTTTTAATATGTTAAAGATGTTAGTGCTTTATTAAAAACGTTTATATTTATTTGTGTGTTTGTGCTTTACTTTTTGTTATTTTTACACTTTTTCTTCTCTATGGGGGCTGCCATTTTTTGTTCCATTTCTGTATGTGTCGATTAACGACACATACAGACATGGAATACGGCAGCCACAGTCCCATAGAGACTGCGAACGGGTCCCGTCCCATCCACTTCTGTGTACGCCATCTGTGTGGGAACTGCGCATGCGCCGCTCCCACACAGTCCAACTTGAAATTGGCGCCGTCCGGCGCCATTTTCCTGTGGACCGGAAGTCGCGGCCGGACAGTAATATTACTACTTTCGGTCGCGACTTGTGCACTTGGACCAGCGGCAGCAGACGGAGCGGACGGGCCGGAGGGAGCCGCGGCGGCAGGAGCAGGTAAGAGATTTCAATGTATGTTCGTGTTTGTGTACGTTTACTACTGTATGTAAACCTACTACACTGTGTGTTAGCTCAAAAAATGGCGACACACAGTGTAGCAGGTTAGACCGTTCAAACCCCTCGTTTATCCCGGCACTAGCCAGGATAAAGGAGGGGGGGATGCTGAGAGCTCACTAGAGCGAGGGCTTTTTACCCAATTTTGCAATGCTGCAATTTTGGGAATAGCTCCATCTAGTGACCAGCAATGGGAAATATTATAAATTAGAATTAATTTATAATATTTCCTGACTCGTGAAAAAAATAAAAAAAATTTGAACAATGTTTAATCACCTACACACTAAATGTTTAATTAAAAAAAACAAAACATGTTTTTCTGGCAACACATTCCCTTTAAGGAATTAATTTATGGGTGTTGTGACCATTTAGACCCCACAGTTTTTTCACAGAATTTATTTGAATTGGGCTGTGAATTAAAAAAAAATAATTTTCCAATAAGATGTCGTTTTGGGTCAAAGTGTCTTATTTTCACAAGGAATAATATACCCCATTTTGTTGCCAAATTTGTCCTGAGTGTGGCAATGTGCCACTGGAGACATACACACCATAAACTGTAATGTGGGTTCTCCCGGGTATGGCAATACCCTACAAGTGGCTGTTAACTGCTGCCTGGGCACACGGCAGGGATCAGGAGGGAAAGATGAGGGGGATAAGCTGTGCGGAGTGCATCAGGGTAAGTAAAACTGGGGCAGATTAAAAATCAAGAGATGTATGATAAATTTTAAAACACTCTTTCATACAGAGCCCTGTTTTTTCGGGACACGGGTCACATTGATATATTGTGTCCTTCCTTATCCCCCTCTTATAGCAGACATTGCACCTCTTTTGACTTTTTCCCTTCTTGCCAGTTTGGGGAACTTCTCCTGGAAAGTGTTGCTCTGGTACGATGCGTGTGGCCTCGCTTCCAGATTTCTGGGTGCCCCCTCTTCTTGGTCCCTAAAGATTAGGTTCTTGATAATCACCTCTTGAAATTCCAGGAAAGTTCCCCTCTGGCCTGCACATCGACATAGCACGGACGCATTGTACAATGCCACCTGTATGATGTGCACGGCCAGTTTCTTATACCAAATCCTTGATTTCCGCATGGCATTGTAGGTGTTCAGGACTTGATCTGACAAGTCCACCCCTTCCATGTACCTATTGTAGTCAAGGATGCACTCTGGTTTGGGGGTCTCTGTATTGACAATACATGGCCATACCAGTACCCATGTACCTGTACAAGGACATCTCTCTTGTCCTTTTACTTGACACACAATATGTTGCTGCTAGAATGTTGCTTCTGAGTATTTGCCCAAGCAGTGTTTTAGGGAGGCCTCTCAGATTTTTTCTAACAGTGCTGCATGCCACAGTACTTCTGGAAGCGAGGCACTTGAAGAGTGGGACGCTGGTATAAAAATTATCCAGGTAGAGGTGGTAACCCTGGTCCAGCAGTGGGTGCACCAAATCCCACACAATTTTTGCATTAATTCCCAGTAAGGGGGGGCATTCTGGGGGCTGAATACTGCTGTCCTTCCCTTCATATATCCTAAATTTGTACGTATACCCTGATGCACTCTCGCACAGCTTATATATCTTCACGCCATACCTTGCCCTCTTACTCGGCAGGTACTGGCGGAATTGAAGCCTCCCTTTAAAATGTACCACGGACTCCTCAACAGAAATACACTTCTCAGGGGTGTATGCTTGGGCAAACCGGGCACTGATATGGTCTAATAGGGATCTCAGTTTATACAAACTGTCAAAACTGGGGACATCTCGGGGTGGGCACTGCTCATTATCAGTATAATGTAAGAAGCGAAGTATTGCCTCATAACGCATCCTGGACATGGCCATACGGTACATCGGGGTGTGGTATAAGATGTCTGCGCTCCAGTAGGTCCTAATGGACGGCTTTTTCAGAAGCCCCATGTTCAAGTGAAGTTCCCAGAACTTGCCCAACTCTGCTGCGTCTACAGGGGTCCACCTGTGGGAATGGGCATACAATGATGTGGGGTTCTAAGTAATATACTGTTGGGCATATAAATTTGTCTTGGAGACAATAAGCTCTATAAAGTCATCAGTGAAGAAGAACTTGAAAAAGCCCATTTCACTGAACCCTGCCGTATTAAATTTTATCCCTGGACTGCCCGTGTACTCAGGGATTTGGGGCTCATAAATGTCTGGTGTGGGGGTCCAAATGGGTTTACTTTGCTCTGGGGTTTCAACTGTGGAGCGGTCACTTCGCTCGGGGGTTTCAACTGTGGCGGGGTCATTTCGCTCGGGGGTTTCAACTGTAGTGGTGGTCCTGGGGCGTCTCCTAGGGGGTTCCTCTTCTTCATCACTGGATGAAGAGGTGGATAAATAAAACAGTCTCACCATCCGACGAGTCTGTGTCGGAGGCAAGAAATGAATATGCCTCTTCGACAGTAAATGTCCGTTGGGACATGTTTGTTTGCTTCCCTAACTAGGAGCAATAGGCTGCTACCTAAACCAGCCCAAAAAATTGGTGTTTTTATAGAACAAGTGGGCTTCCCTGAGACTAAACCTAACTAGATTTTATTTGAACTTCCCTGAGACTAAATCTAACTTCGGAGACTATTCCCTGACACTAAATCTAACAAGATTATTCCGAGCTTCCCTGACACTAAACCTAACTATGGTGACAGGTGCCTGACACTGAACCTAACTAGATTATTCAGAGCTTCCCTGCCGCTAAACCTAACCACGGTGATGGACCCATAACGCTAGATCTAACTAGGGTGATGGATTCCTGACGCTAAATTTCCTGACGTTATACCTAACTACACTTTTTGACGGTTCCCTGACACTAACTAACCCTAATACTAAACTAACCAGTTAAATTGTCTAAACTAACTTTAAAAAAAATATATATTTTAATTGTAACATTTTTTTTGTTTTATATATTTTATAAAGAAAAAAAAGAATAATCCCCAGGGACCAAGAAATTGGTCCTGAAGACTAAGAAGTTGTCAGTGATAGGAGATCACTGACCAAAAACGTAGGGGAACACAAGGAGGAAGGGTACAGGAGTGGGTAGTGGATGGGGGAGGTGGGAAGCAGAAAAGGAAGTTGTTTTTTAGACTTTTCACTTTTTTCCGACTTTGCTATTTTCTCTCTCTTCTCACAACCGCTCTGAATGCCTCGCTATCTCCAACAGAGGCGTTCAGGGCAGGTGCAGCAGGATGTGTTGTCAGGGAGAGTAAGTTTAGACAACGATCGCCGCTATTGGACAGTTACTCACTCACTGACTGACCAATAGCGGCGATTGAGGAGGCGGGACCATCGCGACAGGTCCTGTGATAGCCTGCTGTTTGAAACAGCAGCTATCACTGCTTATGAAACGCATCGGCGGAAAATGGCGATGCATTTTCCCCATGACGTACTATACCGTCACTGAGCGCGAATGGTGCGGTGAGCATGACGGAATAGTACGACACTGAGCGCGAAGGGGTTAAGGAATATATCTAGGGATATAGTGAGCATTTAGATCCCACACGTCTTTTGTAGAATTGATTTGAATTAAGCTGTGAAAATGAAAATCCAAATTTTTTCCGTAAATGTTGATTTTTTTTTCATTTTCACAGGGTATAAGGAAAAAAAGTACCCCAATATTTATAAAGCAACTTCTTCCAAGTACGGAAATACCCTATATGTGGTCATAAACTGCTGTTTGGACACATGACAGGGCTCAGGAAGGCAGAAGCACTATTTGGCATGCAGATTTTTCTGGATTGGTTTCTGGGCGCCATGTCGCATTTGCAGAGCCCCTGAGGTACCAGTACAGGAAAAACCTCTTAAAAGTGACTATATTTTGTAAACTACACCCCTCAGGGCATTCATCTAGGGATGTAGTGACCATAGATTTTATTATAATTAGGCAGTGAAAATGAAATAATTTTTTTTAATTAAAAAAATGCAATTTTAGCTCCTAATTTTTTATTTTCACAAGGTGTAATAGTGGAAAAAAATCGGCACAATTTGTTACTCAATTTCTTCAGAGTATGGCAATACCCTATAGATGGCCCTATACTGCTGTTTGGGCACATGCAGGACTCAGAAGGGAAGGAGCGCCATTTGGCTTTTGGAGCGCAGATTTTGCTGGATTGGTGTTGGGTGCCATGTCACATTTGCAAAATCACTGAGGTACCAGAGTACAGTGGAAACCTCCAAGAAGTAACTCCATTTTGGAAACTACATTGCCTCAAGGCATTTATCATTTGCCTGGAGATAACAGGGCTCAGAAGTGAAAGAGCACCATGCCCATTTGATGATTTTTGCAGCATTAGCTCACAATTGCAGGACTCTGAGGTCAAATATTAAAACAAACCCCCAAGTACTGACCCCTATTTTGGAAACTACAGACCATTTAAGACTTTTTAAAGGGTGTAGGGAGTATTTTGACCTCACAGAAGTTGTTTAATTTAAAATTAACGTGCTGTAAAGAGAGGGGGTGGGGAAACAGACAAGTGAGCCCTAATCTACCCGCCACTCAGTCCCTGCCTACTTGCAACGACCCACCCTAGGCGACGGGGTACAACTGGGCGACGGTCCCTACGCTAAATAAGTGCACGACAGACAAGGGTACACAGAAGCTAAGGGAAATGGGGCAGTTGCCCACGGCAACACCGTGAGCAACAAGAGTGGTGAACGAGCCGAGTCAAACCAGGAGTGTACGAGGTACCAAACGCAGAGCAGGAGAGTAGTCAATAAGCCAGGGTCAATATGAAGCAGGGTCAAATAGATCAAGAAGCTGCAGCAGGGCCAGGAAACCAAACGAGAAGAATCACAAGCAAGGAGGAACGGGAAAGGCAGGTATAAATAGACAGAGGGCGGGAGCTATCTCCATCTGGCCAGGCTGTGATAGGCTCTCCCACTCCTAAGCCTGCCATCCTGAGTGGTGGAAGAGTCAGTCTGACAGACATAGAAGCAGGTGCAGACTGATTACCTATGGGCGTTGACACAGAAGCTGTGCCTGGCAGATCCTTTACACGTGCAGCGGATGGTGCAAAGTGAAAATTGCAATTTTCCACTCATATGCCACATTAGTGCACAATATGTTATGCCCAGTTTATGCCTCTGAAGACAAATACCTCATGCCATATATGTGGACATAAATTTGTGCCATTTGGGTTTTGGAGCGCCAATTTTGCTTGCTAGTATTGCTGTTTGGGGTTTTTCATGCTATTTCAGTTTATAATGTGAGGGGCATGTAAGATGTGCGTAGTATATCAGGGTATAATAAGGGAGTATAGTAATGCAGTAAATAAGAATCCAGTGATGTGTGGCCAGCGCACTATTAAGGTGCCCGATCTTATTCCCCTTTTGGAACACACTCTGCAACTTTTGTGACGTCATATTCTAAGAGCCAGAACATCAGAGATGTGTGAGAGCATATATTTTGCGGGACAATCTGTTGTTTTCATTGGTACCATTTTGGGGTACATGTGACTTTTTGATCACCTTTTATTTCTTTTTTTTGGAAAGCAAGATGACCAAAAACCAGCAATTCTGACATAGTTTTTTATTATTATTTTCAGTGTTCACAGTGCGCTATAAATGACCTTTTACTTTTTCTGCTGATTGATACGATAAGGCGATACCATATGTATATCTTTTTTTTATGTTTTACATAATTTGCACAATAATATCACCTTTTTTAAATCATTTATTTTGTGCCACCATATTCTAAGAGCCATAACTTTTTGTAGGGGGTTGTTTTTTGCGGGACGGGTTGTAGTTTTTATTGGTACTATTTTGGGGTACATGCAACTTTTTGATCACTTTTTATTGTATGTTTTGGGAGTAATGGTAACTAAAAAACAGCGATTCTGGAATTTTATAGTTTGGGTCGTTACGAACATGGCGATGCCAAATATGTGTACTTTTTTATTGTTTTAATTACTTTCCTATAATAAAAGACTTGTTATAGGGGGGGAAAAAAAAAGCGTTTTTTAACTTGAAACTTTTGTTTTTATTATTTTGTAAATTTTATTTTGTAAGTTCTACCTTTTGTCCCACTAGGGCAGTTTAAGGCCTGCATCACTGATCTCTACTCTAATACATTACACTACCTACGTAGTGCAATGCATTTGAGATGTCAGTGTCACTCAATCTGACAGCAGGACATTGCCTGCTACATTGGCTTTTCTGCTGTGCCTGTGTCCCTCTCTTACTTCTAGTGCTTCTTTCTTCTCCCTCCCTCCTGACTTCTTCACTCTCAGAACTGTCAATTGTCTCACTTTAGGGGAGCAACATCCTTCCTGTGCTAAAGCAGAAGGGAAGTACTTTCTTCACTTCTAAGGGCACATTCACAAATGGCGGAATTGCTGTTGCATTCCGCTGCAGACAGTCCGCAGTGGAATTCTGCAGCAGCCCTTTTTTATATTTGTGTCTTTACATTTTTAGGAAACTTAGTTCAGACGTTGCGGAAATAAACTGTGCGGAATTTAGGCTGCGGTGCAGAATTTTCCCTCCGCAGCATGCACATTATGTTGCGGAGAAGAAGCAGACTTTGACTGCGGATTTCAGCCTTTGCAATGCAAAAACTAAAATCTGTGGCAAGTCCGCTGTGATATCTGCAATGTCTGAATTAAATGTCAAATATGCAAATGTTGGAGCAGATTAGTTGCGTAATTGCCCCGAATCTGCACCAACATTTGCAGTGTAAAAATTCTGCCAGGTCTGAACATGGCCTAAGTCTGCCACTGGCTGTCATCCCGGCCGGACACGTGGGTGATCGGAAGCTGCTAGCCATAAAATAGGATATGGGTGTGTTCACATCAGTGTTAGGTTTCGTTGATGGGTTCCGCTAGACCTTTCCGTCGGAGGAACCCGTCAACGGAAAGGCAAACAGAAACCATAGCTTCCGTTTGCAGTACCATTGATTTTAATGGTAATGCTTCCGTTGCAAATGGTTTCCATTTGTCTTTGTTCCGTAAGGTTTCTGTTGTTTTGGCAGAATCAATAGCACAGTCGACTGAGCTATTGATTCTTTTAAATGCTATTTATGCTATGCTCTAATGCATAAATGTTCACCAGTCCATGACATCGACTAGCAGAAATAGTGTTTCACTCCTTCATGGAGAATTTTTTTTTAAAATGTTTTAGTGGTTTCTTGTAAGCACAGTATTTTAAATCCCCTCACAGAAACTCCATACTATTAAGATCTTTTATTTAACTATTCAGGAATCTTTTTTTCAGTGATTCCTTTGTGGATTTACTGATATGTTTAGGGTCAAGTCCTCTTTTGGCTAAGCTTTAGGCTACATTCACAGGTAGCGTAACTGGATTGTGGACAGACAATTCACAGTGTATTACAGTAGCAGTAAAGTAGATGAGATATTAAAAATCTCTTTAACACGCTGCAGAAGATTTTTTTTTTTTTATCCACAGCATGTCAATTTATGCTGCGGAATGGTTGCATATTTGTTTGCAGACTTTACCCGTTGAGTTCAATGGGGAAGTGAAAATCAACAACAAATAGCAAATCTGGTTTCTGAAGTGGCAGGTTCGGCTGAAAGTCAAATCACAAAAGATTTGGTGCAAACTTTCGGACTGAATTCTTTGAAGTATCTCGGTTGGAATAGCTGAAGAATTTTCTGCAGCAAATCCAACCCATGTGAACATACCAATAATCTTCTGACAGATGATTTCACATTATCTTTAAGCACAATTCTGGTACAATAATCTATTCTATGATGCTGAGTGGCCCGGGCCCTGAAGCAGTAAAGCAGCCTAAAACCATAATATTTCAACTACCAAACTTTATAGTTGATATCAGAATCTACTTGTGAGGTGCTGTCTTTGGTTTTTGCCAAACATGTGTTATGGTACTGTGACCAAATAACTATATCCACGGTTGGGTTATTGGCAGGGAACCAGGGTACAATTTTAACTTTTTGAATTTTTTTTTCTGTGATTTTTGATTCGATTTCCACAAAACCACGACAAAGAAACAGCGATTCTGTGAAAATCATGGCAACACTACTGCTTTTTTCTCACAATTTGATGAAAATCATGGCAAAACTGCAACTGGAATGGGATCGCAGAGGTGGTTTAACTGGTAAGAAAGTGTTTCAGTGTAGTGTTTTTCTGTTTAGGTAGTGTGTATAGTATATGCAGTGTATGTGTTGTGTCAGTGTAGCATCTAGCAGTACTTGCAAATGCTAAATGGACCAGAGTTTGCTGCCAACACACCACTTACCACTACCCTTCACCTCTGGCCACTACCACTTAGTGTGGTGGAGCCTGGAGGGTAGGAGGACCGAGGAACGGTAAGTAAATGGAGGGGTTTGATAAGGCGTCTGACTTAATTTTTGGTTTGTTCTGGTGTCTGAATTAATTGTGGGGCCTTGTGTCTGAATTAATTTTGGGTCTGCTCTGGAGTTTGAATTAATTTGGTTTTAGGATTGGGATCAGAATTTATTTAAGGGTCCTGGGTCTAAATTAATTTAGGGGTCTGGTCTGGGGTCTTACTAAGTGTGGGATTTGATTTGGGGTCTGGATTAATTTTAGAGTCTGGTATGGGATGTGAATTTTTTTAGGGGTCTGAATTAATGTAGGCTCTATTTTGGGTCTAAGATATTTTTGGGATCAAGGCTGTGGTCTGGATTAATTGTCAAGTCTGGGGTCGTAATCAATTTTGTTCTCTAGTTTGAGGTCTGGATTAATTTGTTGTCTTGTCTGAGGGTCTGAAATAGGTTTGAGATCTGGTTTATGGTCTGAAATAATTTTAATATCTTATCTGAATTAATTATGGCGTTTGTTTTGAGGTTTGGATTATTTTTTGGGTCTGGATAGAGGTCTGAATTTATTAAGGGGTCTTGGGTCTGAATTAATTTTGAGGTCTGGTCTGAGTTCTGAATTTATTGAGGGTTCTTGGGTCTAAATATATTTTGTGTTCTGATGGAGTCTGAATTCGTCTTCTGATCCCCCAGACAATAATGACCATATTGTGTGCTACTGTTGCCTTTAATAAAAAATTCAATGATGGTGAACCCCCACCAGATTTATTGCCAATGGGCCTCTACAACCATAGTCCAGCCCTAACTATATCTTTGCCTCACCTGTCCAGAGCACATTGCACAAGAAGTCCTAGTGTTTGCTTTGGAAAATGTTAGCCTTTGACTCTGTTCATATAACGTTTTATTTTTACATTTACCATTCATTTTGGGGAAATCTCCCAAGATATATGCTGAACGTGAATGGCTTGTTGTATGCCACATAGTGGTGTATATATACAGTGAAGGAAATAAGTATTTGATCCCTTGCTGATTTTGTAAGTTTGCCCACTGTCAAAGACATGAACAGTCTAGAATTTTTAGGCTAGGTTAATTTTACCAGTGAGAGATAGATTATATATAAAAAAAAAAAAAAAAAGAAAATCACATAGTCAACATTATATATATTTATTTGCATTGTGCACAGAGAAATAAGTATTTGATCCCTTTGGCAAACAAGACTTAATACTTGGCAAAACCCTTGTTGGCAAGCACAGCAGTCAGACGTTTTTTGTAGTTGATGATGAGGTTTGCACACATGTTAGATGGAATTTTGGCCCACTCCTCTTTGCAGATCATCTGTAAATCATTAAGATTTTGAGGCTGTCGCTTGGCAACTCGGATCTTCAGCTCCCTCCATAAGTTTTCGATGGGATTAAGGTCTGGAGACTGGCTAGGCCACTCCATGACCTTAATGTGCTTCTTTTTGAGCCACTCCTTTGTTGCCTTGGCTGTATGTTTCGGGTCATTGTCGTGCTGGAAGACCCAGCCACGAGCCATTTTTAATGTCCTGGTGGAGGGAAGGAGGTTGTCACTCTATACATTTTTAGGAAAGTTAGTTCAGACGTTGCAGAAAATAACTGTGCGGAAATCAGGCTGCTGTGTAGAATTTTCCCTCCGCAGCATGCACTGTCTGTTGTGGGGAACAAGCGGAATGTCACTGCGGATTTCATCATTTGCATTGCAAAAACTGAAATCTGTAGCAAGTCCGCTGTTATATCTGCAACGTCTGAATTATCTGTCAAATATGCAAATGTTGGTGCAGATTCGAGGCGTAATTGCCCCAAATCTGCACCAACATTTGCAGCGTAAAAATTCTGCCACGTCTGAACGTGCCCTTAGGGTGGATTCAAATGCAGCAGATTTTGTTGCTAAAATGTTTGCTAATGAAAATCATTTCTATTTATTTGATTGGAACTTACAGAAATCCATGTGCTTGCTGTAGAAGCAGCCTCATTTAGATCAATGGAACTGATTTTCAGTCGCAGAAATTTCTTCAACAATCAGATCTTACCCTTATGATCTTTGTCATCTGTTCCAGTCACACCTTCCATGTAGATATAATTTGTGTAGCACCTTTCTAATGGTAGACTTATGCAATTTGACATCAATTGTGGTGTGTGATACCCGTAGGTGAACAAATTCTTGAATTATGATTTTTTTCAATATTGTGTGTTCTGTTCTTGGGCTAAACATACTGGCACAGTCTGGCCTGGGCAAGTTGGCAGTTGTTTGACATTTTCCCAGTGCACTGATTAATGTCCAATTATTTTTAAATCCCTATTCAAACTCATAGTCATCTATAGCCTTCTTTCTGGTGGCCTTTAGGGAGCTCTTTGGATCTAGGCATGGTGATACCACATATTTAAATGAAAAAAAGAGTGAATCAATCTAAATGCTTGAGGTTTATATAACCTCCAAGATCCCATCTAATGATGTTATACATATTTGCACCTGATTGTAATTTTGAAGCAAATATAGTATAGGAGTAGTAGGAATCCAAAATTTTGGTGGGTGCTAAGCCTCAGAGAGTTTTGACCATGACCTTGGTCTTTTTCTTAGATTTGCGCATTGATTCTAATTTTTGTACTGATAAATATAGGGACGTACTTAAGCTAAGTTCACAAGTCGTGGTCGAAATGCGTTTTGACCGCTATGTGTAAACCCAGCCTTAGGCATCATGCACACGACCGTAAAAAAAACTCCATAATTGCGGACAGGGCTGGCCCTAGGATAGATGGCGCCCTGTGCGAAATGATCTTTCGGCGCCCCACCCCATCATTAAAAAAAAATGCCCCATAAAAAAATTATAATGCCCCTTTAGTGCCCCCATACAGTATAATAATAATAATAATATTTAATAATATATTATATTACAACCCCTTCAAGGACACAGTATTTTGTCCTCTAATTGTGCCCACAGTATTATGCCATCTGTAGTACCCCTACACAGTAAAATGTCCGCTTAGTGGCCCACACACAGTATAGTGCCCCCTGTAGATTTTGCCATACAGCCTCCCTGTAGACAGTGCCATGATCCCCCACCTCCTTTTTGTAGATCGTGCCATACAGCCACCCACACCTCCCCCTTGTAGACAGTGCCATACAGTCCCCCCACCTCCCCCCTTGTAGACAGTGCCATACAGTCCCCGCACCTCCCCCTTGTAGACAGTGCCCGCAAACAAAAACAAAAATTGTACTCACCTAGGCCCTGTTCCCACGACGAACTGAGCTGCTCCATGACGGGACCCGTCCAGTACAGAGTTTCCCAACCTTTTCGGACTCGAGGCATCACTGGAAAAACAACATTTCCTCAGGGCTCCCCTATCAAAAATTGTTTTGAGAAAGACAGAAAACGGCTAAGAAAAAGCACTCCACTCGTAGGGTATGTTCACATGCGTTTTTTGTAAGGCAAAAAAAATCTGCCTCAAAATTCCTTCAGGAACTGACAGCGTTGTGTGACCTTTTTTTTTTTGTCTTTTCTTAAGCTGTTGAAGCGGATGACGCAGGAAAAAAAACTCCAAACGAGCACTGCAGGTATTTTCTGCCTCCTATTAATTTCAATTGGAGGTCAGAGGTGGAAACCACTTGAAGACCATCAGCCCCCCACTTAGAGTAAAATGACCATCAGCCCACCACTCACAGTAAAATGACCATCAGCACCCCACTCACTGATTCCCCCTTGTAGGTAGCGCCAGACAGCCCCCTTGTAGGTAGTGCCACACAGCCCCCTTGTAGGTAGTGCCACACAGCCCCCTTGTAGGTAGTGCCACACAGCCCCCTTGTAGGTAGTGCCACACAGCCCCTTGTGGGTAGCACCACACAGCCCCCTTGTGGGTAGCACCTCATAGCCCTTTGTTGGTAGCACCACACAGCCCCCTTGTGGGTAGCGCCAGACAGCCCACTTGTAGGTAGCGCCACAAAGCCCCTTGTAGATAGCGCCACACAGCCGCCTTGTAGATTGCGCCACACAGCCGCCTTGTAGATAGCGCCACACAGCCCCCTTGTAGATAGCGCCACACAGCCCCCTTGTAGATAGCGCCACACAGCCCCCTTGTAGATAGCGCCACACAGCCCCCTTGTAGATAGCGCCACACAGCCCCCTGTAGGGAGTGCCGCACAGCCCCCTGTAGGGAGTGCCGCACAGCCCCCTGGTAGGAAGTGTCGCAAAGACCCCTGGTAGGGAGTGCCGCACAGCCCCCTGGTAGGGAGTGCCCCACAGCCCCCTGGTTGGTAGTGCCACACAGCCCCCTGGTTGGTAGTGCCCCACAGCCCCCTGGTTGGTAGTGCCCCACAGCCCCCTGGTTGGTAGTGCCCCACAGGCCCCTGGTTGGTAGTGCCACACAACCCACTGGTTGGTAGTGCCCCACAACCCACTGGTTGGTAGTGCCCCACAGCTCACTGGTTGGTAGTGCCCCACAGCCCACTGGTTGGTAGTGCCACACATCCTACAACCCCCTGATTGGTAGTGCCACACAGCCCACAGCCCCCTGGTTCGTATAGCCACACAGCCCACAGCCCCCTGGTAGGTAGTGCCACACAGACCCCTGGTTGGTAGTGCCACACAGCCCACAGCCCCCTGGTTCGTATAGCCACACAGCCCACAGCCCCCTGGTAGGTAGTGCCACACAGCCCCCTGGTTGGTAGTGCCACACAGCCCACAGCCCACTTGTAGGTAGCGCCACAAAGCCCCTTGTAGGTAGCGCCGCACAGCCCCCTTGTAGATAGCGCCACACAGCCCCCTTGTAGATAGCGCCGCACAGCCCCCTTGTAGATAGCGCCGCACAGCCCCCTGGTAGGGAGCGCCGCACAGCCCCCTGGTAGGGAGCGCCGCACAGCCCCCTGGTAGGGAGTGCCGCACAGCCCCCTGGTAGGGAGTGCCGCACAGCCCCCTGGTAGGGAGTGCCGCACAGCCCCCTGGTAGGGAGTGCCGCACAGCCCCCTGGTAGGGAGTGCCGCACAGCCCCCTGGTAGGGAGTGCCGCACAGCCCCCTGGTAGGGAGTGCCGCACAGCCCCCTGGTAGGGAGTGCCGCACAGCCCCCTGGTAGGGAGTGCCGCACAGCCCCCTGGTAGGAAGTGCCGCACAGCCCCCTGGTAGGAAGTGCCGCACAGCCCCCTAGTTGGTAGTGCCCCACAGCCCACTGGTTGGTAGTGCCACACAGCCCACTGGTTGGTAGTGCCACACAGCCTACAGCCCCCTGGTTGGTAGTGCCACACAGCCCACAGCCCCCTGGTTCGTATAGCCACACAGCCCACAGCCCCCTGGTAGGTAGTGCCGCACAGCCCCCTGGTAGGTAGTGCCGCACAGCCCCCTGGTAGGGAGTGCCGCACAGCCCCCTGGTAGGGAGTGCCGCACAGCCCCCTGGTAGGGAGTGCCGCACAGCCCCCTGGTAGGGAGTGCCGCACAGCCCCCTGGTAGGGAGTGCCGCACAGCCCCCTTGTAGGAAGTGCCGCACAGCCCCCTGGTTGGTAGTGCCGCACAGCCCCCTGGTTGGTAGTGCCCCACAGCCCACTGGTTGGTAGTGCCACACAGCCTACAGCCCCCTGGTTGGTAGTGCCCCACAGCCCACTGGTTGGTAGTGCCACACAGCCTACAGCCCCCTGGTTGGTAGTGCCACACAGCCTACAGCCCCCTGGTTGGTAGTGCCACACAGCCCACAGCCCCCTGGTTCGTATAGCCACACAGCCCACAGCCCCCTGGTAGGTAGTGCCACACAGCCCCCTGGTAGGTAGTGCCACACAGCCCCCTGGTTGGTAGTGCCCCACAGCCCACTGGTTGGTAGTGCCACACAGCCCACTGGTTGGTAGTGCCACACAGCCTACAGCCCCCTGGTTGGTAGTGCCACACAGCCCACAGCCCCCTTGTTCGTATAGCCACACAGCCCACAGCCCCCTGGTAGGTAGTGCCACACAGCCCCCTGGTAGGTAGTGCCACACAGCCCACAGCCCCCTGGTTGGTAGTGCCACACAGCCCACAGCCCCCTGGTTGGTAGTGCCACACAGCCCACAGCCCCCTAGTTGGTAGTGCCACACAGCCCACAGCCCCCTAGTAGGTAGTGCCACACTGCACACAGCCCCCTTGTAGGTAGTGCAAGGACTACGAAATGACCCTGATAGCTGGCGGGCAATAGACATTCAAAAAAGTACAATTGTGCAGGAGCACACAAAATACTCAGCTTTCCCAGCTATCAAATAAATGTGTGGAAATAAACTAAGATATAACTTTTATTTGTTCTGAGTAAAGGATTAATCCTTTAGCTAGATTAAATAAAAGTTATATCTTAGTTTATTTCCATACGGTTTTTTTTATACCCGGGAAAGCTGGGTATTTTGTGTGCTCCTGTACAGTTGTCCTTTTTTGTAGGTAGTGCCACACAGCCCACAGCCCCCCTGTAGATAGAAACCCCTCCCCGCCTTCCAGTATAGATAGCGCCACTGTAGCTCCCTGAAGGAGCAGAAGCCCCATGTGGCCGGGGATTCCGCTCCTGGAGCGCTGCTTGATGCCTCTGTCCATATATGGACAGTGACATCAGGGAAAACTCCTGAAGCTACTGTCGTCTGTGTCCATGACGTCAACGGCTTCTCCTGGAGTGGAATCCCCGGTCATAGAGTCTGCAACGCTGTGACCGGGGATTCCGCTTCAGGAGTTTCCCCTGATGTCACTGTCCATATATGGACAGAAACATCAAGCAGTGATCCAGGAGTGGAATCCACGGCCACATGGGGATTCCTCTCCTTCAGGGAGCTACAGTGGCGCTAGTAGATAGCAGAGCAGGGAGATACCTCCCTGCTCTGCTATTGTGCCGTCGCTACCGCTATAGCAGCTGCTACAGCTGTAGCGATGGCCACTAAGTGACGAAGCGTCCGGGTGGAAAGGCGACTGCAGTTAGTGTGTGTATCCCCGCTGGTAGTTGCAACGGCGCGGGGATACACACACCCGCTGGCGCCCCTCTTGCAGTGTGGCGACTGGCGCCCTGTGCGACCGCACTGGTTGATCATATCTAAGGCCGGCCATGATTGCGGACCACAATACGGTCCGCAATTACAGACCCGCCCAGTTCTATTGGCTGAGGACACCTTTCTGTAGCGCTACGGAAAGGTGTCCATGCCGTAGAACCGTGCCGGAAAATATGGAGCATGTCCTACTTTTCAGATTTTGCGGGCCGTGCTCCCACACTTTGTCTGGGAGCATGGCACAAAAATGCGGCCCGTGGGTGTTTATAGGCACGGCCGTGTGTATGAGGCCTTATAGTTAGTCAAAAAAGACAAATGTACCCTAAAGGGTTATTCGTATCTCCGGCGTTTATTTCTTTTGCCCAGCTGTAATGTGCAATTAAAATCAATCATTTTTAACCCCTTAACGACATGTCATGTATATGTACGTGACAGCCTTTAAGGGGAAGTATGGAGCGGGCTCACGGGCTGAGCTCGCTCTATACTTAGGTGGTGATGGCTGTGTTATACAGCCAACACCTCACTGCATCGGGCGGAATAAAATATCACTTTGATTCCGCCTGTTTAACCCTTTAAATGTTGCAGTCAATCGTGACAATGGCATTTAAATTGTAAGAATCAGAAGGCGGTTTCCTCAGACGTGCCATCACCCTCCCCCAATGCGATCCGGGGTGCCAATAATGGTCGTCATGGTAGCCTGGGGGCCTAATGAAGGGACCCTGCCATCTTTGTACTCCTTTGAATCCCTGCCTCCTTGCATTAGTATTTCAGTACATCATGCAAGCGTTCCAACTATCGCTGTTTCAAGTCCAATAGGGTACTAATAACAAAGTATAAAACCGTTAAATAAAGTTTATTTTAATGTTCCCAAAAAAATATGAAAAGTTCAAAACCCCCCCCTTTTCCCATTTTATCCCTAAAGAAAAGTTAACATATCTGTGAACTATCACAATATAGCATTATTTAAAAAAAAAATAAGTAAAACACCTAAATTGATGTTTTCTGGTCACCTTATCTATCCCAAAAAATGGAAGAAAAAGTGATAAAAAAAATGTCTCATGTACCCCAAAATGGTAGCAATACAAACTACAGCTCGCTTTGCAAAAAATAAGCCCTCACATCGCTCAACCGACGGAAAAATAAAAAAGCTATGGCTCTCAAAATATGGCAGCACAAAACTTTTTTTTTTTTTCAGCAAATAGTTGGTAAAAATAAAAATAAACATATAAAGTTGGTATCACCCTAATCGGAAATGGTGCCATGAAAAACTACAATTTCTCCCGCCAAAAAAAAAAAATTGCCCTCATACGGCTATGTCAACGAAAAACTAAAAAAGTTACGGCTTTTGGAAGGCAGGGAAGAAAAAACTAAAATAAAAAAATGAAAATTGGCTATGTCCTTAAGAGGTAAAAACTACAGCTTCCCCCACAAAAAATAATCCCTCATATGGCTCAATTGATGGAAAAATAAAAAGTAATGGCAACACAAAATATGATAACACAAAACATTTTTGTTTTTTAGCAGTAAGGTGAACATGTAGTTTTTACCGCCTGATGGATGCCGTAAAAAGAAAACCGCCCAAAAATGGTGTAATCGCAGTTTTATGCCCATTTCATCCCACAAATATTTTTTCTTCAGCTTCCCAGCACATTATGTAATACAATCCATGGTGTCATGAAAAACTACAACTTGTCCCACAAAAAACAAGCCCTCATACAGCTATGTTGATTAAAAAAATTAGAACGTTATTGCTTTTGGAAGGAGGGGAGGAAAACTGAAAAAAAAAACAAAACAGAGATTGGCTGTATCATTAAGAGGTGTTATAACCTGTGTTTATAAATTTCCTGCCTTCGTTTGGCTGCTCTACATTCCCAGGATTCGGACTATTTGAGACTCCACCCGGTTACTCAAGCCATACTGTGATTTAACAAGCATCCAATATCAGACAGAATGGTGCAAGAATGACCACCGTTACTGGACCACAACGGTAGTCGTAACCAAGTTAGGTCATCAGTATGTGATCAGTGGGGTCCGACACCCGGACCCCTCACAGATCAGCTGCTCCGGCTGCCTCCAAGCACCGTACGCCCCTGCCGGAAACAGATGGCTCCAGTCATGAAATAGCGGCCGAGCTGCAGTACTGCAGCTCTGCTCCTATTCAAGTGAATAGAAGCAGAGTTGCAGTTCTGCAGAACGGCCGCTATGCAGTGGTCGGAGCCATTTGCTTCCAGTTACTGCATACCGTTGAAGGCAACCGGAGCGGCTGATCTGTGCGGGGTCTGGGTGCCGGACCCCCACGATCATATTCTGATGACCGATTGGTCATCAGTTGTCCGGTCATGGACAACCCCTTTAAGGAAAGAGAATTTGAAAGAATCAAGACATTGCGGACTTGAATGTATTCCACACTATAATGTAAAGATGCTTTTACTTTTTTTTCTTTTCTGAACATTACTTTCATAATTTAAAACCTGAGGGTGTAATATTCCTGGTAAAAGTAAAATTGTTTACTTATTTTGTAGGCAGCATGGAAGCCCAAGGGAAAATCATTTTATTGTCAGTATTTCAAACCAACTCCTAACACTTGCATTGAGGGAACGTATCATAAAAGGTATATACAGACTTTGTAATAAAAGTCTGTTCATAGACAATTTTGGTTTCTTTAGGAACAATCTTTTATAGTATTTGCTATTGTTGGAAGCTTAACCCTCTAATGACATGGCCAATTTTGGCCTTTAGGACAGAACAATTTTTTTTATATTTCCCTCTTTGCATCCCGACGCTCATAACTTTTTTTGCGGGACGAGTTGTACTTTATGTAGGTACAAAGCCATTATCGTTTAATTTATATAAATTTTTATTTTGGCGAAAATGCCGAAAAAAAAGCTGTTCAGCTGCAATTTTAATAATTTTTTTTTACACCATACACCAATCATCATATATAATGTTATACATTTGTTGTTCAGGTTGTTACAGTTGTGGTGATACCAAATATGTCTATATTATTTCATGTTTTGGTACTTATATTTTCAAAAAATTATTTATTGTAAAAAATGTGTGTTTCTGTGTATTTTTTGACTTTTTTTTTTCTTTAACATTAATTTTGTTTTTTACATTAATTTAACTTTTTTTTTAATCCCATAAAGGGATTTTTCATTTTGATTTTGATTTTTTAACTGTAATGTACCTGCATAGATCTATATGCCAGTACATTAGCCTGTGTACTGATTGTACACAGGCAGTTGTTAGGGCATACCTCAGTGTGCCCTAACAACAGAAAATGTGTTTAGATAGCCCTGGGGTCCTTTAATGGCCATACAAGTTATGAGCTTTGATCGCGTCACAGGGATTTTCTGTGATGTGATCAAAGTGCAGTCCCTCCTCCTCTTATTTGCTTTGAACGCCACGATCCGCTTTAATCTTGGTATACAAGGGGTTAACGGCGGAGAGAATATGTTTCTCTTCTCTCCGCCGTTAGAGCTTCTGATCGAGCGTGGACACTGGCTGTCACACAAGACGAGAATGCTCGTCCTAATGCACAAAGTACCCGCCGCTCAGGATGAGCATTCTCGTCCTGTGTCGGCAACCAGTTAAAACGTAACTGATACAGGTAACGTTTAAAAATAAGCTCTAATATGTGTGTACATGAGGATTAACACTATTTCTTGCCATTCTATGACTTGTATTCTGCATTCTTAGGCTGGATTCACACGACCATGTTACGTCCGTAATGGACAGAACGTATTTCGGCTGGAGGTCCCGGACCGAACACAGTGCAGGGAGCCGGGCTCCTAGCATCATAGTTATGTACGATTCTAGGAGTCCCTGCCTCGCTGCAGGACAACGGTCCCATACTGAAAACATGATTACAGTACGGGACAGTTGTCCTGCAGCGTGGCAGGGACTCCTAGCATTGTACATAACTATGATGCTAGGAGCCCGGCTCCCTGCACTGTGTTCGGTCCGGGATTAGCGGCCGAAATACGTTCCGTCCATTACGGACGTAACATGGTCGTGTGAATCCAGCCTTAGCAGTTTTTCCCTCTACAAGCTCTCTAATTCTCAGTTGTCTTGGAGCTAGTATGTGAAGCCTAACAGCTATCATGTCTTCTCTACACTACACATAGAAGAGGAGAATACTGTCCTCCTATCTCTCATTTTTCTCTAATAAGATATATTGCAAAGTTTAATATATTTGCTTGTACTATTGATTTATGCAAAGTTTGTTAAAAAGTTAATTACCATTTAAGATCTTCAAGAGACAAGATGTGTTAGAGTGGACATGCCTGTGTCAACCCATCATTGCTTAATGAAGAGATTCCATTACAGGTAGACAAGCTAGACCTAGCTTCTGTGTCAGTATAAAAACAATATGTATGAAATTATGTAAGTTCGCACCCCAATAGCTGTAGTTATTGAACGAGGTTCATCACAGGGGCGTAAATAGAAAGTGCTTGGACCCATACCAAACTTTTGAATGCCCACCCATGCAGCATTTACCAATTTTAAAAGTTAGGGAAAGGGCACAGTTGCTGGTTGAGTGAAATAAAAAAAAATAATAATAACTTATACAAAATCTACCAGTATGACATGATTGAAAATTAGAGCATGCTGGGACAATGCTACACACTATCAGCCACATAAGTAAAAAATGCAGGATGAGGACATGGGAGACAACAAAGCAGAACCCTAAATTAATTCCAACCCCAAAACCTTTAAATAAAACCCCTAAATCAGACCCCAGACAAGATCCTTAAGTTAATTCAGCACTTGGACCAGACCCCTGAATTTATTCAGACCAACAACAATCATTCAGACCCTAGATCAACCCCCTAAATCAGATGCAGACTCTAAAACTAATTAAACCCCAGCCAAGACCCCAAAGTTAGACCCTAGACCAGACCCATAATTCAGACCACAGACCCGACCCCTAAATCAGATCCTAGACCAGACCCCTAAATAAGACCCGAAAAGGAATCAGACCCCAGATCAGACAAAAACAAAATAAGGTATCTACTCAACTCTCTTTCTCCTGACTTCTCTGGTCTTCAGGCCTCAGTTTCTGAAGTCAGCCAGCTTCAGGACGCCACACCACACAATGTCAAAATGCTACACAGCATCAGGATCTTGTGAGTGCCGCCGCACACAATGTTCTGGCACTGGACATCATCAGGATCTTCAGTGCAGGACCATAAAGGACCTGAGGTGGCAGGGTGTCCCGGTCACAACTGTGACTGCTGCGACCCCTGTAGTTTGGCCACTGGTTTTCTTCCTAAAACAGTGCCACACCTGTCCACAGGTTTTGTATGGTATTGCAAGTCAACGCCATTAACTTCAATATAACTGAGAACCAGGAGAAGACAGGCATGCTTTCTAACCATAGACAAAAATCTATATATAAAAAAAATATTCCATCAATTTCTCCCTTAATATCCTCTCCTTCTATCCTATTTTGTCCCATATCGTAATAAAAACTGGAGAAATACATTAAATAATGTTCTATACATTTACCCCTCCTTCTCACAATCCTCTAACTGGCTGTAAAGGGGGTTTTACACTGGGCGATTATCGGATAGACGAGCGTTGACGATAAATGACCTGTGTAAACGCTCGTTCATCCGTTGGTTGTATTGTTTTAAAAAAGTAATATCGTTAGCACATCTCCCTGTATAAACAGGGAGATGCGCTGCCAACATGATAATTAGAGATGAGCGAACTTATGAAAAGTTCGGTTCGGCAGGTTCGCCGAATTTCATGAAAAAGTTCGATTCGGACCGAACTAGTTCTGACCGAACATGTAATACAAGAAAGCCCCTAAAAATCGTGTATAACACTGTTTAAAAGCCCTAGAAGCCCTGTATAACACTCTTAGGTCACCCATGAGTGTATCCAAGTACTTTTGAGCTGTCTTTAAGGCAAAGTTAGTGTCAAAGTTACGCCAACATGTATGGCTATAGGAAAACGGATGGGACACGGTGATAACTAACAGAAACCACTGCACTTGTGCATGTTGTATGCTTAATGCATTGTTAAAAAAGGTACAAAAATTAACCATTTTTGGCGGCAGATGCCTGCCAGGGTTCATACATATAAGGTGGTAAAAGAAGAAGCAATGACTTTTGACAAGCCCTCCAAAAATGTACCCTTTATGGTGGCAGATGCCTGCCGGGGTTCTTCCATACATGGATGTAAAAGCAACAAGCAATGGCTTTTCACAAGCCCTCCAAAAATTGACCCTTTTTTTGGCAGATGCCTGCCGGGGTTCTTCCATACATAGATGTAAAAGCAACAAGCAATGGCTTTTGACAAGCCCTCCAAAAATTGACCCTTTTTATTGGCAGATGCCTGCCGGGGTTCTTCCATACATAGATGTAAAAGAAACAAGCAATGGCTTTTGACAAGCCCTCCAAATATTGACCCTTTTTATTGGCAGATGCCTGCCTGGGTTCTTCCATACATGGATGTAAAAGCAACAAGCAATGGCTTTTCACAAGCCCTCTAAAAATTGACCCTTTTTATTGGCAGATGCCTGCCGGGGTTCTTCCATACATGGATGTAAAAGCAACAAGCAATGGCTTTTCACAAGCCCTCCAAAAATTGACCCTTTTTTTTGGCAGATGCCTGCCGGGGTTCTTCCATACATGGATGTAAAAGCAACAAGCAATGGCTTTTCACAAGCCCTCCAAAAATTGACCCTTTTTATTGGCAAGGGTGAGTAGTAGCAGCACATTAAAAGACACTGGACGACAGTCACAGGACAAAGCCCTGTGGTGGGGTAGGCCTGCTTGTAGCAGACGGGCGGCAGTGGAGGTGTATTGGTGGTAGTAGAGGTAGCCAACACAGACAGCAAGGGTGGTAGACTGGTAGTAGCAGCAGCACATTAAAAAAAGAGACTTTCACACTATCCCTCCATGTTTCACTCACTTGCACCCCATTATCCATTTATTTCTATTGAGGCACTTCACTCATTACCCTATATTTCACTTATAGTATTACACTTGCGCACACACTATTCATTTATTATTTCTTACTACACATCCCATGCACCACACACCACTCCCCTCAAGACTAGTGGGAGTGGCTATTATTATTTAAAGCACCTGCTCACCCTTTCATCAGCGTTTCTGACCTGGCTGTGTCCATTTGTAAGTATGGCCTTTTTCGGTGTTTTGGTAGTAGTAGTAGTAGCAGCACATAATAAAAAGAGACTGGACGACGGTCACAGGACAAAGCCCTGTGGTGGGGCAGGCTTCAGGCCTGCTTGTAGCAGACGGCAGTGGAGGTGTATTGGTGGTAGTAGAGGTAGCCAACACAGACAGCAAGGGTGGTAGACTGGTAGTAGTAGTAGCAGCACATTAAAAAAAGAGAATGGACGACAGTCACAGGACAAAGCCCTGTGGTGGGGCAGGCCTGCTTTTAGCAGACGGGCGGCAGTGGAGGTGTATTGGTGGTAGTAGAGGTAGCCAACACAGACAGCAAGGGTGGTAGACTGGTAGTAGTAGTAGCAGCCCATTAAAAAAAGAGACTGGACGACAGTCACAGGACAAAGCCCCGTGGTGGGGCAGACCTGCTTGTAGCAGATGGCACTGGGGGTGGATTGGTGGTAGAAATAGTAGCAGCACCAACAGCGGCACATTAAAAAAAGAGTGGACAGGACAGAATCCCGTAGTAGCAGGCGGCAGTAGCAGGCGGCAGCGGCAGCAATGTCAGATCTAATCAGTGGCATCAGGCACAGGGGTTTTAAAATACTCACCGATCCACGCTTGATTCATTTTCAGAAACGTGAGATTTTCCAAGCTGTTGGCGGACAATATTGTTCGCTTAGGGGTGACGAATCCCCCTGCCGCGCTGAATACCCTCTCTGACGCTACACTGGAGGGTGGACAAGACAGTACACCCATGGCAAACTTGGCCAGTTCTTGCCAATGATCCAATCTGCTGACCCAGAAGTCCATGGGGTCTGGGATCAGCATTTCTGACGGAGAAAGGGCACAGTCCAGGTACGAGTGAACCTGGTTGTTTAGGTGCTGCACCTGGTGATGGTGAACATCCCTTTGGTGACTACGTGGTGTGTCAGGTCGGGGTATTGGATGTAAAAATGTTGTCATCATATTTTCCAAACTGAATTGGCTGCTGCTGCTACTGCTGCTGCTGCCGCCTATATCAGAGGTAGCTCTGCCAGAGGCGGTGGAACGATGAGACCGTGGGGAGCGGAGAGTGGCCCCCCGGTCAGACATGCTTGCAGCAGGTGTTTCCGTTTGAAAGCCGTGACAAGCTGGCTGCATAGCTTCTCTCGATAACAAGCCAATTTTGCCTCCCTCTCGGAAGGCACAAAAAACTCACCCATTCTGGCTTTATACTGAGGGTCTAAAAGTGTGGCTATCCAGTACTCATCTCTTTGCTTCATGTTAACAATACGACAATCAGCGTGCAAGTAACGAAGCATACAGCTCGCCATCCTGGCCAGCGTTTCAGAGGGCCCGGTTGGTTCCATCTCCGCCCCATACTGCCATGGTTGTCCATCATCAAGGTCGTCGTCAGACTCGTCATCACCACCACCATCACTGTCATGTTGTGCGGCTGCCTCGTCCCCTATCCCTTCCTCTGATTCCATCTCCAAATCCAGCTCCTCTTCAGGTCCTGTTAACTCATCCTCATCCTCCTCCTACTCCTCAACATCCATAGCCAGATGTGATCCTTCCTCCATCCTTTGCTGAATCATCGCTGTGAGCGTTTGCTCCATAATGAATATCAGCGGCATAACATCGTTTATTCCGCTAGCGTCACGGCTCACAAATCGTGTGGCCTCTTCAAAGGGCCTCAAAACGCGACATGCGACTCTAACCAGCTGCCAGTGCCTGAGCTCGAAATTACACTGGCTCCAAACGCTGCCCGTCTGTTGCATCAGGAAAGCATTCACGGCTTTCCGCTGTTCGTACAGACGGTCCAACATGTGCAGGGTGGAATTCCAGCGTGTTGGAACGTCGCATATCAGGCTGTGTTCTGGGAGATTGTTTTGACGCTGCAAGTCCAGGAGGGCGTGCTTAAATGCATACGAACGTCTAAAGCGAACGCAAACCCTCCTGGACATGGCCAGCACACCCTTCAAACCAACATATGACTTTAAGAAGCGTGTTATGACCAGATTGATCACATGTGCCATGCAAGGAGCCAGGTGACCTCGATGCTGTGCAGCCACAACGTTCTTGCCGTTATCAGAGACAACATTGGCCAGTGTGAGTTTCAGAGGAGACAGCCAGCGTGCGATTTCCTCCTTGATGCACAGCAGCAGCTCCTGCCCTGTGTGGCTTTTCTCGCCCAGTCTCAGAAGGTGTAAGACAGCGTTGTGGCGCTTCACCTTGCACCTATGAAAAGAGGAGGGAGGAGGAGTGGAAGATACGCTGTGTCCTGTCGGGGACGGGAAGACCTCCATTGAGGAGGGCAAGGAGGAGGAGGAGGAGTAGTAGGAGGAGGATGGTAGGCGCCTGGTGTCCGGAGTTGAACCAGAAAGATACAAGCGTGGAGGTGGTAATGCCTGGCATTGCTGCGGTGGTGCATCGGACTGCAAAATATTGACCCAGTGGGCCGTGAAAGACATGTACTGTCCCTGTCCATAGTTGCTGCTCCACGTGTCGACGGTGGCATGTACCCTGCTGCGCACGGATAATTGCAAGGACTGGCACACCTTTTCCTCCACATGCTTGTGCAAGGCAGGGACAGCTGTTTTGGAGAAGTAATGACGGCTAGGTATTCGCCACCTAGGCTGAGCGCACACCATCAATTGCTTGAAGCCGGCGGAGTCGACCAGGTGGTACGGCAGCGACTGCACCACCAACAACTTAGCCAGGTGTGAATTGAGCCGCACGACAAGTGGATGACTGGGTATATATTGTTGCTTATTGGACAACGATTCCGTAATGGATAACTGACGGGACGTAGGAGGAGCACTAGATGACAGTGATGATGATGATGACAACGACATGGTGGATAAGGCCTGGCTACTACTTAGATGACAGGGACTCGGAGCAGCAGAGGGGTCTTCATTAGATGTACATGATGATGGTGGGGCATGTCGATTGTCCCACATGGCCTTGCGATGCCGCTCCATGTGTTTACATAGAGCGGTAGTTCCTACATTGCTGCCCTGCCCACGCCTTACTTTCTGCTTGCAGATACGGCACTGTGCCATGTTTTCGTCCTCCAGGAAGGTACAGAAAAATTGCCACACGGCAGAGTACCGTAAAGAGGTAGTACCACGTCCACCGCCACCACCACCACCACCCGAGCTTGCCCCTTGTCTGGCAGGCTTTTTTCGGGAGCCTACACCAGCATCAGTGTCGCCATCACCGGCTCCTGAGCTGACCCTACCGCTGCAACGTTTTGCAGATTGACTTCTGCCCCTACCTCGGCTTGGCTGTTTATCATGGCCAGTGCCGCCACTACTACCCTCCTCCTCTGACGCCATCATCACCTCGTCACCTGGTTCCCACGTCCTGTCTAAAACAACATCATCATCATAGCCTTCCTCATCATCCCCGCCACTTCTGTCACTGTGTTGTGAATGTGATGTGACATCATGGCGGGCTCCATGCCCCCCCACATTACTGCGTCTGCCACCACGGCTACCACCACCAACACCCCCACTACCGCAGCTATGCGTCTCGGACACCGCTTCCACCTCCACCACCACCGCAACACACTCCGTTGGCTGAATCGCGGAAAACAAATCATCATCATCATCATCACTATGTTGTTCAGTATCTTCCTTCGCACCCGAGGAGATGTCTCTTAGGACTCTCAGGAAAGATGGCTTCCCGCTAGGAAGGGGGAGCGAAGACATAGATGATGGAATGGAAACGCTAGAAATACCTATATTACTACTGTCACTGTGCCAAGGAACTGTAGAGGATCTGGAATCCAACAAAACCTGGCTTGAAGCCAGATCGTCAGAGTCTTCCTGCTGAGATGACCGCGAGCCAGCCAACCAGTCCACAATGGCCGTATTGTCTAAAGTAACCCGCCCACCGGAGGAGATGGACAGATCTGGCTTGGTGATACTACTACCAGCAGGCACATGGCAGCTGCTACTAGTGGAACTGGGTACATGTCTTGTGCCACAAATGCTGGTACTGGGTCTGGCACCAACAGATCCAACATTTGGACTGGAAGAGGAGACGGCATGGGTGTTTTTTCCTCTACCCCGTCCTTTCACAACCTTTTTTTTTCCCAGACATTTCAGAGCCCTTTCTAAAAGCGTATTCACACACTGACACTGGCTTGGTAAATGGCAGTGAATGAGAATTTCTATCAGCCTCGCTGCAGTGCACTCAGGGAATGCTGGGCCTTGTAGTACTACTAGGCTGCCTGTATTGCAAGTTGGATTGTTTGTTATGTTAACGGCCGGGGATGAGCCCCTTCTAAAAGTGTATTCACACACTGACACTGGCTTGGCAAATGGCAATGAATGAGAATTTCTATCAGCCTCGCTGCAGTGCACTCAGGGAATGCTGGGCCTTGTAGTACTACTAGGCTGCCTGTATCGCAAGTTGGATTGTTATTTATGTTAACGGCCGGGGATGAGCCCGTTCTAAAAGCGTATTCACACACTGACACTGGCTTGGCAAATGGCAATGAATGAGAATTTCTATCAGCCACACTGCAGTGCACTCAGGGAATGCTGGGCCTTGTAGTACTACTAGGCTGCCTGTATTGCAAGTTGGATTGTTTGTTATGTTAACGGCCGGGGATGAGCCCCTTCTAAAAGCGTATTCACACACTGACACTGGCTTGGCAAATGGCAATGAATGAGAATTTCTATCAGCCACACTGCAGTGCACTCAGGGAATGCTGGGCCTTGTAGTACTACTACTACCACTACTACAAAGGCTGCCTGTATCGCAAGTTGTATTGTTATTTGTTTGTTATGTTAACGGGCCGGGGATGAGCCCCTTCTAAAAGCGTATTCACACACTGACACTGGCTTGGCAAATGGCAATGAATGAGAATTTCTATCAGCCTTGCTGCAGTGCACTCAGGGAATGCTGGGCCTTGTAGTACTACTAGGCTGCCTGTATCGCAAGTTGGATTGTTTGTTATGTTAACGGCCGGGGATGAGCCCCTTCTAAAAGCGTATTCACACACTGACACTGGCTTGCCAAATGGCAATGAATGAGAATTTCTATTAGCCACTGTGCACTGACTCAGGGAATGCTGGGCGTTGTTGTACTACAAAGCCTGCCTGTATTGCAAGTTGGATGCAACGGGGATGAGCCCCTTATAAAAGCGTATTCACACACTGGCTGAGTAGTGAGTAGTGGATGAGCCCCTTCGATTGCTGGATTCCTGCCTTTTAGATTCCTAAAGCTTTCCCTTACTGCACAGAGATGCTATCCCTACAGCTCCTGTCTGTAAAATGGCCGCTGAGCTCCGTGCATAGACTTTTATTGCAGGCTTGAGCCCGCCCCTATGCTGCCTCCCGATTGGCTGGGAGAGCCGTTTGCAAGGCATTATGGGGTAGCCTGATGTCAGGTGATCTTGTGAAATCCTCCATTTTAGATGTAACATGTGGTAGGCGCCAAAATGTAGCCGGGTTCGGTCAAAACGGGTTCGGCCGAACCCGGTGAAGTTCGGATTCGCTGCGAACTGAACTTTTCCGGAAGTTCGGACCGAAACCGGGTTCGGTTGTCCCGGTTCGCTCATCTCTAATGATAATAATGTATGGAGACGAGCGATCGGAGTAACGACCGCTTGACCCCATCCGTAGCTCCATGTGACAAGAGCAAATGAGCGCCGATCAACGATGTCTCGTTCATCAGCACTCGCTGCACCAGCCGATTATTTGCATACATTTTTTTTATTGAGTAAG
Organism: Rhinoderma darwinii; assembly: GCF_050947455.1. Taxonomy (NCBI): domain Eukaryota; kingdom Metazoa; phylum Chordata; class Amphibia; order Anura; family Rhinodermatidae; genus Rhinoderma; species Rhinoderma darwinii. The sequence continues at coordinate 71,383,958 of NC_134696.1, forward strand.
TGCAAAATACTCTTTAAACAGCTTATTGCAATTGATTCACTGAACCATTAAAATGTGTTAGTACTGTATAATGTTATTTTCTAAATAGATATTTTTTTTTTCATAAAAGTATTTCATCGTCCAGAGAAATGTGCAGTATCGCAACCTAAATGCCAGACAAGACAGATGATAAATGTTTAAAATTTGCCTAAATAATATTTGCTGCCTTTATAAGGTCTATTTAAAAAAAAGAAAAACAAACAAAAAAACACGAAAAAAAAAACAGTTGTAATGATGAAATGAAATTGAACTCCGAATATTAACCCGTTCCCGCTTCTGGACGTACTATTAGGTTATGGTAACTGCATCGCTCGCGCTCCATGACTTAATAGTACGTCTCGGGAGTAACGGCCGTTTCGGCTGTCCTTCCGACACATACAAGAGCTGTGACAGCTGCTGTCTCGTACAGCAGCTGCCGCAGCTCCTACAGCGGGGTTGATCGCTGTGTCCCCGCTGATTAACCCCTTAAGAGCCGCGTTCAATAGAGATCGCGGCTTTTTAGGGGTTAAGCTACCATCGCCGGCCTGCTACACGATAGCGGCCGGCGATGGTGACTATGGCAACCGGACACCAAACAATGGTGTCCAGCTATGCCATCGACTGAAGCCTAGTGAGTCCTGACAATGTCAGGACCCACTATGCTTGCTGTCAGCTACTCACTGACAGCAAGCATAGTGGGTCCTGACATTGTAGTGCAGTGTATTAGAATAGCGATCAGGGCCTCCTGCCCTCAAGTCCCCTAGTGGGACAAAGTAAAAAAGTTAAAAATTTTTTTTAAAAAGATGTGTAAAAATAAGAAAATAAAAGTTTTTTTTTTTGTTTTTTTTCCCTTATCAGTCCTTTATTATTAATAAAAATAGATAGATAAACAAATAAACTATACATAATTGGTATTGCCGGGGGCGTGGCTTGGATGGCAGCCTAAGCGGACGTGTGTACCGGAGCTCCCGCCATCCTGCATGTAATCCTGATCTGCAGGCGTCCATCCTCCACTTACTTATCTGCTAGACCGGAGGAATCTAGTCTGGAGTCCCTCGGAGAGGCTATTTATCGACATCCCGCGGGAGACGACTCGTGGTGCGGCGCTGAACGGAGGCCGGGGCCGCCATTAACTGCCGACATCCCTGCAGGCACACGTGTGCATCATCCTCACTGCAGTGCACATCGGCCTGCAGCACGGATAAGGAGATCGTTGTGGACGGGGTAGGTGATTCCTGGATGCCGGGACTTCAGCTCCTTCACCCCCCCCGTACCATTCTTATCTGCCCTTGAGCAGGGCCCTGAGAAGGCCGTGCCTGTAAGCCCTGCACGTGGTGGCCCGACATACAGCAACTGCTGCCCCCTGCTGGCTGCTGGAAGCACTTAAGTGAACTCTCCCCTGCTCTCAGTAATCATCTACTGCTTTAGGATATATTATACCTTGGCCAGTACTCTGCTGCTTTACTCTATATTATACCTTGGGCCGGTGTTGCCTTGTGGAAACCCTTGCTTTTTGGATACCTGTCTCGGTCATAGCTGGTTTCTTGCTGCATTATCTACTTGCCATTTCTATTAATGTGTGGTACGCAACCGGGTTCTCTACTACTATTTCTGGACTTTCATTACTTTACTGGCAGGATTTCTCCTTAGACGTCCACCATTCCTCTCTATATTACAAGTGTCTATACATTCAACCTCAGTAGTTAGTGCCCGTCTCCTGTTGCTGCTATGACTACCAACCGTGCTAAGGGTCCTTCTGATACGGGGATATTGATAGACTTTGCTAGAAATGATCCTCCAGAAGGTACTAGATCCCTACAATGTAACACGCCTAAATCTGTGGATCAGCCGCGTGCTAACCTCTCAGGAGATTAGCAGGAGGAGAAACCAACCCTACGTCAGGTGTGGCATCAACTACTCCAGGCTATCACGGCTTGCAAAACTTCCCTGACGGGTAAAATTGAAGAGATCAAAATCGGCGTTGGTCTTTTGCGACAAGATCTGTAATCTATGCGTGGCCGCTTGAAGAAGGTGGAGTCCCGATGCAGGGCAACAAAAAATTGATGATCTTGAGAACCGGTTGCGCCGCAACAATCTTCGTATTATAGGCTTGCCGGAGCGTGCAGAGGGTCAGTACCCCGACCGCTTCCTGGAGACATGGCTAAAAGAAACCCTGGGTGATGACTTCTCCCCGATGTTCGCCGTGGAGCGTGCTCATAGAGTACCAGCGAAGCCCCCACCACCTGGGGCGCCACCTAGACCTCTCTTGGCTCGTCTACTTAATTGTAAAGATTGCGACACGGCTCTTCGTCTGGCCAGACAGAAAGGCCCTATACAGCACAACAACTCCACAGTATCCATCTTCCCAGATTTTTCGGTGGATCTTCAAAAGCAAAGAGCCCAATTCACCGAAGTCAAGAGAAGATTTAGAGATTGCGGTATAGTGTATTCCATGATGTATCCGGCTCGTTTACGCATTCTGCATGGTGGATCATCCGTGTTTTTCAATACTCCTGGGGAGGCCATGGACTGGCTCCAATTTCATCCACCCCCACCAAGAACTTAACCAGCAGGGGATATTTGCTCGAGACGGCTTCTTCAACATATCCTTTTGACTTTTTATTGTTATCTGTTTTGCTTCTCCAATGTATATGCTGCATTCATATTGTGTCTACACAGATATAATCGCTTGATATGCCTAAGGACGGGAGCTCCGGATATCGTCCATATGTACATCTTTACCTACCGTTATCTATAGCGGTGGTAACCCCTGTATTTCTAAGATGGTCCTTTCTGTAAAGGATACTGTTACTTTGCGCAATGTTGCGAGTTATGTTTGTTTCGGTGATGTTTTTCCTTTTCTACAGGACCTAGGTGCTCATGAGCAGTACTCTTAGGGAGCTTCTTCCCTCCATATTTCACATACGGTACTCCCATTGGTATTTTGTTTCAGCACGGGGTATCAGGGCGGTGCCGTGATCCTCACATTGTCTATATACTCCAATGACTGATAACATTGTATGTATGTCCTGGAATGTTAGGGGGTTAAGTACACCACTTAAGCGAGTGAAGGTATTTTCTCATATTAGGTGATTTTCACCTCATATACTCAGTCTTCAAGAAACACATTTGACGTTGGAATCGGCTAGATGGCTGAATAAGCCATGGGTTCAGTGGTCTGCACATTCATTTCATACATGCTACTCTACAGGGGTGTCCCTGCTGGTTCACAGATCGCTACACTGGGAGGCTAAGGTGACTCGTAGAGACTCTGAGGGGAGGTTTATCTTTACCTATGCGGAGATTGACTCTAAAGGCTACGTCATTATATGTATTTATAACCCACCTTTGGCCTCTTTGGAAATGTTACATTGGGCGATTAGTTTTTCCCTTGACTACCCAGACGCTTCTGTTATTTGCATGGGGGACTTCAATCTCTTAATGGATAGCAATTTAGACAGATTTCGTGATTCCATGCCATCTAGTGTGGGCAGAGCGACAAATACCACTTTATTCACATTCATAAATGGTACTGGATGGGTTGACCTATGGCGCTTTAAATGTCCTGATCTGTTAGAATATACCTGCCATTCCTCAACAAGACGTACACTGTCACGCCTGGATTATATATTTGGGACACCTGATTTGGTATTGCGCATGGCCTCTATAACACATGGTCCCCGGGGAATATCGGATCACAATCCAGTTATTCTCACTCTCCGAACTCTGTCCAGTAGAAGTAGGCCCCTGTGGAGGGTGAGCCCCTTCTGGTTATCTTTAATCGGCCCATCAGATAGGATCCCGGATCAACTAGATTGCTTTATATCCACTAATGATATACAGATGTGTGCCTCTATTTTTTGGGATACCCTCAAAGCATACTTCCGAGGCTGTTTATCCTCCTACTATTTCTTACATTAAACGCACGTCAGCCCAGGATGAGGAAATTCTGACAAATAGGCTAGCATTAGCTGAAAGGTCCTATGTCTCTGACCCTACTGATGTACACAGGTCTGAATGGTTGAGCTTTCAGAGATTATACGCCCAACAACAACACGTTAAATCTAAACGGAAGTTATTTTTTTCTAGACAGTCATACTTTGAACTGGGGAATCAGTCCAGCAACTATTAGCATTCATGGTGAAGCAAAACTCTGCCTCGAATGCAGTCTTGAAGCTTAGGGCCCCTTCCGGGGATATACTTGTGGAAGCAGAACTTTTGACTCAATGCTTTTCAGGATTATTATACTTCCCTTTATAAGACTACATTGGCTATAACTGATATGGATATTTCTGCTTATCTCTCAGATTTATCTTTCCCGCAGCTCACAGACACTCAACGCGCATTTTTGGATGCTGATATCACAATAGACGAAATCACCCTGGCCATCAAAGCTATGGCTAAAGGTAAAGCCCCCGGTCCAGATGGCCTGCCTATAGAGATCTATAGTAAATACAGCGACCATTTAACACCCCAGTTACAGAAGGTCTTTGAGTCTGCCATTGCTTCTGGGGCATTGCCATCCACATTTTATGACGCCACCATAGTGGTTCTGCTTAAACCCGGAAAGGACCCCTTGGACTGTAGTTCATACCGCCCCATATCATTGGTAAATGCAGATTATAAGATCCTGACTAAAATCCTTGCTCAAAGACTGAATACGGTCATCTGGGATTTGATACACCCGGATCAAACCGGCTTTATGCCGGGTAAAAGCACATCTATAAGTATTAGAAGGGTTCAGACGATAGTTCAATATAGTGCATTGCAGGACAACACTTGGGCTTTGGCGTCCCTGGACGCAACAAAGGCTTTTGATTCAATTGAATGGCCCTTTTTATTTGCTTGCCTGGAAAACTTTGGTTTCGGTCCCGTTTTTTGTAAATGGATACAAATAATATATGCTTCACCCCGGGCTAATGTCTTGGTGAATAATATACTATCCCCGTCATTTGCTCTTCAAAGGGGTACACGTCAGGGATGCCCCCTCTCGCCCTCTTTATTTAGTTTGGCAATTGAGGCTTTAGCATTGCAGATACGCTCCTCTCCACATATTACAGGTATAACCATAGCAGACCGTACGGACACCATTGGTCTCTATGCAGATGATATGGTGCTTTTTATGGATAGAGTGCAGGATACCCTTCCCTCGGTAATTAATATAATTGAACGTTTTGGACAATATTCCGATCTTTCTATTAATTGGGGGAAATCATCTCTTATGTCCCTGTCCAAAGTACAGCCCCGGGCCTGTCTGAGTTGTCGCCGTTGCCTCTAGTAGATAATTTCAAATATCTGGGCATATTCATCACTAAACTTCCAAATGTTGACCTTTCCTTAAATATGTTACCGCTATTGGGCTTCACACGGTCTAAATTTCATGCATGGGGTAAACTGCCTTTATCAGTATCTGGCCGTATAAACCTGGTTAAAATGATTTTGTAGCCTAAATTTCTATATGCCCTTCAGCACAGTCCGGTTGTCGTACCTAAATCCTTTTTTAAACAGCTCAACTCCTCATTATCACCGTTTATATGGGGGAATTCTAGACATAAACTTAGGTTGTCCACGCTCCAAAGGCCTAAGGCACTGGCATGGACGGCTCTACCAGATTTCTTTGTATATTATTTAGCAGGTCAACTGAAAACTTTAAGTTCCTGGATGCCTGAAAAAGATCTTCCCAACTCAGAGCACCATTTGGCATATGTACTTGGGAGTCAATGTTTGCTCGGCTCCCTTGAAGTAAATTCTCTCCCTGCTCATATTAAACCCCTGCCCTTACACAAGCTGGCTCGTGTGGTTTGGAGACAAGCGAAAAAGCAGCTGGGTTACAATGATATTGTGTCTGAAATTCCCTGTATGGAATAATGCTTCTTACTTTCCTTTAATGCCCCCAAGGTTATCTCCAGCTATTGGAACTATAGGGGACCTATATGAGGATAATGTCCTACTTTCATTCACTCAGTTGCAGACTAAGTATGACATACCACGCACCCATTTTCATGTATCTACAGACCCAACATATTTTACAAACCCAATTCCATTACTTGAGAAATAACTTAACAATCTCTTCCTTTCCACTGATAGGGATTCTTAACTCCCAGGGTCCACGAGGCCTGATATCCGCTCTATATACCCATTTGTTATCCGTCACGGTGAATTCCACTCCACTAGCTATAGAGAGTAGATGGAAACTATGGATTCCTACCATTCAGACAGATGAGTGGGATGATATTTTGGAGTCTCATCTTCAGGTTTCCCCATCCGCAAACAATAAAATGATCCAGCTATATATAATACACCAGGCATACTTGACCCCGGTTAGGATATACAAAATGGGACGTTTGCCTTCTTCAGAATGTCTGAGATGCCATGTTCCGGAGGCAGATTTTTGGCATATGATATGGTCATGCACGGTCATAAGAGACTTCTGGAACGACATACTATCCCTGTTATCGACCTTATTGCATGTAGGCATCCCTTTATGTCCTAAGATATGTTTGTTTGGTATACTGGATGGGGAGACATGGAATCACCATACTAGAATTTTCTTGAGAGAAACTCTGTTTCTAGCACGGAAAACAATAGCACAACATTGGATGAATGATTGACCTCCATCCATTGGTTATTGGAAGGGATTGGTAAATTTTGTAATACCCTTTTAGAAGGTTGTATTTCTGAATCGTGGTTGTAGTACTAAATTTTCTAAGGTTTGGGATATTTGGAATAACTCCCCTCTGACAGTCAACCCCGCCGCTGGTTCACCAGATACTGTGAGATAGTAATATAGGTGACCCACAAATTTTTATTATGTATCTCCATGAACTTGCTGTATCAGATTTATCAGTTGCTCGTGGGTAACATGGGTCCTAGGTTGTTTTGTTTTGCTTTATATCTGTTTTTGGTTTTTGTCTTTTTATTGCAATTGTCAAACATACGTCCTAGCAAACCAGTCTAAGCGCCATTATTTGTGGAAAACCATCTTTTTTAAATGCTTTATATGTACTCATTACTTGACTTGCTATTTGTACATCTCATTGATCCAATATGCCATATATTGTAATTAGTGATGTGTGACTGATTTTATACTTGTTACTGTAACAGTTCTTAATAAAACGAGTCTAAAAAAATAATAATTGGTATTGCCGCGGCCGTAACGGCCTGAACTACAAAATTATTTTGTTATTTATCTCGCACGGTGAACGCCGTAAAAGAAAATAATAATAAACCGTACCACAATCACAATTGTTTGGTCACTTCACCTCCCAAAAAATTTAATAAAAAGAGATCAAAAAGTAACCTAAAAATGATTGAAACTACAGTTCGTTACGAAAAAAAATAAGTCCTCACACGGCTTTATTGATGAAAATAAAAAAGTTCTGGCTCCTAGAATAAGGTAACACAAAAAGTAAATTATTTTTAACAAAACTAATTTTATTGTGCGAACGCCATAAGACATAAAAAAACTATAAACATATGGTATCGCCGTAATCGTATCGCCCCACAGATTAAAGTGAATATGTCATTTATAGCGCATGGTGAACACTGTAAAAAAAATAAAATAAAAAAACAATAGTAGAATTGCTGTTTTTTAGTCACCACGCCACCTAAAAATAGAATAAAAACTGTTCAAAAAGCCGCATGCACCCCAATAAAACTACAATGAATTCCTCAATGGTTCTAGTTTCCAAAATGGGGTCACATGGTGCCTAATAAAAAAGAGGCCTCAAAATCCACTAGGTGCTCCTTTGCTTCGGAGGCCGGTGTTTCAGTCCATTACCGCACTAGGGCCACATGTGGGATATTTCTCAAAACTGCAGAATCTGGGCAATAAGTATTAATTTGCGTTTCTCTGGTAAAACCTTTTGTGTTATAGAAAAAAATGGTATAAAAATATGTAAATTTCACCTCCACTTTGCTCTAAATTCCTGTGAAACACAAAGAGTTAATAAACTTTCTAAATGCTGTTGTGAATACTTTGAGGGGTCTAGTTTCTAAAATGGGGTGTTTGATGGGGTTGTCTAATATATAGGCCCCTCAAAGCAACTTCAGAACTGAACTGGAACCTAGAAAAAAATAAAAATGAGGCAATACTTCGCTTCTCCTAATGAGCATTGCCTACTCCAAGACGACCCCAGTTTTGACCGTTTGTATAAACGGAGACCCCTATTAGCCCGGTTCAGTGCCCGGTTTTCCCAAGCATACACCACCGAGACGTGTATTTCTACTGATGAGTCCTTGGTACATTTTAAAGGGAGGCTTCAATTCCGCCAGTACCTGCCGGGTAAGAGGGCAAGGTATGGTGTAAAGATGTATAAGCTGTGTGAGAGTGCATATATGAAGGGAAGGACACCAGTGCTCAGCCCCCAGAATGCCCCCCCCCTTACTGGGAGTTAATGCAAAAATTGGGTGGGATTTGGTGCACCCACTGCTGGACCAGGGTTACGAGGTACCAGTACAGACAGAGGCGTAGCTAGGTTCTCCAGCACCCGGGGCAAAGATTCAGTTTGGCGCCCCCCCCCCCAACCTCTTTCCCGACATCTCCTTCCCCCTCGCCTTGTTTGTTTTCTCTACCAATCGACGTGTCATTTCTTTTTATATAACGCGAGCATAAAAATATTTGTACATTTCACAAGCAATATGGTTCTATACACAACACCAGAACCAAGCTCAGTACATAAATGCAACACCAGCACAAATACAGCTCAATTTAGTGCAACCCCTGCCGTATAGGTGTGTACGGCGTAAAACTACAGCTCCCAGCATGGCCCGAACAATGATAGGGATATGCTGGGAGATGCTGTTTCACAAAAAATAAATCCTATCATAATCATCTCGCTGCAGATCATACAGTGACTACATTACTGATTAGAGGCAGAATAAACATTTACATTAAGTGACTCACCGGTGACGTCTCAGAATCTAGTTCTTTTTCTCCCTCCGGTCCAGACCTCTATGATGAATTCTCCCGGTCACAGCCCATTTCTGCAGTTTGCCGCTCAGATGTCTTCAGCTTCTCACTTTTACAACATTTCTGCACCTATAAACAAATATAAAGTTATCATTGTACCACACACTACACCCCTAAATATAATAGCGCTATACACTGCACCTCTAATTATAATAGCACCATACACCATGTCCCACACACACACTGTGCCCCCTGTAGATCCTGCCCCCATACAGACCACCCCTGTATAGTGTCCCACAAATAACTCCCCCTATAGTGCTCTACAGATAGCCCACCCCTGTATATAGTGCTCCACTAGATAGTCCACCCCTGTATATAGTGCTCCATTAGATAGTCCACCCCTGTATATAGTGCTCCACAGATAGCCCACATAGGGGGACCATATCTACAGGGCTGGGCTATACACAGGGGTGGGCTATACACAGGGAGGCTATATCTACAGAGGGCGACTATATCTACAGGGCGACTATATCTACAGGGCGACTATATCTACAGGGAGGGCTATATACAGGGGTGGGCTATATACAGGGGGAATATATCTACAGGGGGAATATATCTACAGGGCTGGGCTATATACAGGGCGACTATATCTACAGGGAGGACTATAAACTGGGGTGGGCTATCTATGGAGCACCATATACAGGGGTGGGCTATATCTACAGGGGGCTATATACTATATAGCCCCCCCCCTGTAGCTATAGCCCACCCCTGTATATGGTGCTCTATAGACAGCCCACTCCAGTATATAGCCCCCCTGTAGATATAGTCGCCCAGTATATAGCCCAGCCCTGTAGAAATATCCCCCCTGTAGATATAGCCCCCCTGTAGATATAGCCCCCCTCTGTAGATATAGCCCCCCTGTAGATATATTCCCCCTTTGTAGATATAGCCCCCCTGTAGATATATTCCCCCTCTGTAGATATATTCCCCCTGTAGATATAGCCCCCCTCTGTAGATATAGCCCCCCTCTGTAGATATAGCCCCCCTGTAGATATATTCCCCCTCTGTAGATATAGCCCCCCTGTAGATATATTCCCCCCCTGTAGATATAGCCCCCCTGTAGATATATTCCCCCTGTATATAGCCCAGCCCTGTAGATATAGTTCCCCTGTAGATAGACACCCCCCGTAGACAAAGTCCCCCCCGTGTAGACAAAGTCCCCCCTCCCCCCGCAGATACAGCCGCACACTTCTATTACATTTAAAAAAAAAAAAAAATATTCAAACTCACCTTATTCCCGCTCCCGGCAGCCATGGAGACCTGCTCTCTTCTGCGCAGGTCTCCAGGGGGTTGAACACAGCGTCTATGAAAGGCGCTGATTGGCTGGGCAGGATGACTTTCCCTGCCAGTCAGTCAGCACCTTTCATCGACTGAAGCGTCACTGGTACAAAAGGTACCAGTCGCTTCATGCGTGGAAAGGCGCTGAATGGTCGGGCACGGGTGGACTTGTCAGATCAAGTCCTGAAGCCCTACAGCGCCATGCGGTGTGGTATAAGAAGCTGGCCGTGCACATCATACCGATGGCATTGTACAATGGGTACGTGCTACGTCGATGTGCAGGCCAGAGGGGAACTTTCCTGGAATTTCAAGAGGTGATTATCAAGAACCTAATCTTTAGGGACCAAGAAGAGGGGGCACCCAGAACTTCTGGAAGCGAGGCCACACGCATCGTACCAGGGCAACGCTTTCCAGGAGAAGTTCCCCAAACTGGCAAGAAAGAAAAAAGTCAAAAGAGGTACAAAGTCTGCTATAAGAGGGGGATAAGGGAGGACACAATATATCAATGTGACACGTGTCCCAAAAAACTAAGGCTCCATATGAAAGAGTGCTTACAAAATGTATCAGACATCCCTAGATTTTTAATCTACCCCAGTTTTACTTACCCTGATGCACTCCGCACGTCTTATCCCCCTCATTTTTCCCTTGTGAGCCCTGCCGTGTGCCCAGGCAGCTGATAACAGCCACATTGAGGGTATTGGCATACCCGTGAGAACCCACATTACAGTTTATGGGGTGTATGTCTCCGGTAAAAATGTTCACTACACCTCTAGATGAATGCCTTATGGGGTGTAGTTTTTAAAACGGGTTCACTTCTTGGGGGTTTCAACTGTACTGGTACCTCAGGGGCTTCAGCATACATGACTTTGTACCAGAAAATCCCCAGTAGGCCAAATGGTGCTCCTTCCCTTCTGAGGCCTCCCATGGGCTCAAACGGCAGTTTATCGCCATAAATGGGGTATTGCTGCACTCAGAAGAAATTGGGCAACAAAATGGGGTATTTTGTTCACTGTGAAAAAAAGAAATTTTGATAAAAAATAACATCGTATTGGAAAAAATGAATTTTTTTTAATTTCACAGCCCAATTCAAATAGGTGCTGTGAAAAAACTGTGCGGTCAAAATGGTAACAACAACAACCATAAATGCATTCCTTCAGGGGTTTAGTTTCTGAAATGGGGTCACTATTGGGGGATTCCTACTGTTTTGGCACCTCAACACTTCTTCAAACCTGGCATGCTGCCGAAAATATATTCTTATAAAAAAGAGGCCTCAAAATGCACTAGGTCCTTCTTTGATTCTGGGGCTTGTGGGACACATGTGGGACATTTCTAAAAACTGCAGAATCTGGACGATACATATTTAGTAGTGTTTCTCTGCTAAAACCTTCTGTGTTACAGAGAAAAATTGAATACATTTGAAATTCAGCAAGAAAAATCAAATTTGCAAATTTCACCTCTACTTTGCTTTAATTTCTGTGAAATGCCTGAAGGGTTAAATAAACTTTCTAAATGCTGTTTTGAATACTTTGAGGGGTCTAGTTTTCAAAATGGGGTGTTTTATGGGGGTTTCTAATACATAGGCCCCTCAAAGCCACTTCGGTACTGAAGATGTACCTTAAAAAAAGGCTTTAGAAATTTTCTTAAAAATATGTTTATGTTCTAAGCCTTGTAACGTCCGAGAAAAATAAAAGAATGTTTAAAAAACGATGCCAATCTAAAGTAGAAATGTGAACTAGTAACTATTTTGGGTAGTATAACCGTCTGTTTTACAAGCAAATGTATTTAAATTCTGAATAATGCTATTTTTTATAAATTTTCTCAAAATTTTGCAATTTTTCACCAATAAACACTGAATATATCGTCCAAATTTTACCACTAACATAAAGCCCAATGTGTCACGAAAAAACAATCTCATAATCGCTTGGATAGGTTTAAGGATTCCGACGTTATTACCACGTAAGGTGAAATATGTCAGATTTGAAAAGTAAGCTCTGAGCCTTAAGGCCAAAACAAGGCTGCGTCTTTAAGGGGTTAAAGATGCGTAGGGTCAAACTAGTTCCCTGGAGAGCATTCCTCATATGTGATAATCTACCACACTATTCTATACCTAAAAAAAAAAGGCATACCGACATATTTCAGCCCAGCAGAAACCAAAAAGACAAACTTTGGCCTCC